>NC_139354.1:11822591-12130091 GCF_055883805.1 Amblyomma maculatum
ACTTTTAAAGTCTCACCCCACCTTACACCACCCCTAAACACGAGGCTACAGGTAGTAAATAATGTACAAATGAATTTTTACTAACACCCTTTTTCCAGTTTCTGCAGTTGAACGATGGCTATGATGTCAACATTTCTTTTAGGTCACATGAGAAAAAGACATTTTAGCCCCTTCATCACTCCATTCATCCCAGCACTTGTTTCACAGTGGTTTAGGTGCAGAAATTAATTAAATGACAAAGCAGGTATAAAGTTTTTTGCTTCATTTTACCTGAACTTGATGAAACAGCCGCCATTCAGTAGCTGATACTAAAGTGAAGTACAGGAGAATATCCTATTATCAATCATTTACTACATTCACAGGCAAATCTAACACGGTGATCAATATATACGAAGGTTTGTGCACCATTCAAGCAAAGAAAGCGCACGACCAAATAATGTAGTGTCGATTACATTCCTTTAGCACCTGCCTATGGGGGAACAGCATAACGGCATTTAACAAGTCGCGTGAACTTGAACGAAGCTCAAGTTTGATGGCATCTACGAGCATCCCGGTCCACCAACCTGAGGAGAACACTGGAAGCCCTGGTTTTCGATGACATCCATGAACTTGTCTAAGGCAACGACACCATTCTCGGGTGCATCGCACAGTTCAACAAGTTGCTTCAGGGCATTCATAACTGACGAGCTGCCAAGCTCGTCGGTCCTTGCCGCCAGTTCCTCCGAACCTTCGCCCTCAAAAGTCTCTCTGGCCTCTTCACCATTTCCCAGAGGACTTTGAGGTCTCTCGGAAGGCAGGATCATCTCTTCTGATGACAGGAAATCACAGGGCAACTGTTCACTGCCGTCGTCCATACGGGCACGAAGGAGTCCCGAGTGATTATTTAGCCCATGGCTGGAGAGAAACAAAAATTAGAGAAGAAATTAACACATTGTTTTAGTCCTCTAATTTGATGCCTGTGCAAGCATGTACCATAGTAGACAAGCTAACCTACTAAAACATGCAACTGCACCAGACTACAAGGCCAGGGAAAGAAACTTGGCAAACTGTTTTGCAGCTTTGACTGTGTGGGAACAGATTAACCCAATTCAGCTGTTTCATGATATGAATTATCTTGCACAGAAAAATGCACCCCCACATCCCTTCTTTTACATAACAGAGATTACCACAGGAGAAAATAAAAGGCTGGTAATGGCAGGCAATCCTGCATCATGACGTGACTTTTACTTGACAATTTCTTTTATACATACTCACCTGACTACAGTAAACCATAACTGACTGTTCACATCATACTAGTATGGGAGTTATAAATAAGGGTTCTGTTCTAGGTTCTGTGTAGGCATTACATGAGTTTCTTATCGAGTACTGCAAGTGATGTTAGCAAAAAAGCAGCTACCATCCATTCCTGCACCAAATTGACATGTCTGTTACTTCCTTAGCTACCTCTGAACCCTTTCCCCCGAAAAACATTCTGACCTCTTCTACGCAATATGTTACACAGGGCTTCGAGGTCTTTCTATAAAGTCAGCAGAAGCCCCCAGAATCGTGGCTTCGCTACGGCCAAAACGCAGCGCAAAGATAAGGATTTGTTATCAAACACTTGACGTGATGTAACTGAAACATAAGAATAGTATGCGCTTAAAATTAAAAGAAGCTTCGCCACGGACTATAAGAATTGAAAAATGGCGACGACGTGCTCTCACAACAGTTCCTTGAGCCCTCGGCTTTCTGGGGGTAAAGGTGGCAAGTGAGCAGTTCTTATAATGCATTACGGATCCTCAGCCGCCGGTATTGTCAAAAACAAAAAAAAAAAGAAAAAAAAAAGGAAAGAAAACCTGCGTGGCCAAAAACTTACACATTTAAAACTGACGGCATGAGCAGACGAAGCTTTCAAGGCGTGAAAACAGTGCGAACGCTGAACTCCCGAAATAGACTTTCAAATCACCATCAATCTTTTGACAAGCAATAAAAAAGAAAACAACGCATGCAAAACTTCACAAGTTTGCCAAAGGACGCCGCAACAGCCGGTGGCAGTTACGTGGAACACAGCAGACTGCAAACGCACATCGGCGCATATTAAAGAACATTGAACGCCACTTTGTAAACACACCTCGAAACGGAACGTATACATGTCACATAACGTGTCTCGTCTTCATGCACCGACATCGCCCAAGAAGACGCCGATGACGAACTGCCTCTCGGTGTTTCGAACTCACTGGGCGCACAAAGGTCAATGCGGCCGAATCGGCTACGTCTCCACGCGCTAGGCAACGTTGACAACGTTCCCGAGCTGGTTGGAATTCGCGAGACAAATTGATAAAAGACGAAAAACTCACAGTAAAACGGTGACAGAAACTCAGAACACTAGAATCAAATGATGGCGCCGAAAGGCCCAGAGAGCAGGAGGGAAAATTTCCCGTACGGTGGAAGCTACGATACTTCATCAGCCAATCACGGTTCATGAAACTGCGTTAAGCGTGTTCCTCCGCGCCGCGTCGTCTGCACTTCTGCTATGGTGGTTACTTCTGCCCTTCCTCCATGACTTCTGCTATTTCTTCTCCCGGCATATGCAAGTATGGTTGCGAAAAAAAAATAAAAAAGGTATAAATAGATGCTGTTAAGCACCAAACCCTCAATAAAAATAAAAAAACATTCAGAACTTTATAACAACACTTCGCGGGACGTTATGTTGTTTGTCTCACTTCCCCTTAAAAACCAGGCCAAGACGACAATTTTAGCTTAGTGGCGCCATCTAGTTTTTCTAATTTAAACCATTTTTCTCAACGAACCAACTTTTCTCGATAGGCCTAAACGCAGCGCTTGATTAAAAGGGAGGAGAGGGCGGGCGGCAAGGAGGCTGCAGCCCAGGGCCTCGTCTCCGAGGGTAGGAGAAGGGGACCCGTTTATTCTAATCTGCTTAAAATATGGCACCACAAATAAAGGAAGTTCGTGCAGCAGGCACATAGAGTAAAAACCAGATTGAGGAGACGGTGGCCGCCGTCTCTAATCAACAGTTAACACTCCCCACCACACTGAGAGGTCATTTATTATTATTTTTTTTTGTGAGGTGATCTGCGCTTGCTTAGGGATTGGAGAATAGTTTTTTATGGTGAGCCCTACATATCTCAACTAGTACTTTCATCTGTTCTTTTCCGGCGATTTACGGGAGGGCAATAGGCCGCGTCAGACAGAGTGAGTCCCGGACTTCGACTCGCTGAGCATTAAAGGCGCTGCGCTAGTGTTCTGTGCATCGAGGCAAACTAGAACCCTAGTGTGCTTTAAAACTAATGCAATAATCACAATTAACACATCTTCTGCTTTATTTTTTTATATTATGTTTTTTGTAGTTTCGTGTAGTGAAAATAAAACGGGGTATGAAACGGAAGGACTGCCGGTGAGATGGGGGGGAATTTTACATAATTTTAGCCCAAGGTCGCCTTTCTTTTTTTTTTCAGTCCGGCCCTGCCTAAACGAGGCCGCAACGTAGTTACCCGAAATCATCAGTAAAAGGTATTTTACTATTATAAATGTTGCTGTAGGTGAGATGAGGCCAAGCAAAAGGCTTGCTCCATTTATGATTTATGAACGTACAGAAGAACCCGAACACGTCCATTGGGAGAGCTTCAAAGCGCATCGCCATGTTGGCATTGCCGCCTTTGCAACGCGATAGAGGAATTAAGGTCCTCCTTACTGTATACAAGAGCTACTTCCACTACTGTTGAAGGGAACTACCGGAAGAGAGACGCCGAAGCGCCGACCATTCCCGACATCTTCTGCTCTCCATCGTCTGCTGCGAACTGCAGCTATATGGGAGGTGTGAACGAAGGTAATGGCAACCCACTCCAGTATTTCCTGCCAAGAAAACCCTATGGATGGTTAGCCTTGACCGCCTCGTAAAGAGCAGACATTAGTCTGCCAACCAAGATCCGTATAACTCGTGCTATGGTCTTTCCAGTTGTGATGTATGGATGCGCGAGTTGGACTGTGAAAAAGGCTGACCGCCGAAGAATTGATGCGTTTCAATTGTGGTGCTGGCGATGACTCTTGAGAGTTCCTTGGACAGCCAGAAGATCAAATCAGTCGATATTGTCGACCATAAACCCTGACTGCTCATTGGAGGGTCAAATTCTAAAGTTAAAGCTCAGCTACTTTGGTCATCTGATGAGAAGAGAGGAGTCGCTGGAGAAAGATTTGATGCTGGGAAAGGTTGAGGGTCGCCGGAGAAGGGGTAGGCAGCGAACGCGATGGTTAGATGGCATCCTCGAGGCACTGCAGATGAAGTTATGTGATGTTAGGAAGATAGTGAGAGACCGGAAAGCGTGGCGTGACATGGTCCATAGGGTCACGAAGAGTCGGACACGACTGAACTGAACTGAACTGAACTGAACGAAGGATCGGCTTATCTGGATGATGCATGACATTTTTCTATGTCACGTAAATCAAAAAGCCGCGGGCCGAACAAAAAAAAAATCTTGATATTTTCTTTCTTGATTTTTCCCAGAACGAAAGGCAATGAGCTGCCGCGGCTGTATGGGGATAATCACGGTGTCACCTTTCCCAGGTTCAGTTTTGCAGGGTCGGCATTATTGACATTTATTTTTTATATATTGTCCTTCTGAAAATTTCCTCATTAATTTATGGTCTACTGGGGTTTAACATACCAGAGCGACCTAGGAATCCATTATATAGATGGCTTCGCATTATAATTAGTCCACCTGAAGTTCTTCAATCATTCTTTTTGGCGAAAATGGTGAGATGGGCAGTTTGGCTGCTGGGTCACGTGGGCGGGGAAATGGGCGATAGGAGGGTGTTACAGTCAATTTAGCGATAGTTAGCGATAGTTCTGTAACTCTAGGACAACGCGGTTGACTCCGAAGTCACGACAGTCGGTCGACCCCTACTGAAAAAATTGTATGAGGCAATAACCTCACATTTTCTCACACAATTTCACTCAATTCACATATCAAATCACATACAAGTCGCATATAATTGCATAAGGTCTCATAGTTTCTTGTACATTATTATAAATTATGTACATCATTTTATGATAATGATGTGCACCGTATGAGAGTCTATGCGATTGGATGAGATTTTATGAGGTTATTGTCCGGTAGAACTTTTGGTTTTTTCAGTAGGGACGCCACATAATTGAAGGGCCTTGCCAGGCAGCTGTCGCGTGGCGTTATTCTCGAGTTGCATGCGACTGCAACCTAATTCTCGCGGGTGCAGGTGACCCCCTAGTGTCATACAAGAAAAGGAGATACCGTGGCTCGTTCTGCTCTACTCGAGGCGGACACGGTGGGATGCACTCCTCTCCACGGCTCAGTGGATTCGCATCGAGGCGAGAGCGCAGTGCTTGCTGGCTTCTGCACTGCTTTATCGCTTGTTTGCCGGCGACGCTAGTGTTGCTTTCAACACACAACCTTGGCTTGTGGAGGCCGCGGCCCGTTTTTCGTGTGCGTCGAAGAACGTCACGCGTCTGGGAAGATGAAACTGAGTGACGCAAATGACTCACTTGACAGCGTGTACTCTTTCCTGCTCGCTCGGAAGCGCGCCTGTAGGTGTTTCGGAGATTTAGAAGAAAGAGCAGAGGTGAACACAGGAAGACGAAAACAAGTACACCCGCCCAAATCTTTAACTGGCGTGAGCGATGAACCTTTTTCATGCTCCTGCGCCTTTGGTGGAAATAAACTTAGCGGAAGGACACATTAAGCAAGGGCTTGGACAGCCGTACCTTATACCTGGACGTTTAACAGGTTAGCTCCTCTTTAACGCTCAGAATCGGAGAAAATGCGGCCGTCACGCGTACCAGTTAAAGATCTGGGCGGCTGTATGCAAGCGTAGCCATACGGCTAGAAGTTGCAGGTTGTGCAGAAACTTATGGCGAATTCGAGTGAGAGAGCAGGCGCAAACGAGAGCCCTTCAAAAGTGCTCTCAGACTAGCGGGCGCCCTCCAGTAGGAGAGCAGGTGTAGAATCACTTGCTTCCAATGGTAAAAGAGGAGAGGGAGAGCTTTTCCTCTGCTGAGAGCACCCAAGTGCACTCCCGGCTCCTCCCTCGTCTAAAGCGAGTGTAAAGGAAGTCACATGGCATAAAGCGTCATATCCGCGCCATCTTTCTTTTTTTCTTTTTCTTGAGTCGGCGACGCTCAAAATGGCGGCTGCAAAGCGTCGGCAATCGGTGGGCGGAAAGCGTTGCTCAGGTGCTGTATGCATGTTTGAGAGTCGCTGCTGGCGTCGAAAGGGCCAAAGGAGGCAGATCGCCGCGCTGTGAGAACAAAGGCATACAAAAAGAGCGGTTCTACACGGAGCGTTGGACTCTCCTCGGGTTGCAACAGCCGCCACTGCGGGCAGGCGGAGATTGCTGGCGAGCTGCTCTCGAAACGCAGAGAGCGTTCCCGTGGGTGGACAGTTCACCCCCGATCGGCGTGCTCCTGTACTGCTCTGCACTGCTCGGCGCCTCTGCTCTAGTCCCCCCAACCGAATGCGCCATTAGTAGCGAAAGAAAAAATGTATATATCACAGACTAGCCGTGACATTCATGAGGCGTATTCGTGGGCGCGTTGCTTCTTTACAGAAATTTAAGCTACTTGCATATGTTATCGCCTATGTAAATAAATGTCATTGAGGCTCGCGCTAATGATTGATTGACTGTGCAATGGCAATCTTCTGTTAGAAGACCTTGACCTCATGGAATTCGCCCTGGAGCCATCGTCACGTTTTTCTTTTATTATTTTTTTTTTCAGGTGAAGGTAGTGTTTCAACCTCAGTGAAATCATATATGATAGCCTTGTGGTCAAAGTAGTAAACACTCCCATGCCACATCTCTCTCTCTCTCTCTCTCTCTCTCTCTCTCTCTCTCTCTCTCTCTCTCTCTCTCTCTCTCTCTCTCTCTCTCTCATTCCGTTTAGTGAGATGCTGATCCTTCGAGGCTGCGATGCTGTAGAAGGCGGGTGCAAGGGTACAGAGTGCTCGATTCCCATCTCACTTTTCCATTTGAAAGAACCTGCCCGAGTTGCCTGCTTCTTCAAACTGTACCATGTCATCTGTTCTGGTAACGTCACACAACACACCGACCACTCACACGCCCGGAAACTTGCATGAGGAAGAGAATGAATAACTCTTTCCAATCCTTACTCTCTCCATGACAAACAGATGGTCATTAAAAGTTCTTGTTACCCGAACAAAAAAGGCTAACTACACTAGAATTTTGACGTCTTGCAGTGTTCAATGAGAGCAACATAAACATGCCTAGAGCATTTAATGCCCCAATTGCTTATCGGAATCACACAGCATACTGCGCACCATGGACTACATGTAGTTTCCAACTGAAGATTCTGCAAACGGTATAACGAATTCCATCTCAGTGTAAGAAGAAAACACAGTGAAGGTATACCGTCAAATGCAGAAGCCCTGATCAACATAGCTGCGCTTTAAAGACAGCAGCAACCAAAAATAGTGCGTGTCGAGAGCAAGAAAAGGACATGGTGCCAGCCGAGGTTCGAGGGATGAACAATCTTAACACGAACGCGACGCAATCTCACTCTGTGCTCCTACTGTGCTGCTTTCTCTACTACACACGACGAAAGAGAACACTGAGAAGCCACATTAAATTCGCCACCGCGTCAGCTTGTGGTGCATACGCTCCGCGGTAGATGCAGTGCTCAGGCAAGGGGTCGCGCCCTGGGAGTAGCACCAAAGAGTGGTGTGTCACGACCGGGGACAGACGACGCGACTCGGTCGTGACTGTCCCGTCGCGCTCTCCACGACGACTCGTCTGCGGCTTCATGAAAGAATAGGATAAAGAAAGTAGATCTGTCCCCTGAAGTCCCGCGTAGAGCCCCCCAAAAAACTGCACGAGACAAAAGGAGAAAGCAAAGAAAGAATGGTGATGTCGGAAAGAAAACCAAGTACAACAGTGATGAGGAGCGAGACGTGACAAACCACGGATAGGCGAGGGGCGATAAGCAGAGCGACACGAATGCCGCGTGGGCGGCGATTTGCGGCGACACGGGCTTGAGATTCGCGCCGAAATGACGGAAACGTGACCGCGTACTCCCCTCTTTCTCTGACGTCGGTTCCTGGTGTCTTCTTTTTTTTTTTTTCTTGCCTGTTTTATGTAGCATTTTTGTTATTTGTGCATGTATACACTGAAGAACCAGACTTACCTGTATATAACAAGGGTACATTTCCTAAAACCGGTATCTGACGAAAAAAAAAAAAAAGAAAAGCAGTACATACTGCTAAGATAACCATTACCTCCGAATAGCCATAGAAAGCCCATGCTGTACTGAAGCTATATTATACTTCCTTTTTTTAAGTTCACCTGGATAGCATGTGTGCAACCTATCCTCCTGCCTATGCAGCCGTGTATCCAGTGTACAGTTTTAACATCGGCATCGGTGCGTGGTCTTAATTGCCCTCGAGGTGGGATCCACGGTACGAGAAACAGAAGTTCTGATGCAGAACTGAGTTTGCACCCTTACGTCTGGGGGCAAGCCATGGAATGCAGTTCCGCATTAATTGATTAATTAATTTATTTTAGAGTTACAGACAGCCTTCGCAGACGGCACTATGGGTGGGACGCAGTACGTATACTCCTTCTCGCAAGATGTTTGCCCTGCGAAAGACTGCGGAGCCCTGGCCCATTGTACCGCATGCCCCTTGGCACTGTAATAAGTAATTGTTCTCCTACTGCTGCCTCCACCAATTATGGGGAGGGGGGAGGCGAGAGGAGCGTTGGAGCACAATTACCCATTGTAGCAACGTTTGTTTCCTGGCTAGTTGGTTCATGCTTTCAAAGTGGAATATTTCTAGCGCAACAGATAACGGGGAGCAGACAGGCGCTAACTCACAACTGTTTATACAGGAAGAAATCGCGTAAATAAATACACTTCTGTAATCATTCGTCATGTCACAGGCTTGCAATCTTACACACGTGTCGCCAAGAAAAGTTATTTCCCCTTCAGGCACGCAGAAGTATCGCTGATACAGATATCAGACTTTTTTTCTGGTGTAAAACGCTTAGAAGTTCGCATGCCAGAGTGTCATGAGTGTCAAACAGTTGTGAGCGCCTCTCTGGTCCCCTTTAAGTGTTGCGCTAGGAATATTTAACTTTGATTACATACTGTAGTGCGCATGATTCTGATTGCGCAACTGTGATTCGGCCTTTCGCAGTGCTGAGCTTGTGAGGCTAACTATAGCAAAGAAAGAAAAAAAAAATACAGAACAGGAAAAAAATGACAGGAGATCATACAGTGTGATGCGAACAATCGTTTTCCCATTTTGCTTTCACTGTGGTCGCCTTCATTTCTGTGCGAGAATTTGATTTCGCCGCATAGCTTAATCGTTCTGCTGCTGCCTGAGCTCTTGGCGGTGTGTGTGGGTGGAGCTTCCGCAGAGGATGCGAGTGGGTGGCGGATCGGGATAGTTGGTGCATGAACTCCATTTTGAAAGCGCTCGAATCAATCAGCATCTTTGCCTTTGATCACATTGGTCTAGCGCTTTGAGGTTGTATTGGCAAGGGGCCGTCCTGGAAGGTGATGGTGGTCGGTCCGTATCGGTAGAGCTTTTGGAGACTGAATGAGAGTAGATGAGTGGTAGGCGTAGGGTTGCAGCCAGGGCATATATTTTTACCGGTGCTAGTTCGGAGTTGGGGTCAAGCCAGCCAAGGGGTTCACTCAGTGTTTCATGTGCGCAAGCTTGTGAATAGGTGACCGTGTGCGCGGCTACACATCTATGCGCGCGCGCACATACACGCACACAGAACGTATTTTGGTCGAATAAAGCTGCTAACGCACTCAAACGAAAAAGTAAATAACTAAAAGGAGGGGGATAAAGAGGTTTAATCTAGCCAAATGCGCCCGTTCTGAAATCAAACGCATTTATCTTTCTCCGAACAGTGATCAAAGATTACGTACCTGTTATAGCTTCTTTTTCTTTCTTAAAGGGCTATAGACACCTAATTTTTGGGTTCGTGTTGTATCATTTGTAACGATGCCTAGGACATTACTGTACACGGATCGCCACGTCACATTCAGCTACGGCTGCTGAATGATTTATAATCGAATTTCTTTTTCACCTGTTTCGGTTGCGGTGTTAACAGCCGAGCGATGGCTGTGACGTCAAAGTCAAGTCTAGGTCACACGAGTGATGAAAACACAGCAATATAATCATTTCTGTGTCATTTGAATTCACTACAATGATAAAGGCATCCTGCCTCAAGAACAGGAATCACTACAAGTGAAGAATGAGCGATTATATCGCTGTTTTTTCATGTCGCGCATCAAGACATGATTTTGACGTCACAGCCATACCTCGGATGTCTGTGATGAAATGGTGACAAAAGAAAATTCAATTATAAATTATTTAGCGGTCATAGGCAAAAACTGCGCGCAGATCGATATACAGAAAGGACTTACTCATCATTAACAAGAAGAAAAATGTCACCAAAATTTGGTGTCTATAGTCCTTTAAGACTGAGTGCTTGTTGTCTTTCACTTCATGGTCAGTCGCGTTACATCTCTGAACACATTACAGCAAAGCTTTGCACCTGTGCCATTTTTCACCGGCGACCATTGCGAGACTTCTTTCGGTGTCGAAGTGGAGTGCGATGAGCTTGAACCAGCCCTTTATATTATCAACATTGCAAAGTGAGGATGATGACGTCCACCGAGGTTATTATCCCCATTCCATATCCTGCGAACCCGCTAACACCTACCGAGATTCCCGGCTAATAGTGTATTTAGTTCGTCCTCTGTCTCCGCAGAGACCGCGTGACTAAAATCCTATCTCCAAAGCAGGCCCGAATGACTTCTCTTTCGCCCAGCGCATTATGCAGTCTTGGCTCGGCCGCAGCGCACAGTGAAGTGTGTGGCATTTCCTCGTAACAGAATAGCAGGAGCGCGGCGCGGAGTGGTCCACGACACAAAACTCATTAAGGCGAGCAACAGCATTCATCAACGCGGGACGCAGCGTGCACACCGGTTCGCCGCCGCGTTTTCCCGCGCGGTTAAGCCGAGGTCAAAAGCGCTCCTATAGTGTGCGAGAAAGCTTTCAGAGAGGCTCGGCGGTTCTTGCATTGTCTTGCCCTGGCAGTCTGGTAAGAGTTTTGCACAATGCGTTCGAATGCAATTACGTGGTCCATTTTCTTCTCCCTTTCGCTTACGTTGCTCTGATTCTAGGTGCTTAACTTTCGCGTGCCTTGGACTGCCCTGAACAGTATAGTCCTACTAAACACTACCGATGTGGGGGTATTCAGTTTAGCCCCTGTGAAATGTTTGAAGAGGGGTTCCTCGAAACCTTTACTGGTTGCGAAAGTCCCACTCAAAGGCTTTCAAAAGCGTCGCCGCTGTCGACTGCAGGACAGCAGGTTAATTGAACAAAAAATTTCACATGGAGAAATGCTGCTATTGGCGCAACGATGACTATGTCACCGTCATACATAGCTGTTGAAGTAAGACGCACAGTGAAATATAATCAGGCATAATGCCGCTAGCTGACTCGTTCATGCATATAGGAGGTGTAATTTCGAAATCACTACAATGTTTTCGTAGTTGTTTTGTTTGTTTTTTTCGATACAAGGAAATGACAGTGGTTTCTGAGGCCATATATGCGCATTTGATGGTCCCGATCACTGTTTACACAGAGATCAGGGCTATTAAATACGGCTCCCATAAAGCGATACCACTCGCGGTCGCTATACGAGGCATGAAAAGTTACTTTCGTAGGCTAAGTATCATAAGATCATTTCGTAACTATGAAAACCATTGGGGCCAAACGCTCGCCCAATTTTGCTAACTCTAGCGCCGCAAACTAATGAGCACTGACGCCATGTTCATTTGATTGGCCAGGTTTGGTAACCGCATGAGCATATAGAATTCCATTGCCCTGTTTCATCGTTCAAACTATTCGAGCAACGAGTGATTTGCTGATCGGCATCCACTCGGTTCTGTGACTGAAACAGCGCGAGGACAGTATAGGTTTGATTCGCCGCTCAGCGCAGTGGCCTGGAAGATCAAGTCTTATGGATTCACAATATTCCAGAACTACACAATTATGAGATAGAAGATTCTGGCTGTCTCGGTATTAATTTTGGGCAGGTGAAGTTTATGACGTCCGCTACAACTTCAGCCTGAAAGCTGCCTCATTTATAGAGTAGTGCTGTCTCAGAGCCAGTATAGGCGCCTGGGTTTTGAGCTTGAGGACGCGAGGTTTGATTCCGGACACTGTAGCCGCCCATGTGCTGTTAGACGCCAGTTCACAAAAAAGAACCCGAGGCGGCAGAAATTATCGGCAGCCCCCAATTACGGTGTCCCTGAACCCCATGCACAGGCTGTTACACACTTAGGGGGAAACTGGGGGCTCGTGAGAGCCAGGTTCGCGAATCGCTGCCACCGAAAGCAAGGGAGAATGGGGGGCCAAATCACACGCGCAATGATCGGCTATATTTGCAGCGCATGCGCCTAGTGCAACCCATTCTCACCGGCTCTCTGTAGGAGCACTTCACAAAGCGAGGCGGCCATATTCTCCCAGTTTCCCACTAAATGTGAAAGAACCTGTACCAAATACGAATAATTTATACAATATCCATCATAGTGATGAAGAGAAACGATAACGTAAGATGGTGCAAAGCGGAGACAAGATAAAATTCATGAGGCGATATTAGGCAGGTATAATATGCGGTCGTATAGGGCCACTCTAGCCAGCATGCATATAATCAGGGTATCAAACCTGCTACTTTGCATCCATGACATGGAGCGGGCAAGGTGGCGAACCAGCGAGCCACTTCCTTAACGGCAGGGGTGCTTTCTACCCCTGTGAACTCCATACCGCTTACTTGTTAGACATCGACGACGGAAGCTGAGATGACAGCTTGAAGTCTAGCCGCATCGCGCCTGTCTTGTTAGCGATAGCGACGAATCCGGGTGTTGCACTACACTCGATACCGGGCGGTCGTTATCGGCACGAGCCATGCAGTGTTCCGGCAGAGTACCGACGATAAGGCGCAATGGATACAATAGAGTTGCCCCACGGTCAAGGGGCCACTCGAAAGAGATACCATGCTTGCCGCTGATACGGGGTCTTTTCAATTTTCCTAACTGTGTGAACCTTTACTATCGCTGATTAGTACAGTGTGTTCAAAGGGCAATCTGAAGCCTCCTGAACCTGTGATCGAACAAAAAAAGATAATAAAACAGTGCAATATCGGAAAACCCCAATGGACGTCCTCTGTGTGGCGCAAGAGGGGGCAGTCAGCCGCGGATGTAGTTGCTGCTGCGCAAGGGTAATAACCCTGAGCCTGAATCCATCCTCTCGTGATGAAAATGACGTCAGCAATGCGGCGAATCGTACAGACCTTGTTCACCTTCAGATTCTGCGGGCGCGGCTCTTGCGTGGGCGCTCTGTACCACCCAGCCACCATACTGGTACGAGATTGTAACTGTGGAATACAACTCTAGTCGCAGTGGCCCTGCATGCAACTCCTTCATGATGAAAAGTAGCTCGCTATTAACGCTCTCCTTGTTACCTAAACCAAAAGCTAACCACTGTACAACAGATTATGATGCATCTAAATTAATTATTAAACTGAGGCATTAAATAGATGATATCGCTTACAGTTGCAACCAATCAGCGGGGATATACAGGACACTATAGACTACGGCTCATTGTTACCAACCGTTGTTTCTCATTTAGGTTGCATTATACTACAAAAGCTCAAACGGAGGATCTCGCTGCCCAGAGGACACTATCCGAATACAAGGGGCGGGAGATGAGGGGATATGCAGCGCGTCCGCTTTTCAAATGGCGTGTTTCTATAATGGTGCGTTTACAGTTAAGGTGCATGCATTACTCAATTTGCCGGAAGAAATGCAGTGCGCAGATCTGAAAATGTTCCTTCCGGCGTTTCCTGATGTCAACAGAGAGTTTAAGCATACATAGCTGGCTTTGTACGATTTTTTGCTTTGTAGCCATGTCCATATACATCGTTTCCGACTCCCAAACCGCCTACAGAAACTACATGCGAGGCCGAGTTTGTCCCTTGGCCTGTAAAATTTTATCCCAAGCCGGACACCAGGCCCCAGATAAATAATATGGGCACCTGGTTATCAAGCGGTAGAGGGAAACGAGTGTGCACAAGCTGCAGCCATAGCATTCCTTAACCGGGAGACCTCACATGACCACTCTCAGCCCCTCACTACATCCGTTTAGAGAGGCAAGCGTTCTCCGCACCCGCTAAAGGACAAATCAGAGGAGTGTCACCCCAAGCGGTTACATTGTCCTACAAGAGCCTAGCTAGACTGCATGCAATTAGTCCATGTACTTTCTCAGCTGAATGCACGTTTTGCGGCCAGAAAGCATACCTTTACCATATGGTATGGGCTTGCAAGAAAACCAAGTCATACCTCGTAAAGAAAACTCAACGTGTACGGATTGGGAGGTGGCCCTCCGATCTCGCAGCACAACTGAGCTTAGTTACGAGAGCTCGGGCAGCAATTTCCCGTACTGAGGATCTGACCAAGCCCGTCCTTAACCCATAAACCCTTTTCCAAAATAAACTACTACTGCGCTTAGCGGAACAGCGGCCAAGACTGTGCATGCGCTGAGCGTTAAAGGAGAAGTCGCGTTGCACTATTATTATTATTATTTTTTTTTTTTGCAAATTAGCGTTACGGCTATTACGTACTTGGCGTCAAAACAAGGCGCCGTATCTTAGGCAACAATCGCCGGCTTGAGCCGAACAATCAGTCATTGCAGTCCAGGTCGGCCTCCACGTTTCCCGTTAACTACTGATGTTTCAAAATGGCTCATTTTGTTTGGAGACACAGTGCAAGCTGTAATTTTGCCCAGTAGTTGAGATACTCTCTCTATTAATTCTGGCTCACCAACTAATAATGCCCCAAGTCACGCTGCAGCGCTGCAACTGCTAGCAATTTCTTCCAACTAGTAGACATAAGTTTAAAGCTTTGTCGTCATCGTTTATGTGATTGAATAATTTAACACTGCAATTTTATTAGATTTGCGAAGTATTTTGAACATTATATTTGTATAATGAAAAGTGCTGTTATCGAGCGAGCGGATTGTATGAAGCCTTTCTTTAATTAAATGGCATCAAAGTGTTTACAGACATATAAATTGGTTTATAGGAACGGAAAGGAAAGACGCAGCATCTGTCACACTTCTCAGTGGACACCTGAACCGCACCGTAGGGAAAGAGAGGAATGTGGGAGTGAAGGACAACGAGATGAAGAGGGCCGTAGGGGAGGGCTTCGCAATAATTGCGACCATCTGGGGACCTTAAAAGTGCACTGACATCGCACAGCGCATTGAAATGAAACCTTTGCGTTTCGCCTCCGTTTAAAAGCGGCAGCCGCAGTCGGATTCGTACCAGGGTACTCCGGTTCAGAATCCGTGCGTCTTCATCACTGAGCCACCGCGACGAGTTCAAAAGTGTTCACATACTTTATTTTACACAAGGAATTACTTAAGCCACGGCTGTTATTGAGAGGAGCGCGCATCCCATAGAACGGGCCTGCTTCAGTATTCAGCTCGCGGAAATGAAACGTTATTATACTGCCAAGCAGAACTAAGATAGGGGCTGGTTGTTTCTGCATGTTGGTTTCAGCGAGCTACTACAACACTACTAACCCATTAAGGAACATAAAACACACAGAAAGAACAGAGAACAGAGCGCAAACTCACAACTTCTCAATGAAACTGCAACACCTGTTTTTGTACTTTTACGCATGATGTGTCATGGGGTCACATGCATGACGCACATGTCGCCGCGCCTCTATTCGCTCTTCATTAAATTAGTTTCAGCTTTTGTCAGCGGGACGGAAGCGTCACGAACACATTTAACTAGGTCTGCCTCGGAAATGGCATATGCCTCTCTAATATCTCTTTCAATCCTTCCGCCCGCATACTGAATTATAATTACACCAGCAAAGGCTGTAAAAGACTGTGTACATGCATTTTGCAACGTTAGCGGCGATTTCTACCATTTCAAACGGTATAATTTTGCGGCTGCAATTAAATGAAAAGCAATCAGTGACCATAGTCGAAAGAATTAATAAAGAAATTTCGAGACCCGTACGGGTTTCTTGTTCACAGCGAGCAGGACAAAATCACTAGTGAATTTATAACCAAGGAATGTGACGTAAAGATCGGGCATAGATGCTTTGAATGAAGCCGCTGTGTAAATTAGACCGTATATTATAACGTTTTCAAAACCCCGCAATCATTGCATTTAGAAAATTCTGCTGCTTAAGACATAAACTAAAAATGCTCCTTCTAACATTAAGCTACTTTGTTATTCTTCATTAATTAGACCTAAACTCGAATATGCATGCATAGTGTGGGACCCGTATACTAAATCTAACGTAAAAATTCTGGAAAGAATACAGAGAAGAGCTGTCGGGTTTATTTTCAATAAATATGCAAGATCTGATTCCCCAACCACTTTAATGAAGACAAATAAAATTGAACTACTTGAACATCGAAGAAGAAAGCTTAGATTAGAATTTATTTATCAGTTATTACGTAACAAACTCGGTTTGGATCCGTCATCATACTTAACGCCGGCACCAACCAGACAAACTCGTCAACACCATCCCAGTTCCCTAACCCCTATATTCGCTAGAACAGACACAAATTTTCGTTCTTTCCACGCACAGTAACAGATTGGAATCAGCTAGTTAATCCATTGTCCCATGAGTTTTAACCAATTGTTGCTATACTGTGCTGTCTTTTTTGAAGTGTTACGTTTTCTTTTGTGCCTTGATTGACTTGTTCACCCACCCTGCTTGGTCTCAATGTCCGCAGTATTTTGTAAAAATAAAAATAAAATAAATATTAATGTGGCGTACCTAACCAGCAGCGCTCACAGCAGTGAAACGACAAGAACAGCTGCGAAATTCCCGCGGTCGTCTTTCTGTAAAGCAACATCAATGCATTGCTCCCTTTTTTTATTTATAAAAATACCGCCTACGTGAATTTGCTGTCTGCACAGCCGAACGCCGCTACAATGTAAATATCCAAGCGGGTCGTATGGGGTGCGGCACACCCACGGCAGCATTAAATGCTGCACCTTGCCTAGCCTCCCGTCGGCTGGAAAAGCTTTCTCTTCTCTATGTTGTTCCATCTATCTGCCGACCAAGGAGGAGCGAACTCAGGGACAGACCTTTTTTTTTTTTTTTTTTTTTTTTTTTTTTTTTTTTTTTTTTTTTTTTTTCAGGTAAAGCAGATAAAGACAGAAAGCGAGAGAGAGATAGGCCGTTTGCGATCGAGCATGGTGGAAAGGGTTTCAGTGGTGTTGCTATATTTAGTCTCTGATAATCGTCATCTGTGGGTCGTAGCGACCGTAAACATGTCTGCACGCAATCGTACACACACCCGCCCACCCGCGCGCGGATGCATGCAAACAGTCGTTTACAGCATATAATGAAAAATCACCCTATCTATCATTACGATTAGAGGGAGCAATCGAAATGGTTTTCCTTGTTGCAGAGGCCACTGTATGAGCACGGAGATAAGCACGTCTAGCACAGATAAAAACACTGATAAGTTGCATTTTTTCTTTTCTTTTATCCGGGTCACCTTACCCTATGGTATGCTTTATCTTGCCGTTCAGTGAAAGCACTGTTCTTGCCTTTTTTATCTTGCGATACTATGCCCTGAGAAGGTTACACGTGGAATCTATATAGTACGGTTTTAAAGAACCCATTTAGCGTATTCACGGCGTCCTGAAAGGCAGTGCAGTGCCTTATATTTAAAAGTGCGCAGTGTACAAAGTTACTGTCAACGTCAGCTCTGTTCATGAGCCATGCCGTTACCATTGAAGCCCCATCAGAGCAAATAGCCGCAGTCTGCTGTTAAGTGTATATTACAGAGCGTCGGTGACTGGCTGCTGTGGAGCATCCCGATTGGTCGGGAGTCCAAAGCTATTCGTTCTTACCTGTTGGTAGCAGGGGAAAACTGTTAAGGGAAACGGGTTTGAGGAAACTTCGTTTGATAAAGTGACTGTTCTAGCATTAAACTTGCTCCAGCATTCACCACTGGAAAGATTGAACAGATTATAATAGCGTCCCCTTTGAAACGGAGGTTCCACAATGCTCGGATTGTTTTCTTTTTTCTTTCCTATATCTTGATTGCTGTTATTATATACCGCTCAACCATTTCATCATTTTAGTTATTAAATTTTTACCTCTACCCTTGCGTCATCCTTCCGCTTTTTAGCCACCATTGTACTAATAGCTTCTTTCCTAACTTGCACCGCGGATTGATTCCCCTCACTATTGCTGCCTCTAAGGCCCCAGCGAGAGTGACTGCGTCTACATCGAAATCCGGATGAATTACATCGCATTCGAGTATAAAATGTTGAGTCGTTTCTACAGATTTACCACAAAGTCAAATGCGTCATCTTCTTGGTTACATTTCTTTCTGTATACTGCCTATTCTAAGGCAACCAGACCTAGCTTCAAAAGATATGGTACTGCTTATTTATTCATCAATGAAAGATGGCAATATAAAAACTGGTAATATAAGAGAATTATGCGAAGACTAAACAGTGCGGTTGCTTAGCGGCGGTGACGGTCGCAGCGACGGCGATGGTTGGCCGCAGTGTTTGAGACGAGGGCACTGTGCTACCGCATAGAGTCATTCCACGCGAAAGGTCCCCGGCCCCAAAAGAGACCATCTCCGATTCTCACGTAAAAAAATTGGGGCAACTTTCGATCGTGTGGATACTGTTTTGTCAAACTGTTTTTGTAAAAAAAAAATTTTTTTTCCTCATGTAAGCGCTTTTCAATGTTTTTCAGAAGCTGTAAAATATGCTTGTATTTAAATATTTTTAAATCAAGTGGAAAACAGATGAAATACAAGATACTACTTTACATTATCGCAGATGGGTTGCTGTTTCATTTAACTTCATTAGTGCCCACATATAAGCCTTTTCTGCGTTTTCTTGGTTCAATAAAGAAGCCAAAAAATTGGGCGTTTTCAGTATTTTTATTATAAACGTCGTTCATAGTATAATAAAAATAAATGTTTTCACCGTTCATATCTCGGTAAAATTTATGACAAAAATAATTTAGGGTTTCTTTAAAATGTACTTTTTAGAAATAAGTGCCAAAGTTTGCAAAAAGTCATACTTTTCTTAGATTGAGACCTAAATTAAACATGAAGTCCCTCGAGATAAAATACGTGAGTTAACTCATTAAACGCATACACTCTTTAGCCTGCAATCCACAATTTTTTTGCAGAGTAAATTTTTTCTCATGCGAGAAATATATATATATATATTTATTTCACAACCAGTGTCACTGGTCGGCACTTCCGAACTGTGGGCATTTCACTGCGTAACAAATGTGCGGCGCCGACGTTTTCTTGGGACGCATGTTTACCTTAGCTATTTCCCAAGCCAACACTTTCTCAATCAGTTGATGACAACAATAAGCCATCTTGAACGATGCACTTTCTAGTATTTTATACTCATTTCTGGTTTCGGCGTGGTCAGAAATGCGAACAAAGCATCAGTGTGGCGCCTATTGTGGGAAGATTAGTCAACATTGCACAGGATGTGGTATTTTCTTTTCTTTCTCTAACTTACAGCAGTGCGAATGATGGCTTGAACGAACAGGCATAGAAGGATGCTAACACTGCAAACAGGCAATCTCTCTACATTCGTCTTCTCTGCCTTTTGTTTTAGCATCCCCTCATCTGTTCAACATTGAACTTTTCGTTCCCTGATGATTTGCCAAAACTGCTTAATCTGGCAAGCACGCTTAGAGTGAGGATATGCGTGACAAAGTAATGCTGACGCTGCACATTCATGGAGCATAATTCGCTTCGAAAAGGATGTGCTACGGGTGGATATTAGTGGCGAGAATCAGGCTCTTGCCAATTACAGTGCTATACCAGTGAAAAAAAAAAACAACAACAAAAAATATGGCAATAGCGTAGATGGTGATTTTATTGCAAGTTTTCGCTCAGAAGGTATCATCCACCCACATATATTGGATCCAGAGTTTAAAGGCACTCCAAAATTGAGCTGTGGCGCGTAGGTCGACAGCTCGGCAATGTCGAGCAGTGACACAGATTCTGAACTTAAACATTTTTTTTTCTCACGTCGGACAACATTTACTCGATCGAAAAGTTCTGGGTTGTAAGCTGAGGTGTTTGTGTGTCTAATGAGCCATGTGAAGTATTTTTATCTAGAGGGTTTAAATTAAGAGAGGGAGTTAAATTAAGCATAAAGATTTATGCTTAATTTAACTCCCAATTTAACAAAAATATCTCTTTCTACAAACTTTGGGACTGATTATATCAAAAAGTACTTCTTAAAGAAAGTGTAAATTATTTTGGGCATCCACTGATCTGTCAACGACGTAAAAAATTATTGTGACTGAAACGTGAATGAATTTCAAGATAAAAAATAACGAAAACGCACAATTTTTTTGCTTCTTTATTGAACCAAGGAAACGCAAAAAAGCCTTATACAGGGGCTGTTAGGTTAAATTGAAGACGAACACAGATGTGAAAATATAAAATAGAATTTGTTATAGTATTTGCCTTTGTACCTGATTTAAAAACATTAAAGTGCGAGTAGCTTTTGCAAGTTCGTGAAAATTTTGAAAGTCACTTGCGTGAAAACAATCTTTTTCGCCAATTTACTTTTCCAAAGCAGTATTCACACGATCGACAATTACCCCAATATTTAAAAAAAAAATCGGTGATGGCCGCCTTTTGGGCCTGGGACGTTTCGCATAGCTTATACAACTCGTTCGGTCGAAAGCTGTAGGCTTAATTAGTAGTCGTAGTCGGCACGGTACCGCGTGTCGGAAGAAATCGGGAGCTGCGTAAAACAGTCGTGTCATGGCAACTTGTGGTTCTAGTGATTGATTGATTGATGTGGAACAGGTGATGGCGAGTTAATGAAATCCTTGTAGGTGATTGATTAATGGACGAATTAAAGAAATAAAAAAGTGGAATGAGGGGGTTCAAACGCGTCAAAACGCTCACAGTGAAAAGCGAATGCCTGATGATGCTAATTAATAAAATTTCAAGTGTGTAAATTATCTAAATATGAACTGAAATAACTAAAAATGAAAATTCTTATCGTGGTGACTTAATTGTGGTTCTAGTGATTGATGATAAATTTGTATGTGATAGGTGATGACGGGTTGATGAAATCATTGTAACTACGATGAATTAAATGAAAAAAAAATGAGAAAAAGGGGCCTAAAAGATGTCAAAATGCTCACGTGCTTGCTTGCAGTTGCAGAATATTTTGTGCAGAGAGTGAGCACTTTTCGTGAGCTTCCTCCACATCTGTGATTACTCATAATCACCCTTCGTTTCGCTTAAACTTCGTCCTCATTGTGAATCGCCCCCATCAATTTCGGCGCCATTGTTGACAGTGCAAATAAAATACCAAGATCGAATAAAATAAAGCACTGCCAACAATATACAGCTCATGGAAACAGCCAGAAGCCAGACAGATCGATTTTGATCAAAGCTGGCAAGGAGTTTTCTCTCTGGTGTGGAGAGACTGCGACTGGACGCCTATGCTCCGAGCAGTGAGAAGGCCATTAGTATGACATCCTCCCTCTTCCGAGCGTCGCACATTGTGACAATGGGTGCACACACGTGGCGGAAGAGGACTGCCCAGGTCAGTCCTTCTCCCAAGCCTTTTCGTTTGCCTCTTTTAGATTATATTCACTGCCCAGTGCCCACAGACGCCGGCTCGGAGTCCTTCGTTCGGTGTCGGTGCGGGCGTATACGTGGAGACAACGAACCGACGATGGCTCGTATAGAGAGCCCTTAAAGGCGACAAAGTCGACCCAAGCAGCGCCTAGAGCGGTGCCACGTCTCATTGTTCAAAATCTCTGCCCTACGGTCTGCCGGCTGGGGACTATCCATCGCGTTTGTCCCGAAAGCCAAGAGCGGGCTTCTCTGGCCGCTTTAGGGTGCCTCCTACAGACGTTCCTTGCTATGAATTCGCCACCTTGGGTCATTCTCCGAGGGTGCGGGCTCGCAAATTTTCGTCGCTTGGCCGGTATCTATGCCTGTGCGGGGTACTCCTCTTTGTATTCCATCCTGCTGGCTCCACCCTTTATGGGATACTTCGAATGGGAGAGACACTGATGACAGCTTGGAATCATTAGGCGAGAGAGAAGAAGGGGAAGGGAAGGGGTTGCTTTCATTGTGGAAGATGCAAAGGCTGTATGGCTGAGGGTTCCCCTTTGACCAGAGCGTCGGTTTTTTCGTGTGGCGCGGTCGGGATCTTTTCAGGTTCCTAATCTCCAATGAATGTCTTCACCTCCATTCTCGTGATAATGGATGGAACGATGTACCTGCCCCTAGGCGTTCTACTCGTGCCTTCTTTTGTCACCTGATGGTGCTTTGATAAAAAGTTGGAAAATGTGTTGGTTCTGACTGCTAGCTGAACTTGTCTGTCCGGACGTTGAGAAATACCGCAGAGGAAGTGATCGTATGAGACCTCGAGTAACCACTGTGAGCCCTGCTATCGGTGGCTTTCTTAACGACAGCGAGAATGACTTTTACAAATTCATGTGGCGCATCACGTGGCCTGATATTCAACAATAAAAAATCCCTTCCCTTGCTCTTTTTGTGCGTTTTCAAGGCAATTGACACTTTCGTCAGTTTGCGATGCATTCTTCGCGCTTACCTTCCAATGCCACCAACAGATGTAATTCTTCGAAGTGTTAGCAATAATAAGTAATGAACGCTCTGATGTGGCCACTAGGTTGTGCTAATTACGCTACTGGTTTAAAAACAGAAATAATAAAAAAAAAAGGAGAAGGTGCCAAATTAACGCTGCGCATCTTGCCTCGCAGGAAAGTACGATATATTCACCGATGGTGACATTTCAGAAGATGTAAAGTGAAGATAAAATGTGAAGCTTCCAGTAGGCTGGGGTCTTATATGGGTGTGGGAATCTAGCCCGCCTCATTATTTCGTTTTGGTGCCGAACTCCATCATCGGTCCGTAAGTTTGACTCCGGCCGCATCGACCTAGTCTAAGGTCTAGACTGAGCTCAAATGAAGACGTGTCTGTATTCTGAAATTTTAGTAAAGAAATAATGTTGCTGTATCTGGTTCACTTGCCACCGCACAAGATACAAGAATTCGCGCTCACCTCGGAGAGGGGAAATAAAAAATGGGGACGTTATGTAGAGAAAGGTTCCAGTTTCTTTACCGCAAATTAAACATTATTCCAAGAACAAGCATTTTTAGTCCAGCGTTCTACCCAAAAATAGCTGGACATCAGGCCGGAGGGAATCTTGCACACACAAAGAACTGGTGGGGACCTGGCGGAACTGCGATCTGAATGAGTAACGGTTTGCTATAAGGAATTTTTTTTTTGTAACGATATTTATTACCTCAGATTAAGAATGAAGAAATGAATAAATGAATGTAAAAAGGTTGGCTGATTTTTTGAAATCCAGGAGTGAGCGATGATGTGGTCTCTGCGTACAGGCGATATACGAGGCAGGATTGCTTGCTGATAGGCCTGCTGTCATCAGGTGCCGGGAATCTTCGCAGACATTTTCACCCCAGAACAGCCGGAAATCAGGCCGGGGGGGGTGGGGGGGGGGGGGCTTGAAACCATCAGAAAATTGGACCAATAACAATGGGGATCGAACCGAGCACCTTCCGAATGCAAGGTTGCGCTGAGACCTTCTAGGCCACCATCCCGTCCCCTAAGTAGGTTAGAGGTGAGACGGAAAGGGTTTGAAGGTGCAAGCTCCTTTACCAAACAGTCCACTCTCATACATATAAACTCTTCAAGAAGTCGGCGCGTAACCGGACGGCAGCGGAAGCTGAACCCACCACCTTCCCGAAGCAAAGGCGGGTGCTGTATCTCTAGGCCACGGCCACGTGCGAGACAAAAATGGTGCGATTATGAGACTGAAAGATGTCGAAAAGCGACGTGTTCGCGCTAAACTGGTGTAACTTATCGTGCAGGTACGGTGATCTCAAGAACAGGAGCGCTTGCTATAGCAGCTTTACAGATCTCGCCCGGCCAGATTTACCAAACGCCCTCCCTTATCACCACATCCGTCAACTTCCGTTTTCCTTTCCGCATTTTTGTTCGTACAGTTCTCTGGTGCACCCAGTGGCGTTGTTAGAAGCACCGCTGGACCATGTAACGTCGCGCTTCGGCTGCGCCTCCCACGTGACCAAACGCGTGTGCACAGCGTGCACGTGGCAAAAGCGTTCACGTGCGTACTGTTCACGTAATCGCTAACGTCATCACCTCAGTTTGCTTGTTCTCCCGCTAATGTAACGCTATCCGGAAGGAAAACGCGTTCGAGATGACCCAGGAAACTCGGCAACCGGGACAAACAAAACGATTAGAACAATACGCAAATAGACAAGCCGGCACTTGGAAAAATCTGTATACATGCATAAGCAGCACGAGAGAAGCACCGTGACAGGTCGCGGCTTACAACTGGCACGAGTTTCAGTTATGGTTCGCTTTTTTTTTTCCGTGTGGGAGGGGAGAGAGGCTAAAATAAAACATAACCGGAAATAGCTCAAATGTAGCCCGTAGCTTCATTCTCTTCTCCTTAGGAAGAACAGCGATGGAGTTCGGCCCCTGCTCGCCGAGTCGTGTAAGAACCATAGGGTGGAACGCGCGCGCTGCCGGAATTCTGGCACGCTCCTTTTTTTTTTTCTTTTTTTTTCTTGCGCGCTTCCTCGTTGTTTTCTTCAGTGTTTCACGGAAAAAGTGAAAATGCGGTTATTTTTTCCGGCACAACGCAAGCAAGATTGGGGTACTCGTCAAAGACAGCAGCGCGCGAACACGGCAGAGTTGAGGTGGTTGTTTAGACTCGTATATAGCTGCTAGCGTCTCTCTTTTGCAATTTCTGATTCAATGCGAAAAGTTTAATGACGAGATTGGACAGATATTTTAATAAACTGAATCTTATCACAAACCTGGCACAAGCGTTTTAACAAGCTAGAAGTTAAATGCGTCATCTACCAGTAAATCTGGCGCCTGTGTCAGCGTTGGGAGCGAAAAACCATAGGAGACACTTAAGCTCAGCCTTGAAGAGTATGACGTAATAGCGTAGGCTACCAGCCCACGTATGAAGCCCCGCTTTAACCAAGCCGTATGAACATGCCGACGTGTACATTAGAGGTAACGTGAATGCAAGGGTCCTGACAGGTTGATTCTGATATCACCCTCCCTTATGTCTGGGGTTAGAACACCTTCCGAAACTTCCTGGGCGCTGCATCCCCGCATTCTTTCCGCCATCTTCTCTCCCCCCCCCCCCCCCCCTCTTTTTTTTTTGACCGGCGACGAATACCACTCCTTGATAAGTATTCCTGACTACGCCATTGAGACAGTGTAACCGTACGGACGAGGCTATACCACCACAGCGATCTTAACTATACGCACGTTGCTCATCGAGTATTTTTCAACGATTCTTGCTGTTCAAATCCGCGAGCGAAGGCAAGCGTAGACCGCCCCTCACAAAAACCTGAATGGTCAGCCCATAGACTGTACTTAGCTGGTCTATGGACAGCACAGTAAAGCCTCGTTAGCCGGGCTCACTATTTCGCAAATCCGGACAATTCGAAACTCCCTGTACAGTAGGAACAAACGGGGGTAGTTATTCCCAGACGTGTAACTTGTCAATTCGTAGGAGCTTGGCAGTTCTTCGGTTAAGCGGCAAAGGCTGCGTGTACACAGGCTGGCGTAATGACAAGTCATCGACCAACCAATAAACGTGGACACTGTAATAAAAGCACCCTTTTGGACAAAAGTGAAGGGTGTATATATCGAAATTAGGGTGCTAGAAGGCTGCTCCAGTGAGTGTATTTTGCAGGAGCACCCTTTTAGCACCCTTTTAGCACCCTTTTAGCACCATTAAAGGTGTAAACTTTTAACTATGTATCCTGACAGCGACGGAATAATGCAGATCAGGACAAGAATACTCTAGCAGGCACGAAAGAAGCAGCAGAAAAGAAAGTGACTTGCTTTGGGATATAATAGAACTTTTCATTCATTGATTGATACCGCAAATAACGCCGTTGGGGTAATATATGAGCGGTGAGCCGTTACTTCGATCTGAGCTCCATCTGGCATGAAGGGGAAGCCGATATGCGTCTAAACCAAACACAGCCTGACGGACAGAGTCAGTCTGCTTTTATTTCGGTTTATTTTCATATTTGTGTATAATAAGGTGGTGTTCGCATCCTATACTTTGCAGTCGATGTCTTTTTAGCACACATCTGAATAATAGAAAGCATATAATGAGGCCAAATGTATTGGTAGCTACCACGTTGCGAATATGGGAAACGCAACAATCAAGACGTGACCAAAATACAAATCTGCCAGGTGTCAAAAACGCTGCAGTTTAACTGAGCCACATACGCACATGCTTGCGTCAACAGCATGATTTCAACATACGATTTTTTTTTTTCTGAGTTTGCGTCAAAGACTCCCTACATTGCGAAAGTCGTTGTTTAGGTTTGGACTCAATTCACGTTTCTGCAACGCACTGGCTTTCTCTATCCTTTTGTCCTTACCAGTGAGAGCGGCACGGCGTATAGATATAAATGTGAAAGAAAGGTGTATCACATGTGAAATTTGCACTAGAATTATTCTGTACAAAACAGCACAACAAATGGCTTCTAAAACAGCAACTTGGAACAACTTGCCCGAATGCAAACAACAACTCCGCTTCGTTGATTGCAGCTCTCCGGAGCACTCCCTCAGCTTGGTGTTCTCCCTGTTGAGTGAATCAAGCGGCGCTTGTGTGCAAATTGGGGACGGAAATCTCTCTGTAATTGCGCGCTCCGCTTGGGAGCGGAAAACTCGGCGTTACGTCAGCGCCACTTGTTGAGTGTTTATAAAAAGAAGCAGCGCTAATGGCTGAACTCTGAACGACCGCGTTTCACGCGTCAGAGCGTCGTGGTGGGAAACTGCGTCGACTGAAGTACGTCACGAGTTACGTCGCCCTCCGCGTCGTCTGCTCCGGAGAAAACTAAGATGGCGGCGGTCCCGCGAAACGTCGTCTGCTAGCACCTGCTGATCCTGGAGCCTGCCCTCGCGCTGTAATTTATGCATGGCTTGACAAACAACGTTTCATAGGTCTCTACTCGGGGCGCTCTCCAGCACAAGAAGCATGAAGAAAAATTAAAAAAAAAAACAGAGGGTAGAGCATGGATCCTATAAGAAAGAAAAAAAAGAACAACAAAATAAATCGACCGAACCGGGAGTTTTACAGCTCGAAACATGTACAGTATGAAAGAGAGTTGTACAATCCTCACTAAACTTCCCCAATATCACTGTGCGTTGATCGCCAGGCAAATATCTGCGTTCAGAGCATCTAATCAACAGAAATAGCGTTTTGTAGTTTTTCGAAGAGTCTGTAGCCACTTAATATATCCCATAAGTTTTATTCAAAGCATGTGGCTACGTAGTCCACTAGCCCCTGTTTCTTATTAAACGGACAAGCACAATGTTTAATCCTGAGTATTTTTTTACAGCAGTCCGACCGTGAGGCCTCTTGCAATTATTTCACTGATCAACAGTTTGCTTTTGTTCATTTTAGCAGATAATCTCTTAGTTGGAAGAGTGGTTTATTTTCACATAACACGTGTAGAACTTACGAGGATTGAGGCGAAGTCATAAAACAACGCCTCCGTGATAGGGCGAGTCGTATGTCGATGGAATTATTGTGACAAATCCTCCTTTCCTCTACCCCCGCCCTCCTCAGTTTTTTCTGTCGCTTTCACGTTCTAAATGCTTTGAACGCAATTATTTACGCACATAGCCCTTAAAAGAAAGACCAGTGCAAAACTGCAGTATATATACCCTTAGCCAGTTCTGAGCAACTGATATAGTACTTGCCATTGAAACTGATCGCTTCAAAATTCTTATCATGCACAGCGAGGAAAAGTGCACATTTATCATTACACCTGTCTGAACGAAGCACTACCATCCGCGAGGTGTAATACATATACCAACCTTGAAAGATAATTTGCTTCATATACTGCTGTCTCTAAGCTACAACGCTGACCGTTGAACGAAAATAAGGTGTCAAGGGACAAGAAGTGGAAGCTGTGACAGATATTCTCTTCTTGGGCTCCAAGTTTACCCCGGAAGGAGACTGCAGCCATGAAATTAGGAGACGCCTGCTCCTGGGAAAGAGAGCAATGGTTAGCCTTGACCGCCTACTAAAGAGCAGAGACATTAGTCTGCCAACCAAGATCCGTATAACTCGTGCTATGGTCTTTCCAGTTGTGATGTATGGATGCGATAGTTGGACTGTGAAGAAGGCTGACCGCCGAAAAATTGACGCGTTTGAATTGTGGTGCTGGCGGAGACTCTTGAGAGTTCCTTGACTGCCAGAAGATCAAATCAGTCGATATTGTCGACCATATAAACCCTGACTGCTCATTGGAGGGTCAAATTCTAAAGTTAAAGCTCAGCTACTTTGGTCATCTGATGAGAAGAGAGGAGTGTCGTGACGCTGGGGCTATGGCGACCCGGCCTTCACTTGGTAGCGTGCAGAGACTCGGGGTTGAAGTAGGATTGAATCTTCGAAGTTGGTGAAATATGTACAAGCAGGTTTACTGGCACTTTGAGAAAACGTATTTACAAGAATATTTACATGAAGAAGAAGGGTACATCAGCAAAATGACAAGCGTTAAGAGTTCATAGCGAGAAGCGACTGGATGAGCCGTTTACCCAGGGCCCAGAGCGACATTTCGTGCTCTGCAGCGTCCTTAAAAACCCCCTATGTCCAGCCCCTCTCTGAAGATGCTGACCAACCAAATCCAGGGCACGCCCCTCAGGTATCGGCATCCAATCGAACACATCACTGCACTGATGGTCTGAAGCACTGACTGGTCCGGCATTCATTCGTTGGGCGTGATCACTTGTTGGCGGGAAAAGCTTGGGAACGGCGAGGAGAGGAGGTACATTTCTATTCTTCAGCAAAGAAACCACAGGCTGGTTCTGGGGGTTTTACTTCTCAGAAACCCGAGTGCACGTGGCGCCGCATAGGGCTCCCAACATGGTCCCTTTTCGACAATTGCAAATCTTTCCTGCATTCCCGGGAAATCACTTAATGGCCGTATGAGTCATGCTCTTCTCTTGTCCTGCACGTCAGCGGACATGTCACTCTGTCGTCTCCTTTGGATAGGAGGCATTCATCACTGGAGGATAGCACTTCTCGACTGGAAGGGTGAACAAAAGAAAGCACTTCCTGCTATTTCCCGCAGGGGGACGTTTCTTTGTGTTTTTCCAGACGTTCTCTTGACAGGGCCAATTTGGCATTTGCAGGTTGTCCACAAAGCAAAACATGCTTACAAAACAGGATTCCTGGAAACAGGCTCACTTAGAGCCAATGGACCATCACCACATATTCACAAAACTTTTCCATGCCCACAGGCGAACAATAGAGCGCGCAAATGCGGATGCTTGGTCGTAACAGCCTCCTCCCCCGCCAGAAGAGACTCGGAGGGCAGCAGCCGCAGCTGCTGCATGAAGAGACGACTTAATGGCCTGCACGTGAACGCTTGAAGCTCGCTGTTGCTTGTCGCGTTGTCTTGATTGTTGTAGGCCAAATTGCTTGAGCTATCTGAAACTCAACCACATGTCGAAGCAAGCACTCGGCTCCCGTCTGAAGAGACCAGGTCAAAAGAAAACTGCCATTGTTGTTCGAGAAAAGCCCACTCTCAAGACGTTCAGGACCCACGTATGCCTCGAAAACCAAACGTGCTGCTTTACATAGTCATCTATATTCAAGCGCACAAAAAAAAAAAAACCTGATTATCAATTTGGATACATGGTGAGGAACATCTCGGACCGCTTAGAAAGAGCGGCTAAGCGCGTCCGCATTCCCATTTAACTTCCCCTTTTTGTATCTTATTTCAAAATTGTACTGCTGTAAAATCAAGCTCCACCTAAGAAGGCGACTGTTCTTCGATGTCGCAGTTTGCAGCCAAGCCAGGGGACAATGGTCCGTCTCTACGGTGAATTTGGCCCCTCCAAGATAGCACTGCAATTTTTGAATGGCCCATACAATGCAAGCGCATTCCTTCTCTGACGCGCAATAAGCCCTCTCTCTAGAACTCAGTTTTCTGCTCAAGTAGAGCACGGGGTGCTCATTACCGTCGTCATCTCTCTGGCAGAGAACAGCACCTAACCCTCGATCACTGGCATCACACTGGACCGTGAATTCTCGGCCATAGTCTGGAGCTCGCAATACCGGACGGCTAATCAGCACAGCCTTCAGGTTTACGAAGGAGGCTTCCTTTTGTTCGTCCCAGACTACATTTGTCGGTTCTGTCTTGCGGAGAGCGTCGGTCAGAGGGCTAGCCAAAGCTGAATAGTTAGGGATGTAGTGATTGTAGTACCCAGTCAGACCCAGGAATGCTCGAATTTCCGTCTTCGTGCTCGGCCGCGGGTAGTCTGCTACCGCAGAAATCTTAATCTCGCTGGGTTTCCTGAAACCTTGACCTACATTGTGACCCAAGTAGTCCACGGTCGCCCTTGCCAGGCAACATTTCTCGGCCTTTACGGTTAGTCCAGCTTGACGCAAAAGGCTCAGTACAGCTCTTAGATGTACCATATGGTCCGCCCATGAGTCGGAAAAAACCGCAATGTCGTCTAAATAAGGCACCGCGAATGTTTCACACCCCTTTAAAACCCTATCCATGAGTCGGGAAAAACAAAATGGAGCATTTTTGAGCCCGAAACTCATCATTGTTGGCTGGTAGCTGCCCGTCGGAGTGACGAAAGCCGCGTATCTGCTGGCGCGTTCAGTGAGCGGTACTTGCCAGTATCCTCGAGTAAGGTCCAGCGTAGTCACATATGCCGCTCTACTGACCTGTTCTACTCTCTCCTCAATATTCGGAATAGGATACACTTGATCCCTGGTGAGAGAATTTAGCTTTCGGTAGTCTACCACAGGCCTAGGGTCTTTACCTGGAGCTTCTACTAAGATCATAGGCGAAGCATAATCGCTTTCCGAGGGTTTTATTACTCCCAATTCCAGCATGCGAGTTACTTCCCTATCCAGAATTTCTCTTTGCCTTGGAGAAAATCGGTAGCACCTTGATCGCACTGGCACGTCTGAAGTCAGCTCAATATCGTGCTCAGTCAAATCAGTTCTGCCTGGCCTGTCCACGAAGCAGGCCTCAAACTCTGTTATTATCTCGCCCAGATCGGACAGCTGGGATTTCTTTAGTTCTCCTCTCTGCTCCGTCTTTTTGAGAAGCTCCTGAGCGTTGCTTCCTTTTCCGCTGAGGCAAATCAAGTTGTCCCCCATCTCCTCGGGAAGGTTTAACGTTAGATTTACCACGGCTTCCCTCTGCACATAAGGCTTCATAAGATTGCAATGATAAATGCGCACTTCTTTACGCCTACCGGGAATTTTCACTGCGTAGTTAGTGTTAGAAAGCTTTGCAACGACTTCAGCCGGTCCTTCCCACTGTACTTCGAGCTTATTCTGCCTTGAACTTCTCAGCAACATCACCTGGTCCCCGATACAAAACGTCCTTTGACGGGCTGACTTATCATAGTACACCTTGGAACGAGCCTGGGCTGACTTCATGCTGGCCTCAACGAGTTCCTTAGTGTTATGTAAGCGATTCAAGAGGTTCAGAATGAATTCTACTACTGTTGGGTCTTCTCCGCGCCCCTCCCAGGCTTCGCGCACCATTCGCAAAGGTGAGCGCAGTGACCTTCCGTACACCAACTCGGCTGGGCTAAATCCAGTGGATTCGTGCGGCACTGACCGCAAAGCGAAAAGCGCTGCAGGCAGGCAGGTATCCCATTCGCGCTTGTTTTCATAGCACAGTCCCCTCAGGACTCGTTTGAGAACAGAGTGCCATCTTTCTACGCTGTTGCTCTGCGGATGATGGATCGAGCTATGCACTACCTTAATGCCGCATCGCTCGAGAAATGAGGTGGTGAGGACACTCGTGAAAACGCTACCCTGATCACTTTGTACCTCGGAAGGGAATCCAACTCGTGCAAACACTGACAGCAGCGAATCCACTACACTCTCGGACGTCACCTCGCGCAGCGGAACAGCCTCTGGAAACTTTGTGGCTGGGCATAACATAGTGAGGATATAACGGTACCCTGACTCGGTCACAGGAAGTGGCCCAACTATATCTATTACTAACCGGTGAAACGGCTCGGTAATGATTGGTACTAACACCATCGGAGCTTTCCACTTATCTTGCGCCTTTCCAACCCGCTGGCACGTGTCGCATGACCGTACAAAATTTTCCGTGTCCTTAAAACATCCAGGCCAATAGTATTCTTGCAACAGCCTCTGCTTTGTTTTCTTTATTCCAAGGTGACATGACCACGAGCTGCCATGGGCAAGTCGCAGTAAGTCTCCGCGGTACTTTTGGGGAACGACTAATTGGTCCCGCTCTACTCCGCGCTTATCCTTGAATAAGCGATACAGCACTCCCTTTCTCATCTCGAAAGAAATATTGTTTGCTGTCTTAGTGGCGCGGTGGCGCTCCCTTATCTCCTGTATATTGGGATCATTGGCTTGCTCTATAGCTAAGTCCTCTCGGGTTCCACTTAAAAGTCTCGTGAGATTACTAGACACTGGCGGCAAGAGGTTACTCTCAAGAACGTCCTCATTCCGCGTCTCATCAAGCTCACTTTCAAGTTGACTTATCTGAGATGCCTCGCTCTCAAAGTTTTCTGACCTGCTATCTTCCGCATTTACCATTGTTTTAACTGCCGTTTCCTCCGCTGTGGATTTTTCTGGAATGAGCAGTGTAGCTAGTTCTCGCGCCTTTGAACGTGTTAAGGCTTGCACAACTCTGTCTCCGAAAAGGATGCCCCTCTTTCGCAGCAGCATGTCCGATTTGTTGGAGAACAAATACGGATAGCACTTAGGAAGCTTTCCTGAAACGGCAGCCTCGGTTGTTAATTCGCCGAAAGGGCCCTCGATGACCACGTTCGCGATCGGCAAGCACACACTCTGTTCCTCAACTACCTGTCGGATCCATGCACACTGTCCTGTATAGTCGGAAGGCGATACATACGCCGGATGGACAACATCCATCGTTGCGGCCGAATCGCGCAGTACCTTGCAAGGCTTCCCGTTGACTACTAGGTCATGCAGGTAGGGTTCTAAAAGCTGCATATTTTCATCGCAGTCCCTGACATACGAGAAAGCAATCTTTTCTTTCCGGCAGTTGACGGCAATGTGACCCTGCTCATTACACCTAAAGCATGTGAGCGGCTTCCTAGCCTCAAGCTTATTCTTTGTGTTCTGCACGTTGGTCACTTCCCCACTTTTCTCACTGCCGTCCTTTCTAGGGAATTTGCCTGAAGAAACCTTCATTTCTTCGTTTCCAACTCTAGCAAAGTGCCTTTCCTGACGGTTTTTCATACTGAACTTGGGATTGCGGGGCCTATCCACTGCTGGGTTGCTGAATTGTCGGCGCGAAGCATACTCCTCAATAAGTTCGGCAGCTTCAGTTGCCGACTTAATTTCGCCTCGGTCCTGTAACCAATTTCTTTCTTTTTCTGGGAGGCAGTTATAAAACTGCTCCAAAAGAATTTGCTCGACTACAGCGTCCCTATCACTGTAGGAATCTGTGCTCTTTAGCCACTCGCCCAAATTAACTCTTAAATTGTACAGGAATTCAGGGTAACTCTCGTCCCTGGACTTAGTAGCTTTCCGAAAACGTTTTCTGAACGCCTCGGCGCTAAGCCTATACTTTCTCAGAAGGCAAGCTTTGACCTTCTCGTAGTTGTCCGCGTCCTCCTTGCTTAGCCGCGCGACAACCTCCGCTGCCTCGCAGGGCAGAACCGTCAATAATCTCTGAGACCAAGTGTCTCGCTGGAAGGACAGTTTTTCGCAGGTTCGCTCAAAGTTAGCCAGATACAGACCGATATCCCCTGATATCACATATGGCTGCATGTACTTTGACATCTTGAAATCTGCCTCCTTGTTGAGAAGAGGTACCGCTAGCTGGGGACAATTGCCCGACCTCTTGCTCAACTCTAGTTCTAATTTCCGGAGCTCAATTTCTTGGTCCAGCTTTTTTGCTTCTCTTTCACGCTTCTTTTCCTCTTTTTCCCACTCACGTTCGCGCTCCCTTTCCTCTTTTTCCCTCTCAAGTTCACGCTCACGCCTCTTTTCCTCTTTTTCCCGCTCTTTCTGCTCTTTTTCCCGCTCCTTCTGCTGTCTGAGCTGTTCCTTTTTTTGACCGATGAGGTTCCATGCTTCACTGAGCTCCTCATCATCGGCTCCCAAATCTGTGATTGCCTTTATAATCAAAGGTTTTCGTGCCAAACCACTTGTATCAATTCCCAATTCCTCACACAATTGCAACAGTTCCGGTTTCTGCAGCTTTTGTAGGTCCATGATCGCTCCGAGTGTCGGCTACTTCCAAAACAACAGTGCAAACTACCAAACCTAAAGGCGTTTCCACACTCTCTTTACCAGTTCTAAAATCTAACCCTGTTCTAGAACCTGGTCCACATCAGAAGAAAAGCCAAGCACTCACCCACACATGCGATCGATGTTCCGAGCTGCCCTCTTGTTGGCCGATTGTTGCTCCTGCTTGTTGCTTGAGATGCCACCTCCGATCACAAGGTGTTGTGGCTTGTAGCTTCAGATCCACCTCCAATCACCAGATGTTGTGGCTTGTAGATTCAGATCCCACCGCTGCCACCAGTTGTCGTGACGCTGGGGCTATGGCGACCCGGCCTTCACTTGGTAGCGTGCAGAGACTCGGGGTTGAAGTAGGATTGAATCTTCGAAGTTGGTGAAATATGTACAAGCAGGTTTACTGGCACTTTGAGAAAACGTATTTACAAGAATATTTACATGAAGAAGAAGGGTACATCAGCAAAATGACAAGCGTTAAGAGTTCATAGCGAGAAGCGACTGGATGAGCCGTTTACCCAGGGCCCAGAGCGACATTTCGTGCTCTGCAGCGTCCTTAAAAACCCCCTATGTCCAGCCCCTCTCTGAAGATGCTGACCAACCAAATCCAGGGCACGCCCCTCAGGTATCGGCATCCAATCGAACACATCACTGCACTGATGGTCTGAAGCACTGACTGGTCCGGCATTCATTCGTTGGGCGTGATCACTTGTTGGCGGGAAAAGCTTGGGAACGGCGAGGAGAGGAGGTACATTTCTATTCTTCAGCAAAGAAACCACAGGCTGGTTCTGGGGGTTTTACTTCTCAGAAACCCGAGTGCACGTGGCGCCGCATAGGGCTCCCAACATGGTCCCTTTTCGACAATTGCAAATCTTTCCTGCATTCCCGGGAAATCACTTAATGGCCGTATGAGTCATGCTCTTCTCTTGTCCTGCACGTCAGCGGACATGTCACTCTGTCGTCTCCTTTGGATAGGAGGCATTCATCACTGGAGGATAGCACTTCTCGACTGGAAGGGTGAACAAAAGAAAGCACTTCCTGCTATTTCCCGCAGGGGGACGTTTCTTTGTGTTTTTCCAGACGTTCTCTTGACAGGGCCAATTTGGCATTTGCAGGTTGTCCACAAAGCAAAACATGCTTACAAAACAGGATTCCTGGAAACAGGCTCACTTAGAGCCAATGGACCATCACCACATATTCACAAAACTTTTCCATGCCCACAGGCGAACAATAGAGCGCGCAAATGCGGATGCTTGGTCGTAACAGGAGTCGCTGGAGGGTCGCCGGAGAAGGGGTAGGCAGCGAACGCGATGGTTAGATGGCATCCTCGAGGCGCTGCAGATGAAGTTATGTGATGTTAGGAAGATAGTGAGAGACCGGAAAGCGTGGCGTGACATGGTGCATAGGGTCACGAAGAGTCGGACACGACTGAACTGAACTGAATGTTGAATGATGCGCAGTACAATTTGAGCATTCTTTCAGACAACTTGTTAGATGAGTTGTTAAAATAAACAACTACAGCGCGACGGACGACGCACTGAAGGAAGCGTGCAACACAGCGTTGTGTTCTTTCTTCTCCGTCTCGCTCGACTGTTCAAATGAAAGGCGATCGTTAAAATAACGACAGACGACAGCAAGAAAGTAACGGACGACAGGCACGATCGTCGCCTGCCTCCCGACAGAAAGTACATTTATGCCCCTTTCTATTAACGAGCGCGTGATGAAGGGTCTGCCATAAACTTAGCTCTTCAGGTTCTTACCCTCTCGACTGTTCTTGGCGTAATTTAAGAAGCGCGCTTCGGTATTACCATTACTACTATTAGAACTAATTAGTTTCACTAATACAGCTACTGAATATAACTGCCATGTTGTCACGAGCTGGCAGTAGCTTTGTGTAGTCAGCTATTGCAATGAAAAATAACTATGACAATAACCAAAAAAGTCAGAGACGATGACATTGGCTTTATAAGCCTCTACAAATTACTCGTTTTTAATACCTCTTTTTAATACATCGAATATTTCTTACTTACACTACTATTTTCCATTATAGTGCTATTAACACTACTGTGACCATTATGGTTACCATTTTTTCCCTTTACTGCAGCAACTTCCTCAGTCTCAGTGTACTGCAGAACAACTCTCAGTCGAGTTCACAGACGCCGCGGTAGCTCAGTGGTTAAAGTGCTCGGCTATTTAGTTCGAGGACACGGGCTCGATCTTAACCTCAGCGGCCCCGTTTCGATGGAGGCGAAGCACGAAACGCTCATGCAATCAGGAACCCTCCACTAACCACGCCCACTCCATAAACTATATACGTTCTAAACTAAGTCCATTTCCAGAGCTCAAAACTGCTTCGAAGGGGAAATTTTTGCGCACCGACCAAAGACGAGAACTGTTCTTCCCCCTCTTGCTGTTTTTGGGCCATCCTCTAAAACTCCTCTGTGCAACCTGGTACTGAACCGGATGGTTGAGGAGGGTATATCACGGCGAAACCTAAACCTCGCTTGCCGTAATAAAAAAATATATGCCGAGCTGTAGATACGAGTACTGTGTAGGCTATTTTTGTTTTCTTTCAGGACTGCCCTGCGATAGCAGGGTCCAGCTCAGGACTGTACTTAGAGGGATCTTCAGACCATTCACGGGCACCAGCATTTAAATTGGCGCGAAATTCAAATATTGCACGTGGAGAGATGTTTTTACGGACCGTCTTTAACGTTCGTATGCGAGGTGGGACGGAGCTGAAAGCAGGGGGGGGGGGGGGGGGGTGTAGTCATCGGCATGGCTAGTGGAAGCAGCGCTAAAAGACAAAAACGAACACAAAAGCAGACAGAAGTGCTGATCAGCATGGCTTTTGTGTCCGTCGACCATATTCCCACTGCTTCCCTCACCCATGCAACCAAACCAACAAGCCCAAACCACAGCTCTGCCAGGTGGCAGTGCGGCTAATTAATAGAGTAATTGTAAACAGAAATTTCTTAACTGGTTTTGTGACTTCACAAGACACAGAGTCCGAAGTACAAAACTCCCTTTAAAAGCCGACATGTTTTTAAAACACCAATATACGTGCTAGTTCGAAGGGCGGGGTACCGGTCGGGATCGCGGTCCACATAAGGAGATGTAAACAAATTAGTTCACAATGGTTTGGTTTGGTTTGTGGGTCTTGACGTCGCAAAGCAAATCAGACTATCAAGTACGCCGTATTGAAGGGCTCCCGATAGTAGTCTCCCTTCGCCGTGAACCTATACGAAGGTGGCCACTAGTTAATGTTGACGAGTATATTTAAGACGACCATTAGGAGATATGAAACGTCACCCGGAATCTGATAATAATTTTAAAGTGTCACGAAAAGTGTGCTCGCGTCGCGACATCGAACATCTTGTTTCGAATGGGTGATTTGGATCTAGGTCCTGATATGCGATAAGTCCACGGTGGTGCGCGCTCACTAAGCATCTTGCTCGTTTACGCATTCGGCGAGCTACTCCGAGTTAGTGAAATGCGCTTCACAACCGAAATGATAAGCGGATTATACACCGTAACAGATGACAGCACAGGCGATGCACCCGGTCCCATAGCGTTTTGTACATGCATGCCATAATCATTTGTACATACAGCTATAGCTGCAGAGATGGTTTGGTTTATGGCGTTTAACGTCCCAAAGCGACACAGGCTATGAGACGCCGTTGCTACATAGAATGCAACTAAATTAAATTTTCAAGGCTGGCTTGAAAAAAAGCTATTCAGTCAGCAGGGAAATTAATAAACGCATAAAACAAGCAAGTAAGGCAATCACGAGCGTGATGACACATAACGGACACATGTTTGCGTCTGAACCGTTAGGCAGCGCCAACAAGCGTGCCCGGTGGTTAAACCGCTGTCTGAATGTTCAATTCAGTTCAGTTCAGTCGTTCAGTCATGTCCGACTCTTCGTGACCCTATGGACCATATCACGCCACGCTTTCCGGTCTCTCACTATCTTCCTAACATCACATAACTTCATCTGCAGCGCCTCGAGGATGCCATCTAACCACCGCGTTCGCTGCCTACCCCTTCTCCGGTGACCGTCAACCTTTCCCAACATCAAATCTTTCTCCAGCGACTCCTCTCTTCTCATCAGATGACCAAAGTAGCTGAGCTTTAACTTTAGAATTTGACCCTCCAATGAGCAGTCAGGGTTTATGTCTGAAGGTAGGCTGCACCAAACACAAGAGCCCTAGGCCGGTGTCGTTTTAGCCAATAGTCTAAGAAATAAACATTTATGCCTCGCGTATGAATATGAGATCGATAAATGTTTTCGCGCTATAGCTACTTCACTAGATAGCTTTGCGGACTATATAAACATTATATGAAGTGTGCCCTTGACGTAGAGAAATTATAGGTCGCGCTTCCCAGCTTTGAATTTCAAATCGTGGTCTTGCAGAAAAGACTGCTGACGTCGTTTACATTTAAGTGCTTACTTTAACCACTAAAAGATAATAAGAGGATGAAGCGTTTCAAAATGGATATGGCCTTAAAAACGGTGAGATGTCACACCTCTGCTAACAGGTGTATAGTCTACGAGGAACATGAATGATAGCGGTACCGTTGCGATGCACTCAACACCCCGAGCACTATAAAGATTCATACGCTTTCTTTTATTTATTAACTTTCGCCTAGCACGTGGTATTTTTTATTTTTGTTTTTGCTCTTATGTTCGATGAAAAAGTCGCAATATGTGTTTTCGGATGGGAGAATGGCACTCCCTATAATACTTCCTTCGCCTATAAGCACCATGGTGGTATGAAGATAGCGGCACCAACACATATCAGTCGAACAGAGCGATACAGTCTGGTTTTCTGGCACTGTTTATTTTTCCTGATCTTTTTTTCACTGAGAGACAAAGTAGACTGCCGATTTTTTTTTTTTTTTAATTGAAAGTTGATAGCACTGCGTCAAAAATTTTACCACCTGATTTGCTTCTTGACCACGCTCTGCGGCTTGTCGCGTATCGCCAGAGCTCAATCTGTCTTGAAGCTAGAATGAACTACCGTTTCGTTCCTGTCAAAGTTAAGTCACAAAGTTATGTAGTGCCTCAAGAGAGCGCTTACCTTTTTTCGCGAACTAGTCCAGCTAGTGGGGGCAACAGTCAAGAGACAGCCGACGGCTTCAGCGATATATGTATCCACAAGCACAACACAACACCAGAGCGCACGGCACGGCAGCTCCTCGCAAAACCGGCGAAAGCGCAACTGCGCTGCCGAGCACTCGCCTACTCGCGCGCGGCGAACAGCTGTCCGGCAGGTCGATGTGCGGCTTCAGGTGGCGCAAGCGCTAGGGAGCGCCTCTCAAGTTGCGGTCGTCGTTTCCCATTCCCCGCCTCCGGCGGTAGTGGCTTGGGGAAGAGGTGTCGCTAACGGCGCCCGGCGGTACCTAGGAGAAAACGAAAGGGGAAAATGCGAGGAGAGCTGGTTCTAAATGAATGCATGCGCGTTCGGTTTAGAACCGTCTCGATGAGTGCGTACCCATCATTTTCATGGCGCACTTAGGTAATGTTTATTGGCGTCTCATCTGGTTTTGTTTTGGTAGTGGCAACAAAAATATGAAATGTCTAAACTGTTACGTTTGACCATGCTCGTCGGCAGAGAAACGTCTTTGTGGTTTCGAGTAGCTTTGCTGAATGCTTTGCTTTATTGTCTCTTTAGATAAATATAAAAACAAGCTTGAGACATATGAGCACATTAACTTATGAGTCTTCCTTCCTATATCCGCCGTGTTATGTGCATTTTTTTTTCTGGTGGCAAACATTTTTCTTCGCATTTAAGTAAACACGTCGTCCCATCGCACATCTCCAATATGTTTCCGAATACAGTGTGCACTTCTTTGATAGTTTCTTGAAGAAAAACAATGCTCATGTTTTTACAGTTGCGTATAAAGAGTATGTTTAAATTTTGTCTACAGTATGCCGAGCAGTTATTCATACTTTACTTTGAAGGTAATGCGGCCTTAAGGCTGTAGCAGTGAAAGCGACCAAGTAGCAGGTCTTATCAGAGCCACAAAAGTAGCTTCAACCTACCTTCAACCAACATACCCTGTTCACTGCTGAAGACTGCAATTAGTAGCGGGTCTTATCAGAGCCGCAAAAGTAGCTTCAACCTCACTGCTGAAGATTGAAATTAATTGCCAAATAACAAACATATCTACTGTATCGATGCTTCTTCTTAGCGCTTGATTAGACCGCAATAATGCAAAACTTTCACTTGATCTGTATACGTGCATCACAGGCCTCACAGAAGAAATTAAGATAAGCGCATGTGGGTAACTTACAGCCGATTATGGCAGGTTAGTGAATGGACTTTCAGTGGAAGTTAATTCACTGAAAGGTCCTATAACGTTCGAGAAAGGGTTGACGTATTCATGATTGCATGCTTTCGCATTACACCTTTAAGAAAGCGTTCAGAAAAGCCCCGAAAAATTTTCTCTCAAGCATAACTAAACGACAATTATTATAGCTATGTAGTCCATCACATTAACTCAACAAAATTCCTAGATCATGATGAGTCAACGCCACGGCAGCTGCAAGTGCACAAACCTAAGCGAAGTTTAGCAACGGAACAAAATTAGCGCGAAACTACGCTCAGTTTGCAGCGAATAACCTCAGAAAACATAAGGCCTCAAGCGCTCGAACACGCTAATTTGGCAACGTTCCTGCACCAGCCAGGGATCGCATGAATAAGCAAAACACGCGACCACGAAATACGAGTTGCGATCCAAAAGGTCCGGAAGTGAGTGGGAAGACAAGACAGCGAAAAAAAGAGAGCTCTTTCAGCTTCGGAGCGAACGTTACAAGCATGCTGCCGCAAGAAAAAATGCGCGAACGATGTAGAGTACCTTGCCAGAAGACCGTTGAGTGCTCGCGGGGAGATGAAGCGGCCGTTGACACTCAAAGCGGGCGGAAGGCGTGAGACGGAGAACAACGACACCCTCCCAACACATCCACAGCAGAGCGGCGGTTGAAAACGTAGGCAGGCACGCAGGTTGTTTGGTCGGCCGATCTGAAGCGCCGTGCAAGCAGTTGGCTCGCGGGCGACCGGCAACGTGAAAGCTGGAATGTCGGGAGGAGGCGGCCGCTGGCGACCTCCGAGAAACACGAAAAAGTTTCAAAACAAAGAAAAGAGACCGGTCAAGCGTCGTTGAAAAGGCAGCCCCCGATGACGGCACAAGGGGCACAATGCGCCGGCGTCTAGGCAACGGGTGGGACGGCAGGCGTGTTAGCAGGAGAAAGCCGCGAGGTGCGGGCGAGCAGACGAAGACCGGTCTGAAAACGCCGCGCCGATGTCGTCTGCTTCTGGAGAAGCCTGCTAATACGGGGATGAGAATGCTTTTCCCTAGTGCATCTAACCAGAGAACGGATGTCACTATTGTGACCGCGTTAGTAATGGCGTTCGAAAAAAAAAAAAAAGAAAAGAAAAAAAGGCGTGTATATCATCCGCGCCCGTATACGATACATTTCGGCCAAGTGACTGGGCTGGATATATATTCCCTTTTGAGGCGTGGCCACGTAGTTACCATGGCGCACTTCGTTGAGCGTGAAATGGTTTGATCCCAGGCAAATTAGGGCGAACATAGTGCCGAAGAAGCACTATGTTCCGTAAGTAAAATACGCGTAGAATTGCGAAACAGTCGAAAAATTTTGATGTGGCTAGTTATACGTCAGTAAACAACAAAAAAGAAAACTTACTGATGCTAGCAGCATCATTGGGCTTAAAAACAACGCCTGCGAAAACAAAGCACTTCCGTTTCACGACGCTTCGGGCGACTTGCCATCACCACATGGTATGGAGCTACTTATCCTAAGTGATACATCACGCTTCGCACGCATGAAATGTCTTTTGCACGCGTGAAACGTATGCACGCGTGCAACACATGCGTCACGTTTTCGTGTGGACGCAAGCTACATGAGGGTATAGTGTTCTAGAACACTGTAATGCATGCCAGGCTTCCCAGCAAACAACACGTAATCATATTTCAACGCTTCCCAACACGCAGAGTGGCAGTAGTGCAGCGGTCGCTGATGTGCAATCAAGACGAGTAAGCCCATTGCCTCACACATAAGGAGGACAGATAAGTGGTTCAGTGACAAAAAGGAGAATGATCGGGGAAAATCTATCCTCTTCTAGGGAATGACCCCACGACCTAGCGATCGCTTGTCAGTTTCTGCTGTGAACCGTGTAGTTTCCTGCTCGTACTGTTCGTACGCTCTTAGTGTTTTCACGCCGGACAACTTTGTTTGGAGAAACTGTGCTTATTATCGTTGATGGACGAGTGTTTAGTGCGTCTTGCAGGACCGCCTGCTTGGACATCTTGGTCCCCATTTCCTCACAGCAAGCGGCGTAGTAACGGACCAGACTTCTAAGCCTAATTCACGCCGATGAGTGGTTACGAAAGCAAAGCAACAAGGATGAATATGTGCTCTGGTGCATTAGGCGCTTCCATGGTCAAGCCAAGATCACGTCACTTTGCCGGCAAGTATCCGTGCAGTATATGCAGGGCAGTGAAGAGAAACAATTTGCCAGCACCAGCGTCTATCCCATAGAGTTCCTTACACTAACTAGAGGGAAAGCTGAGGGCGCTGCACTTCAGCCACCATGGGCGCGCTAAGAATCATGGGCCGGTGTGCTACTTGTTGCGGGACAGTCGGTTTTTCTCGGGTACGTGGAGTGGCGTTACTGCGATGTTACTTCTTCGTCATCATCATCATCTGAAGGTGCGTACATAGACCGCAAACGCCACAGTAGCGAAGGCGCAAAAGCAGACGCCGCCAATAAATGGTTTTTGTTTCCCGAAATACCTCTAAAAACTTCTTTCAGTGATTGCACAGCCATAAATATTTTTGTAACGTTTTTTTATTTCAAATTTTGCCTATTAAGTGCGAAATATTGGTATTTGTGCTGCTCAAAACTAAGCCAATAGGAGAAAAAGTCATCGCTTATATTGGATAAATATCACACTGACATGCTATTTCTCTTTCTTTGTTCAATTTACAGTCACAATATTCAATCTTAGGACATTACTTATGGTAGAACAACGTTTATCTTTGCATTAGTTTCGGCCAAAAGTTGTAGTTCTGCACTCGGCAGCTCTCCGGCCCATGATGCTTTGAGCGCCCATGGTGGCTGAACTGGCCGTCTGGAAATACCATGTAAACTCCCATAGACGGCAGCACAGCTTTCCCTCTAGGTAAGAGTAAGAAACTCTATGGTCTATCCTATCCTGTCTAAAGGGAGCTTGGGAGCTTGCATGAAGCGATGCATGCTGGGTAATCCGCGTCGACCGCAGACGACGCAGCACGGCACTGCCACACAGACTCGTCTGCATGGTTGCGCAGTGCGCGCAGACGATGCTGGCGCGATCGAACAGATCGACTGCGGGTTCTTCACGATTCCAAACAATACGTCTGCATGAGGGCGAGAAGGCAAATGATTCCTCTAGCGGCGTTGACGCGAATGGCTCGCACGGGCCAACACACGCGAGATCGACGCCAATCTGGGCAAGTATCAAACTATTCGAAAGAACTGAAATCATGAATGTCGGCGATGTCGACGGGCGGCCAGGTCCAGACGCACAGTGCAGTCATTCGTTCGCGCTTGAAGAGGTGTAGCTTGAACAGGTCCGTGACGTACTGCTTTGCATTTCTTCATAGCGCGCCCGATTTTTCGGGCACAGCCTCGACGCGTACTTTTCTCAGGAATTTGCCGACGATTGCACGCACGTAAAGGCAGCGCACGAAAAGCCGTGTGTTTGCTTGGTGGATCGTCGAAAATGACAAGGCACTTGCTCAATTCAGCCTATGCGCTGCCTGCCGTCTGCTGCCAGCGACAACATCATGGCGGATTACCCAGCATGCATCGCTTCATGCAAGCTCCCTATAGGCTGACGTGGACGGCATAACTCACTGTAATATTCGAAATCAAGTGTAGTCACGAATCACTGTTGTGTGAATTGTGTTAGATAAATTCCCTTGTAGGGTGCATTGTGCTGGACGCTTCGGAACAACCCTGGAATTTAACTATGCGACGAAAAGCAACAGCGTTCGCGTGCTGACCCTTGCCTTGTGTTGCGTTAGGATATCCGAAACTCGTGAGTATATTTCCTTTCACATGTGCTAAAAACTTGTGAATATTTTTTTGCTTTATTTGGTCATTAGACTGCGTCTAAGAATCTTCGCTGAGATAATCGAAGCATACATATTTGCTCTCATTTATTCGTTTGTCGTCCGAGTAACGGCCATGTTATGCATCCATCAGATTTGTTTGCAGTCTATATAGTTTACGGGTACATGTATATTTGATCTCTTCTTGCGTTTGCCTCGTTGTTTTTTGCAGTAGACATATTTGTTTAATTGGCATGCACAATGGAAACAACAAAAATGCTCTTTATGGGTACTACATGAATTAGTGCTTCTTTTGAAACAGCACTAATTGGAGCCTTTATTAACCGTGCGAAATACTTCTACATGCCCCCTAATGACACCTCTATCATGCATCTTGTCAATTGCAATGATTTGACTTTAGGCGTGCTTCTTTAATCATTAACAAGTGCGGCAGATCGTAATTATATCAGTTACGTGTACGCCACAGTGTGTTTGAAATAGAAGATATGCAAACGGTTTCCAATATTACATTTCGTGCTAAAGGTCCCTGATACATCGAGTTCGTAAGCGTAAATGATTTAACTGTTTGGTTCTTGATAACATCATAGAAAATGCACACGGTGAAGCGTGTGTTTAAGTGTACTACAAGCAGGGCAATGGCTTTCTGCAGCCGTGTAATGAGAGCAGCAGCTTGCTATTGGAAGCCAGAACCGTAGAAGATTTACAGCCATCCTATTACTCTTTGTGTGTCCTCAATTGCGCCCAAAAAACAAGCTTTGTTATTTTATTTTGTCACAGACCCATTGCTTAAGCACGTTCAATGCAATAAAAAGCTGCGCTAATAAGACATGGACGAAGGAAAGGCAGGGCGCACACTAACGCAGTGCGTCCTGCTTCTCGCGGTTTGAAAATCTATGAACCAACTCGCCCGACAAATTTTACTTAAGCACGTGTTTGTGTTATAGGGCCATATGACGAAGAAAGCGGTTATTGGCTTAAGTTATGCTGGCATTGTTGGTGATGTCGCGAGATTAATGCATTGATTCACTAGCGAGGTTCGTCATCATTTTCCTAAGTTTTTCTTCTTCTTTTTTTTTTGCATGGAAGATACTGGCATGTACAGCTAGAAGCAATATGAAAGGGAACACGGGAGCGCGTGGCATCCACGCTTTCAAATGCGCTGTCACCTACAGGTGATAAGAATCAGTGGTAAAGACGCATCCGAAGTAAGCTTGGCCTGCTGCTCTTTTCGAGCATACACTTGGTGTACCCCCTTCTCGCCTTGTGTTGGTGGCAGCGCTTTGCAAAGCGCGGAGGCCACGCGCTCCCGTGTTCCCTTTCATTTTGCTTCTAGCTGTACTTATGAGTGGTGATTGGAATGAACTCTCGATTGGAAAACCAGCGTTCCATTGCACCCTTTGTTGTTCCACATTTTTCACGTCCCGCGGCGATGTTTCACACAAAGGATGACTTACTTCACTTAGTGGTCGTTAGCGTGATTAGTTCGCCTGGTAAGAACTCGACAGCGGTTTAAAAATCTCCGGTGTCCAGCCACTTCACGGCTTTGAGCGTGCCAGGAATAATGCATGTCAGGAAAAATTTATGCCGTAGGCGAGAGTCACTGGCGTCTGAGTAAATTATAGCGACAGCGCTCTTGTTTCCCATCTGGCGAGAGACCGAAGGGGTCGCATTTTTTTTTTATACCCGTAACAAGTGCTCGTGAGGCAAAGGCGCTTAACATGCAAGGACAAAACAGGCTGCTGATGTCAGTTTTAGCTTCTCAGGCGCGATACGCAACTGAAACGGTAAACGCTTATAAGCTCGTCTCATGTGCGAGCCGCAACTATACAGTGACGTTTCGAGCCGTCGACAGCCTCTGTTACGTCAGTTGTCCAGAAGGGAACATGCCTTGTTTGTGTTGGTGGCATTTGTAGGTCATAAAGACTAGGCTGCGTAGCCAACGGCAGCTTTGCGCGCAGTCGCACACAAAGTAGAGATGGCTGTCGAGGGAAACCGAAAACTTTGCGCGGGCTAACTTTATAAAATAGCGAAATTAGCGGATGAACCCGAGCAACAGCTCAGAGGTGTATGGAACAGTCTTATTATATCCTGGTTGGATAGGCGGCAGACTGTATTTTTCATGTGCCTCAATCGTACAGCTACTTGGTTGAAAACGGACCCCCCCCCCCCCCCCCCCCTCTCTCTCTTTCTCTCTCTCTCTCTCTCTATTAAACACTTTTTATCGCTTTGATCGTTGTTACTTACTAAGCAAGAATACTCGTGAATAGCGTGCACCACATGGCCACCACACTCCTCCTACAATGCACTCGCAAACATAAGCTATATGCGCACGAATTCCACTCCTCTGTCAGCATTTCACCCTCCCTGTTTTCAGTATACAGTAAGGACGTTCCTTAAAAATTAAAAGCAGTATAAGCGCTTCTGTATTTCAATTTCTGACGTCGCAGAGGTCTATTAGCTTGGCAGGAAAGGACAACGCAGTTCGCGCTACGCGACACGAACGTGAACGGAGTTAGACAGCCACTCGATTATTTTCCACTTTCCAATATTTTAATTCCTAGTCAAGAGTAGGGTAACTGCTAGAGTACCCCGAGTGCCTATAGCGCTCCAGCAAACTATGCTGGCGTAAGTGAACATTTCTTTCCGCGAAGAAAGAACCGAGTAGTCGAACATGGAAGAGGTAAATTGCGAAACCTCACATATCGCCTTTTTTCCCTTTATTCGTGAGCGATGTTTTTCACTCTATTATCTACATACTCTCCACGAAAGCGCTCAGCGTTTTTCGCATGCAAATCCTAAAGGATTGGCTGCAAATAATCATCGCCTTCTATTTTCCTCCTTTGGGAGAACAGAATAGATGAATGGGTTAGTGGGTGCTTAAGAATGCTTTTATGTATGCGCAGCTCCGTAATGGATGAACAAGCTCAGAGAAGCTCCTAACCCAGGAGCACAGGGGCGTGTCCGGCGACAGTAAAACGGAGGAAAGAAACGTCTGCAGCATATCCCAGTATTTCCAAAACGCAGGTAGCTATAAATTACCAGCAGCGTATGCGAGGGAATTTAATTTGCACGCCAGTCATTGCAAGCAGAAGCAGCAGCGGACGAAGTTGCTTTATCAAAAATGAAAGCGATCGCACAGACGACGTCTTCTACAAGCCATCTCGACGGCTCGTTATCTACCCAAGGATCCGATGAAAAATGCTAGCGTGAGGCATATATCCAGACTCGTTCGGAATAAACAGGTCAGCGCCGCAAACAAGCCGCTGTTGTTATTTGAGCTTCCAGTGTATGCAGTTTCTCTTTTTTTTTTTTACTTTACTGTTTAATAGCTCTGCTTCGTTTAATAGTCGCTCATCCGTTATCGGCGCCTCCAGCTTAGCGAGACTCCTCTCAAGTGCTTTGTGCCGTTAATATCTGCAGTGATCCACGCAAGATTCGCCCAAGTATGCGCAGAAAGTATACAGACAGGTCTGTCCGGACTGCTCAAGCAAAACAGGTCAGCTTCGTGTAAGCAGCAGTTACAGGCGTATGAGAGCACTTTTGTTTTATGGTTTGTACTGGTTCCCGCGTCTTCTAATAACCCGTCCACGGAACAATCCGATCGTTTGCTGCGCGCCGTCCGTCTTCGCTGGCCTGGTTTCGGATTCTTCGGGTAATTTTGACAACCTATCGCTATCGTTACCCCCGTGCAAGGCCTGATCGCAGGAATTTCGAGAAACTGGCTTTATATATTTACGGCGGCGTAATTCAGGGTTCACGAACGCGGGCGAGGTAAATTTCGGTGGCCATGAAATTCACTGGAGCGCTGGCTCTTCTGTGTCGCTTGCGCCACATGTTACTCTCTGCTTTGAGGAGCATCCTGTTAGGTTACGCTTCTGTAACCAGTTCGGCTGGGACTTGTTCGCTTCCGGGCTTGTTGTGGAGTGGGGCTAGTATATAAGGTGCCATGGTCGAGATAGGAGTGAAGGCTAAAAAGCGTTTTAATAGAGTTTCAATTAGAACAGTGGGTAAGTACTACGGCGTTGGCGTATACAAGCATAAGCTTGGTACACTGACTGCAGGGCAAAACAGGATATTATTCGAAAGAGGGCTTCCGTTTGCCAAATATTATCTTACCAACTGACCAAACATTTCACGTCGCTTAAAACTGGTCAACGCACTGTGATGAGAAGCCCCTATTTTCCCTGGCAACGGGGAAGCCATTTTGGAGCCCCTCTTAAGATATTACCCCTTTCACGCGAATCGAATTGAAGACGTAGTAATATGGCAACGTTAATCCTTTTTGGATCATAAGATTCTTACCAGCAACGTGATGGTCGCTATTATTATGAGACTGATACTTGCAAGTAGCATTCCTGCACCATTTTGAAGGTCGGATATGTGCTATGGCGAAAATAATAATGTTCTATTGAAACATTTGAATTGTTGTCTAATGACTCGGCATTTTGCTTTGAGACGCTTACTTTTTAAAAACATTCTAGTAATCTAAAATTGATGTCGTCGACAACAGGTCGTCAGTTTTGGCGTACGTTTAAATGTAAATTTCACTGTTATTATGGAACGCTTTTCGACTGAGTTTGTTAAGAGCGGCAGCTAAAAAATTTCAAGCTTAAAAAGAGCGTGTGCTGGCAAGACTTCAGCTGTGCATAATGGTGCCGCGCGGGGATTAGCACAGAATCATTTCGTTACCTTACTCTCTGTCATGTTTCGATTTATCTGGCTAGTAAAAGAACGCAACACTATCCACTACAACGGATGGCTGTGGTATCTAGGGCTTACACGCTATGTGCAGATCTGCAATCCGCATCTAGATGCCGCGGGTACGCAATGGCAGTGAATTGCCTGATGAGCGTTAAATAATAGCTTACGACTAATATACGTTCCTCTTGGTTATCTTACTGCATTTCATGCGGCATGATGTTCCTCAAAGTTGCAAGTAGCTTCTTGTTACTTTTTTCCTTAAATGAGCTGCTTAGTTACTTTGTCATTTGCTCATTGATTTCGCCCTACCTCCTGAATTTTGCCAGAGGTGGCTTTACTTCTAATCGCGCTTCTCGGGGGAAACTATTGCTACATACTGATAACATGAAAAGCCGTGTGTTGATGCTCCCTTTGTACGCCGGCATCACATTGCAAAAGCCAAATCATGCTATATTCCACGTATAGAACTTAGTAATATGGCTGTTGCTGAAAGCCACTTCAAAGATGGCTACTTAAAGCTTATTTCCATGCTATTTATTTCTTTCTGGACTGTCGGCTCGAGGTGTAGCCGATGCCTAGCTCTGGAGACTTATAGCACAGCGCCATGCGCGATCCAATACCGATATCTGCTACCGCGGGCTCCAAAAGGTGCCGGTTAGGGTGCCTGTAGATGCCCTCTCCTCATACCGCCGGCTGAAATGGCGGAAACTAGTGGCTTCTACCACCGTTATAGTGGCTTTACCACCGGCCAACATGTGGCACCATCCGGTGCCCTTTAGGCGATCTGCTCATGCGCAGTGCCACATCGCGGAAGCGGATCATTGTAGCGGGTAGCAATTTGCTATAATTCTTATATGTTAGTCGTCAGCGGTAACTTGAGTCAGCGCTCCACGAAGGAAACATCAGTTCAGTTCAGGCGTTCAGTCGTATCCGACTCTTCGTGACCCTATGGACCATGTCACGCCACGCTTTCCGGTCTCTCACTATCTTCTTAACATCACATAGCTTCATCTGCAATGCCTCGAGAATGCCATCTAACCATCGCGTTCGCTGCCTACCCCTTCTCCGGCGACCCTCAACCTTTCCCAACATCAAATCTTTCTCCAGCGACTCCTCTCTTCTCATCAGATGACCAAAGTAGCTGAGCTTTAACTTTAGAATTTGACCCTCCAATGAGCAGTCTGGTTTCATGGTCGACAATATCGACTGATTTGATCTTCTGGCAGTCCAAGGAACTCTTAAGAGTCTTCGCCAGCACCACAATTCAAACGCGTCAATTCTTCGGCGGTCAGCCTTTTTCACAGTCCAACTCTCGCATCCATACATCACAACTGGAAAGACCATAGCACGGGTTATACAGATCTTGGTTGGCAGTCTAATGTCTCTGCTCTTTACTAGGCGGTCAAGGCTAACCATTGCTCTCTTTCCCAGAAGCAGGCGTCTCCTAATTTCATGGCTGCAGTCTCCTTCCGAGGTAATCTTGGCGCCCAAGAACAGAAAATCTGTCACAGCTTCCACTTCTTGTCCATTGATGCTCCAGGACTTGATAGGGCAAGACGCCATGATCTTCGTCTTTTTAATGTTCAGTTTAAGCCCAAACTTCTCACTCTCTTCTTGTACGCGCATCAGAAGTCTCTTGAGATCCAATTCACTTTCTGCCATTAAAGTGGTATCATCCGCATATCTAAGGTTGTTGATGCGTTTTCCAGCGATCTTCACTCCAGCTGAAGACTCGTCCAGACCGGCCTTCCTCATGATGCACTCTGCATATAGGTTAAATAGGCAGGGCGACAGTATGCAGGCTTGCCTCACCCCTTTCTCAATCGGAAACCAATCAGTAAGACCATGCCCAGTTCTGACTGTGGCCTCTTGCCCTTCATAAAGGTTCCTGAGGAGACAGATGAGGTGAATTGGAACTCCCATCTCTTGGAGAGCTTGCCACAATCTGCTGTGATCTACGCAGTCAAACGCTTTCGCATAATCGATAAAGCAGAAGTAAATGGGTTTCTGGAACTCTCTTGCTTTTTCCATGATCCAGCGAAGGTTGGCAATTTGGTCTCTAGTTCCTCTGCCCTTGCGGAACCCAGCTTGCACGTCCGGAAGCTCCCGATCCACATACTGCTGCAGCCTACCTTGCAGGATTTTTAACATCACCTTGCTAGCATGCGAAATAAGCGCGATCGTGCGGTAGTTGGAACAATCTTTGGCACTGCCTTTCTTTGGAATGGGGATGTAAACTGACCTCCTCCAATCCTGTGGCCACTGCAGGGTTGTCCAAATCTTTTGACATAATGTATGCAGTGTGTTAACAGCGTCGTGGTTGAGGTTTTGAAGCAACTCAGCTGGAATACCATCAATTCCGCTAGCTTTGTTCTTAGCAAGGCTGGCTAAGGCCCATTCAACTTCACTCTTCAGGATGCCCGGCTCGAAATCAGTAATCACAACCGTCCTATGTTGGGTTTGCACATCCGGGTCCTTCTTGTACAGTTCTTCTGTGTATTCCTGCCACCTCTTCTTTATCTCTGAGGCTTCAGTGAGGTTCTTGCCTCGTTTGTCCTTTATCACGCCCAGCTTAGCACAGAAGCTTCCTTTGATATCTTTGATTGTCTTATACAGAGCTCTTGTGTTCCTTAATTGGCTGTTGTCCTCAACTGCTTGACACTGTACGTTCAAGAAGGCATTTTTATCTCCCCTTGCTATTTTCTGAAAATCCGCATTGAGAACCTTGTATCTTTCTCTTTCCCCCATACCTTTTGCCATTCTCCTTTCCTCAGCTATTTGCAAAGCCTCTTCAGATAACCAGTTTGCTTTTTGCATTTCTTTTGCTTTGGAACTACCTTAGTAGCAACTTCTTGTATTATATCACGAACATCAATCCACATCTCTTCGGGCTCTTTGTCTTCTAGATCTAATTCTTGAAATCGATTGCTCACTTCCACAGCATATTTTAATGGAATCTGATCCAGATCATACCTGAAAGGCCTTCTAGTTTTCTGCGTTTTCCTCAATCGAAGCTTAATTTTGGCAACAAGAAGCTGATGATCGGTGCCACAATCGGCCCCAGGCCTTGTTTTTACTGCTTGTATAGCGCTTCTCCATCTCTGCCGGCAAATAATATAATCGAACTGATTCCTGTACAGACCGTCCGGTGAAATCCATGTGTACAGGCGCCTCTTGTGCTGTTGAAAATGAGTATTCGCTATGGTCAGGTTGTTTTCTTGACAGAACTCTACTAGCCTCTGCCCAGCTTCATTTGGCTCACCAAGACCGAACTTGCCTGTAATTCCGGATATTTCTTCACTCCCGACCTTAGCATTCCAGTCTCCTATGAGAAAAACGACGTCTGATGATGGGGTGCGGTCTAAAAGGCATTGTAGGTCCGCATAAAATCTCTCAACGTCAGCTTCTTCAGCAGCAGTGGTCGGTGCATAGACTTGGATAACTGTTATGTTGAAAGGGTGACCTTGGATCCGAAGTGAAATCATTCGGTCGTTTTTGGGGTTGTACCCTAGCACTGCTTTGCCCATTCTTCTGTTTACTATGAGAGCGACCCCATTCCTTCTCTTGGATTCGTGCCCACAATAAAGGACATAATGGTCGCCGGAGTTAAATTCTCCCATTCCGGTCCACTTGAGCTCGCTGATACCCAAGATATCAATGTTCAATCTGTCCATTTCTCGCTTGACAATATCCAGTTTACCTTGCGTCATAGATCTTACATTCCATGTTGCTATGTGATATATCTCCTTGCAACATCGGACTTTCCGGTCGCTTCCCGACACATCCACAACTGAGCGTCCTTTTGGCTTTAGCCCAGCCGCTTCATTCGTCCTGGAGCTACTAGGAATCGCCCTTTGTTCATCCCCAGTAACATGTGGGACGCCTTCCAACCTGGGGGGCTCATTTTCCGGCGCCATATCGATAATGGTATTGTGACTGGCCATAGGGTTTTCTTGGCAGGAAATACTGGAGTGGGTTGCCATTACCTTCTCCAGTGAATCACATTTTGTCAGAACTCTCTGCCGTGACCTGTCTATCTTGGGTGGCCCTACACAGCAGAGCTCACGACTTCATCGAGTTTCGCAAGCCCCTCCGCCACGACAAGGCAGTGATCCATGAAGGGGGAAGGAAACATACTGTGCGAAAATAGGTCTCTGAATTCAGCAGTCCACGAAGAGGTGACTTTCAGCAACCTGCCATATTGCGTAATTTGACACATAGATTACAGTCTTTTGCAATTGTACCGGTGTTGAAAAGGAGCGTAAAGGTGATGTTAATAATTCTCGATAGTTCTCCCCGGTTACCTTATAGAAGGCAAGACGCCTGGAAGAACGCAGGAGATGGGGCGAATTAAGTGCTGAATCCGGAAGCTCCCGCTGATGAGAGCTTGTACAGTAGCTCAGTCGAAATTTATCTCGACCGAGGCTGTTTTAAACGGCTTCGAATACATTAGAATGACCTCACGTATCCTATTCGAGGAGAACTTAGCTCAGTCGAGGAAACTACCGAATTGTGCCAAAAATATGGCAAAATACTCTATATTTCTGTCTGGTACCGTCAGTCTTTTCATTAGTTCTGTAGCAGCTTTTTGTAGTTGTGTAGTTTCTTTTTGTGATACTCTTCTGTTGTAACAACACAAAATTCTGATGTTACCACAAAAATTTCTGTTGCTACAACAGGTTTGCTATCAAAATCCGCACCGACAGTCTGTTTTAAAAACGAAGTAATTACTTTTTTTGTGCCGTTTGTTGCCGGCACCTGTAAGTACCGTTCTCCATCCCGCAGGCATTCATTTCGAAAGTGTCCACAACTGAGCAAAGCCTTGCATGGGTAGCCGTAATTGCATTAAGTACCAGATTTATTGAATGCCGTGCGAAAAATGGCGCGGCAGAGATTTTGGGAATACGAACGGACGACACACACAGGCGCAAACTTCCAACTTTGTCGCATGGCTGCCGATACGCCGAGCTTATATGAGACTACACGACCAAAGAAAGAAAAAAAGATAACATGACCGATAATCCTTGAAATCATCATTGCCGGTGTAAAAAAACAAAAAAAAAAACAATGCCTCTTAGCTTGTCCAATCGACCGACCAAAAACTTTGTTTCTTATTTAATCCAAGCAGTTACAATGCAATAAATAGTAATTCACTAATACTCCGAACACGGATTATGGCAGTCGGTTGTCGATCGCACGTAGTAAGTTTTTTTTTAACTTTTTTTTTTAGCTGACACAACGTTTCTAGCACCATAGGGCGGTGAATGCCACAAGTGACTTACAAATAAGTCAACTCAGAGGTCGGTACCAATCAGAGTACCAGATTTTTATACGATGGTCTCATGTGGATATATACGATTGGCAAATACAACCAAAGGGTTTTAAAAGTTGTCAGTAATACCGCATGTGCAAGGGGACTCACCGACCTCTCCGCTCATGCCGCCAGACCAAGGTCGTACACTTTGTGTGCTGAGCAGTTTCCTCTTGACTCGAGAGAGCGTCGCTCTTGTCTGGCTGCTTTGTTTTCCCAAGGTCTGTTCGGGTATTTGTGAGCGCTGGCTGTCGTGCGCAAGGTTTCCTGTCTCACACGAGTCTGTTGCCATGCTTACAAAGCTTAGACGGATTTAAGTAGCAATACCTAAAAAAAAAAAAGAAGAAGAAACGAAGACGGCTCAGGAAAACGTGGAACCATAGCTCTCAACAGTCCTGTGCAGTTTAGACAAAATAACTTAGCAGCCTTTTACAATTCCAATAACCCCATCTCAAGTATAGCTGATTAAACAGCGGTCATTAACAGCCGCTAAAGCAATAAACAATAAATTAACAATAACAGATGTGTAATCGATTATTAAATTGCATTGTTTTCCCTACGACTTTCATTGGCATTAAGACAATATCATTTGGACTATGAGGAAATAGTACTGCTTGCTTCATAATTTGTCGCACATTGTAAATTTTTGAGAGGAGCTGTTTTTCGAAGTTGTCGCTAACCATGTCACGTTTCCTCATGAAGGCATTCTGCGGCTACACCGAACACTATCTCTGGATGTATGTGCTAGATAGATGCAAGGGCATTATTACACCGTATGAACATTTTGAGCACCAGTTCGATTTTGCGGAATCCCTCGAAGCTAGTGTTTAAGTGCTGTATCAAGCGCCGCGTGTAGTAATTGTTAAAAACTTTGATAAAGCATTGCCGTGCTTTAGCCCGGAAATTGGGGGGGGGGGGGGGGGGAATCGCTTGTAGGTTTTTTCTTCGGAACATTAGGTGCAGCCTGTGGTACGGAAACATAGCATGGAAGGTTAATTTTGTCGGCCAACGGTTTGTGGAGCTCCTGGCTTAACCTGGCACTGGTCACCCGCGTTTAGCCGCACTTCGAGGAATCTCAACAGATGCCAGCGAAATTTATGTTTCCCAAAGATAGTGACAAAACCTCGAGTGCTGAAACAAAAAAGAAAAACTGTCTCTGATAGCTTCAGGTAAAAAAAAATACTGTGTAGACGGCATCAAGTGTGAAGTTGGAGCGAAGTCACGGCGCCTTCTGATAGGTTGAGGAAAAAAGTAGTTGATTAACAGTAATAAATAGCAGCAAAATGTAACTGAATTACCGTCAATGCTATCCTTATAAAAGCAGTCAACTATAGCAACAAAATTACAAACATGTAACTGATTACAAATAATTGAATGATTTTAACGCGTTGCACTGTGCTTCTGAAGGACAGGATGTTGCGTTGAGCTTCAACTGTTACACTGGCCAGCGGATGAATATGCATTTTTTCTTTAGGCATTTGGGTTCACATCTACATTCATCGTATGCTCACATTACTAGTGCTTTGGAGTAGCCATAGTGGGTCATTATAGTGGGCACTGTATGTAACAAGGACGACTGCCTAGCCCAGGGCAACAGTTTTTCCCACGAGATGCTACATTCAAACGAAAACCTATGAATGGCGGTACAGAATGATATTAGCGGCACGACTCGGAAACTGCAAATACTTTCGAAGTTGGTACATGATAGAGAAAATCGCTTACGCCTGTCACATTTAGCACTCACTCACTCACTCACTCACTCACTCACTCACTCACTCACTCACTCACTCACTCACTCACTCACTCACTCACTCACTCACTCACTCACTCACTCACTCACTCACTCACTCACTCACTCACTCACTCACTCACTCACTCACTCACTCACTCACTCACTCACTCACTCACTCACTCACTCACTCACTCACTCACTCACTCACTCACTCACTCACTCACTCACTCACTCACTCATCTTCAACACTTTTATGTCCACCCAGCGTCAGCTTGGACCATATTGCGGCCTGCAGTATAAGGTAAAATTAACTTAAATATTAGGCACTTAATTTAGGCTTTTAGTGGCCTTGGCTATGCTGGTCTCATATAAAAGAGAGTAGAAAAATAACTAAGCTAACAACGACCTTTTACTAGGTTCTCCCGAAACACACTGTGGTCGCTCTGTGGCTCCGTGCAATTCTCTGGGAATTAAGCCTTCGATGGTGGACTGAACAAAAATACGGAACTTGAACACTTCACCTACTGCGCTTAAAATAAACTTGGGGAAGCTCATTCGCAAAATGGGAACAAAATATGTATAGTGCATGACGACTGCATGAATTTTATGGCAAAAAAGAAGTGACTGTAGCCTAAATCTCGCTGATTTTCGTGTACGATGTAAATAACTAAGATGGCAGAAATATATATGTCAACTTCAGTCAAGCTCATGAGATATCCTGTCGCATGCGCCACTGACGTCACCGAGTAGCGTTCCTTAACTGTCCGCTGTGGAAAGAGGCTACCATGATCCTGATCCCAAAACCCGGGAAGCAACCGAAACTGGAAAATCTCCGGCCTATATCGCTCACGTCATGTGCAGGAAAGAGATGGATTTATTGATAGGAAAAGGCAGAGAGGTTGGCCCGAATAATTCAAATCTGGCCTGCTACTCTGCACTGGGGAAGGGGAAGGAGAGAAGAAAGAAGGTTATGATGGGTGACGATGTGGGAGAAGGCATATGAAATATATATACAGACACAGCAGCTTGCTTTACAAACGTGAATCAAGTCCACTGGCGCTCAAATAACGGCAAAGAGCGCGCACTGCCTGGATGCCCTTCCCCTTGTCCTGCCAAGCGCCCAGCAGCAGTTCCTCCGACAGAGGCCTCTTGTCTAAACGCTTCAAGGAAGCAGCTAGCACATTTCTTTCGTTCGCATACTCTGGGCACACCAATAATACATGGTCCACAGTCTCTGGGATGCCACAAGTTAAACATTCCGGTGAGTCCATCTGTCCAATTAAATGTAAGTACTTGCGCGTGAAAGCCACGTTTAAACGAAGTCGATGTATCAAGCATGTCTGATGACGCGGAATATCACGCGGAACAGTAAATTTAAATGTTCGATCAAGCTTTCTTAGACGCATGTGTCGGGCGTCTGGTTGAGCCCAGTAAGTCGCTGTAGCAATATTCATATAACTCTTTAGAAGACACGTCGTATCCGCTCTTGAAAAAGGCACAGCTGTTTGGAAGCCATTGATGAGAGCGCTTTTCGCTTCAACATCGGCCTGCTCATTCCCATGGAGGCCGCAGTGGGCAGGAATCCATTGAAACATTATCATGTGGCCTTGCAGCTGGGCAGATGTGATGAGCTCCGTAATGTTTAGTGCCAGGGACTGATAGGCAGTGTGGCGTAAGAAGTTTTCCAAAATTTGTAATGAAGTCTTCGAGTCCGTGAATATACACCATTTTTGAGGTGGTTCCCCACATATATAGCGAATAGATTCTCGAATGGCTACAAGTTCGGCAGCGGTTGATGTAGAGGTATGTCCCAAAAGGAAATGCAGAGTCGTTTTCTGAGCTGGTATGACCACAGCTGCAGCGGATGCCTGTGCTGACACAGATCCATCGGTGTATACGTGAATATAACTGTGATATTCTGACCAGATGTGTGCCAGAGTAAGTTGTTTGAGTCCACTAATTGGTACCATAGATTTTTTTAGTATTCCGGGAACACGAAGGTGCACCAAAGGTTTATCCATCGTCCATGGTGGTTGGGTAGGACGATATGGGAGGGCATATCCTGTCGGTACTTGCGACTGATGGCAGCGGAGTGCAGTTGTAAAACTGCAGTCCGGCCTCTCATCCAGAATCTTGCTGAGTGGGTGAAAACGGTGTCTTGTAAGTGCTCGTAAATATACACGAAGTGGTTCGTGTGACAAGTATATGGACATTGGGCGAGCGTGTGCCTCTTCAATTGTGCCTTTGTTAGAGGTGCATCTGGGCAGTCCAAGGCATATTTTCAGTGCCTGCGCTTGCACGCTCTCTAAAGTCCGCAAGCAGGAAATGCTCATACTAGAAAGTACTGGAAGACTGTACCGGATGTAGCCAACAAACAGAGCCTCGTAAAGCCGTATTAAGGAGCGCTCAGTTGGACCCCATTTGATGCCAGCTATGTAACGAAGTACATGGCAAAAATTAATTAGCCTCTTCTTCACCATAGCAATATGTTTCGACCAAGATAGTCGGTGGTCAATAATTACTCCCAGGAATCTGTGCCTGGAGACGTATGGTATTACGACTCCATGAAGGGTAATCGAGTAGCGGCTGACACATTTTACCGTAAACGCTATCACTGCACACTTTTCTGCCGCTAAAAATAAACCTTGACGCCGTAAGTACATCGATGTTGATGACACAGCTCGTTGCAGTCTCGTTAATGGAACACATAATTCAGACCAGAATTTCAAATTATATGGAGGAAAAAGAGAAATGGCCAGACGAGATGTATGGCTTCAGGCCCCATCTGAGCACACAGGACGTCATGCTGCGGCTGCAGCAAGACATAATTAATTCCAGAACCAAAGATGCGAAAGTCATTATGGGACTGAACCTAAAAAGGGCCTTCGACAACGTCAAGCACGAAGCCATCTTGGAAGGGCTCCAGCAGGCAAGAATAGGGCTAAAAACTTATCGCTATGTCAGAAATTTCTTAACGGACCGCACGGCGGTTATAACTTTCCAGGAAATACAATCTGGGGTGATCAGGCTAGGTAACAGGGGGACACCTCAGGGGTCGGTACTGTCACCCACTCTTTTCAACATGGCCATGAGAGGGCTCCCGAAGGAATTGCGGAAAATTGGGAATTACAACTTAAATTACAGCCTGTACGCGGACGACATCAATCTCTGGATCAACAGAGGGAGCGACGCAGAGATCAATGAAACGCTGCAGGCGGCAGCAGATGTTATCTCTAAGTACGCGACGGAGAGAGGACTTAAATGTTCGCCTGAAAAATCAGAAATCTTCGTGTATAATGACAAGGCATTCAGGAACAAACCTCCCTCTGACTCACAGGTGTACGTGGAAGGAAGGGAGATACCAAAAGTAGAGACAATACGAATATTGAGACTCCACTTACAAACACACGGAAGGAACACGATCACAATTAAAAAGTTAGAAAACCATGCGACCCAGACATTAAACCTCATCAGGAGGGTCTCACGTAACGGAGGCGGCCTCAAGGAAAAAAACCTTCTGAGATTGGTACAAGCCTTCATCATTAGCAGAGTGGGCTACGCCACGCCATATCTGAACCTAAAGGCAGATGAGAGGAGAAAGATAGACGTGCTCATCAGAAAATGCGTTAAAAAGGCCCTAGGCCTCCCAACATTAGCAGTAGGGAAGCCTGGGAAACCTTATTGCGAAGCTCGGACCCTGAGCTCCAACTCACCGCCGTCCAACTGGCAGCAGAGGCCGCCGGCGAAACCAAACCGGCCAGCATCTAATGCGACCATCCCGTGCGGCTGGGCCGCTAAGTCCCCTCCCCCTTACAGGGGGGTGAGACAGAGCGGCCCAGGCGGTGTGGTCCTTCTCTGTTGGACAATAAAAGTTTTCAACAACAACAACAACAACAACAACTTAACTGTGCGGAGAAACGAAACTCGAAACTCAAAGCAATTCGCTGCCTTTACAAAAGCGTCGCGATTCGGGGTTGGTCTGAAACGAAGCGATTCTTACCTTGCTTTAACGGTCATGACCAGAAGACAGAACAATGAACTCGCTAATATTTGCTATGTTTTGCTGTCGTTATGCATGGTGACAAACGACTGCTTGTTCGAAAACGTGAACGTTTGGGTCGAGGTCTGCATGGTCAGGAAGAACAATAGACAGCAAAGACTGCGACTTCAACACACATTATTGTCACACTAGCGTTTTCGACTGAGCGATAAAATATTATATTGAGACACTCCGGTCAGTCTAATAAGAAAAAAATTCCGACGATTACGTTACTGCCTATACTGCGAACTTTGAGCACAGCTCATCAGCTGTTTTACCTTTTCGATAGATTGAGGCACAGAATTCGAGCAAGACAATTAGGTACAATTACAGACTTATTTTTCACACATATTCCTTCATGAAACACTCCACTAACAGTTCTTGACTGTCATGCAGGAAGCGTTGTGGTCGGAGAAATAAAGATAACAATTAAATTATCAGGAGGTTGCGGGAGGCAGCGCGTAGACCCATAGTAACGTTGCGCGGCGTATAGTAGCGACTGACTGATGCCGCTGACGCCGCTACCGAGTTAAGTCAACGTGTCTCTGCGTTTCGGCTTGGAATGCACGAGTCGTGATCCGCTGATGCCGAGCCGGTGCTTTGGCAACCGGAGAACACCGTCGCCACCACGCAGAAAGAGGGGGGGGGGGGGGGGGGGTACAAGCAGCGGCGAACGGTGGCGGCAGGAGCGCATGCAGCAATTGGAGGACACGCGTGGTCGCCGCCACGGAGGAAGAGGGAGGGGGAGAGGAAGGTACACGCAGCGGTGAACGGTGGCAGCAGGAGCACGCGCAGCAACCGGAGAACACGACGGGGGGGTACACGCAACTGCGAACGGTGGTGGCAGTAGCGCGCGCTGCCTAGGTTACGGAGCTGGTTACGAGGGACAACGGCGGCGGTGACGACTTTGCTCATTCTGCTCCTGCTCATGGTCACATCCATGAAATGTCAGAAATGACCGACAGGAAGTCAGACGCACTTGTTACACGAACGCGGAGCGATTATAGTCATTTGTCAACGTCCCTGACATCGCTAGAACAGGAAGGTCACCCCGATCGAGCCAGAATCATGATCTGGATTGTAATAATAAACTTCAGACCGATTAAAAAATCCCGTGTACTAAAGCTGATGTCACAGTCGATGAATGCATGAATCTCCCGGAGCCTAAGGAGACCTTTGCCATGCAAAGTGTGGCATGGCTATGAAATCGGATGAAGACAACTTAAAATTGCAGGAAGAATTTGAAGTTAAGATTGTCTCCATTGCCACAGTTCCCCGAGGAAACCTCTAGACCTTCCTTCAAACCTGGTTAATGACTTTCAGAGCGCATACGTACTACAATGCAAAATTAGCAGTTAATATTTTCTCTACCGGATACGGATAGATGCATGCACGCCGAAGAAAGCGGTGAAAGAGCAGAATACCGGGTTCCTAAACGTCTCATGCACGTGCTTATTCAGTGGCCGGCGGTGAACCAGTGGTGGTGAACCGGCGGCGGTGAAGCGAGTCGCCGCGAGTAAGAGAGCTTTCTAGCTATGCAGGTCGGATGGGCGCGCGGTACACGCTAAATATAATATGCGCCGAACGGCATCGTGTATACCGTAAACCTGTTTACCTGGAACTGCCGACCGGAGAGAACTCGCTGCCGAACGGAATGCCACGCTTGTAGCCCCCGCCTCTTTTCTCCTGCGTATGCCTAAAGACGCGTGACCATATGAACGGTCGGCCTATTTTCGTTCCCGCGGTGGTATGACAGCGAATAAAAAAAGAGAGCAAAGTTGGTTTAAGGACACAGTAGCTTGTACCGTTAAGTATAGGATCGCGTTTATTATCTGGCGAAAAGACAAAAAGCAAAACAAGAAAGCGTTGTTTTTTAGACGTCCCTTCGTCCGAGAGAGGGATTCCAGACGCGAAAAACGGTAAGAGCTCCTCAAGGCGGAGCTTCAAGTCTCCGGTTATGATTAGAGGTTCTTTTTCGTTGGCAGAAGGCGAGGTCAAATGAAACCAACGCGAAATCGAAACCCAAATCAAACTAAATGAAATCACACTATTCTTTATTTTAACTGTAAGAAGGACACAGGAGATTAGAAGAAAAATTACTGACAGGCTGGACTGTCTTCAAAATATTATGTAAGAATTAGGCACGATAGCAGTGGAGAGACAAGGTAAAATAATTTAGGGCGGGAAAAGTGGCACAATAAGCACACGTGGTCGATGTCACTCAAGAATAATGAATTGCTAAAAGCACAGTGCAAACATGCGTATGAGCTCGAAGTGGATCAAAAATTTGTTACCAATACAGCGCGCCCAAATCCAGGCCAGCCGCTATGGTTTGGTAATTCTCAAACTTGACAAACTAAAACGGAAATAAAAAGCTTTTTGATGGATAATTCTATTTCACTTCACAATTCAGAAGAGTCCTCCTTTGAAAAACTTTTTTTTTCAAGATCGACTTTTGAGTCTCTACTTTTTAGCCTTCCTATGCTAGCGGGCGCATGCTTTCACGCTGTGAAATTTCGTTGTTACTGCGCAAAAAACAACAAAGTTTTTAATTAATAGCTTTGCACACCTTACTCGGGCCAGACCGACGTGTTCAGCTCAAATAAACCATGCGTTTGAACTAAAAAGTTCGAATAAACGGGAATGCAAATTATCATCCATCTCTTTCCAAGAAATTAGGTGTGGTTTAGCTTGTGGTAAAACCTGGAGTTACGCGAAAGCAATCTGCATGGCTACGCTTAGGTTCGGCTTCAAAGCAAAGACATAGCTTTTGCGCATAGTAGTTTACTCTGATTTCAGCATTATTTATTCTATAAGGGAATCACTTCAAGTATGAGCACCCCCTTTCTTCTTCTTCTTCTTCTTCTTCTTCTTCTTCTTCTTCTTCTTCTTCTTCTTCTTCTTCTTCTTCTTCTTCTTCTTCTTCTTCTTCTTCTTCTTCTTCTTCTTCTTCTTCTTCTTCTTCTTCTTCTTCTTCTTTCTTCTTCTTCTTCTTCTTCTTCTTCTTCTTCTTCTTCTTCTTCTTCTTCTTCTTCTTCTTCTTCTTCTTCTTCTTTCTTCTTCTTCTTCTTCTTTCTTCTTCTTCTTCTTCTTTCTTCTTCTTCTTCTTCCTTTTCTTCTTCTTTTTTATTCTTCTTCTTCTTTTTCTTCTTCTGCGCCACGTTGACGGCGTAGACCTTCACGAACTGAGGCCTCGCCATTAAGATAACTGTGCAACCGACGATGGCGACCATCAAGAGCGCAAACTCTTTGTAGCTGTTATCTTAGTAATGATGTTATTTACGTTTTTAATACCTGAAGGATTTTAATGCATCGGCATTGTTTGTCAGACGGTTGAACATGTATGTTTTTATGTATTTATTCGTTTGTTTATTTGTTTATTTGTATGCATACATTAGGTGCCCACCAACCGCATTTCAGCTTGGGTTATGGTTCACCATTGTACGTTACATCATTCATGACATATATATTATGGTGAGGCTACCCCCCCCCCCCCCCCCAAAAAAAAAAAAAAAAAAAAAAAAAAAACATAAAATAATGTGCCTCTGCCCGTGCTACTAGGTATAACGGGCTACCATGACCGTCAAAGCATGCATGATGTATCGGTGATACATGTGATGCAGGTGCTGGTGATACAGTGCTACCGGCACAAAGATATTAGAGCCCGCACATTAAAACTATTGTCTATATTCTTGAAGAAAAAAGAAGGATTGAACATGCATTCTATGCGCAGTGATGGAGAAACACACTTGCGACTATCAACATAAAATAACAGATGGCTTCTTGCACTATGTCCGGGCACTGTTAGTTTGAGTGCCAAAATTATAGCTCAGGATAATTCATAGACCCTTGGAAGCATTTTTACAAGAATGCGCCGTCTCGGAGTTCCCGCCTTTTTGAACGTGTAACAGGGATTAGTTTAGCCAATAGTCGTTCATAGTGCTAGTATTATCGCCTACCCATATATGTCTAACGTAAAGGACACTGATAAACCGCCGTTGTACGGGCTCTATCATTGCGCACTGTACAGATGTCAGCAAATTCCCTACAGTGCTTGAGAATTGCAATTTTGGCAGAATGGCCGACTTGTATAGCACAAGAAAACGCTCTTTAAATTTGAATGGTTTTGCTAAGTGTGTGACTGCGCCCAAAATCTGGAGACCCGAGCGCATTAGATAATTAACGTGTGCCTGATTGTTGACTTACTGTCTAGATACACTCCCAAGTCGCAAAAAGTATTAGAACGCTTTATTTGATTGCTGTTAACAAAGTAAACGAACAAAATTGTTTTTTTTTTCTTGTGAAAGAAATGGCCACAGTTCTGGAGGAATTCAGCATTAATACATTTTGCGCGCACCAACTATTTACAGCGGTAACGTCTTTTTGCAGATAGAAAGTTCAGGTTAACTTTTTAAAGTCACTTCTTGGTGGTCGAAATTGTCAAAGCCCTCCACTTCAGCATCTCTCATAGCCGGATTGTTGTTAACAATGTAAACGAATAAAATTGTTTTTTTTTTTCTTGTGAAAGAAATGGCCACAGTTTTGGAGGAATTCAACATTAAGGCATTTTGCGCGCACCAACTATTTACAGCGGTAATGTCTTTTTGCAGATAAAAAGTTCAGGTAACTTTTTAAACTCACTTCTTGGTAGCCGAAATTTTCAAAGCCCTCCACTTCATCATCTCTCATAGCCTGAATCGCTTTGGGAAGTTAAACTGCATGAATGAACCAAATTAATGCTTTTTACCACGTAAGAATGGGACAGCACATTTACATCACTTAACGAGAGTGAAATATCATGAAAGCACGCTTGCGCAATCTCCGAAGTGTCGTTCTTCTTCTAGTCACTGGATTCTTCTTCTAGTCACATTCTAGTCACTGAATTTGGTATCGTGGGGTTAGTTCGTCCCCAAGCGTCTCGGAGCTCTAAGGAGGGCAGTATTGGACGGCTTCTGATTAACTTCGGTAAGCTAGGATGTTTAACTTCTCATTATATTCGAGCGTTCTTGCGCATTTAGCCTGCATAACGTGGCCTCGAGCGGGTTTCGATCCTTTCATCTAGAGTTCACCGGCAAGACATCGCAGCCACCAAGCCATGGATACTCTCAGCTGGTTAGTTATACATAAGAGTATTTCAGTTCCTCCTGGTTCTGTAAACTTGCTTGCTTAACAGGCTGAACAAATTTCCGCTTACCACGGACAGATTCGGGACAACGCTAGATCAGCGGGAAGTGAAAATAAAATCATTAGCATAATGCACTTGCGCAACCTGTCGTCAGGCTCTTCACAAAAGACCGTCTGTCGGCCCCCTTCGGAAAGGCGCTTACCGGAAGAACACAACGTTACGTTTTTCCCAAGATAAACTTTTTCTGTGCATTTTTTTTCTGCTCAGTGCGTTCGTGTTCAGCGTGAGCAAAACGGCGACTACGACCGGTTTTTCGTCCGCAAGGTTCTCGAGGAAGAACCCGAAAACGAAGACCTAAAATGCGGAGGCCGCTTGAATACCATTAACCTTCGCACGCGTGCCTCTGGCTCAAAGCATTCTTTCCATTGTCGACCACTTTTCTGCAGGCTAGAGAAAAGGGAGAGAGATGCGAAACTGTTGCGTGAGTCCAAGCGTGGCACGTGCACTGTACCGGCAGGCCGGCACAGAAGTCTTTAAGAAAAGCTCGATTCACGTGACAATGGATTCCCTCGTCGCCACCGCTCTTTTATGTCGAATGCCAGGGAAAAAAAAAAAAAAACAGCTAGCTCAAGTTGCGTGTGCTTGGCTGACGCCTGCAATATAAATCCCGACAAAGAGCGTAGAATCCTGCATGCGCAACTATTCTGCAAGACGGCCAGATAAAAATGGCGGACGTGGGCTGCACACTTCGTCGTAAACCACGTGAAAAAAAAGTGTGGGAGACTCTCAAGATCTGTCTTTAAGTTTATGATGTGATAGCGTAGGCTACCACCCGACATGTAAAACGCTGCTTTAAATAAGCCGTATGAATGTGCCTGCTTGGCTTATAGAGATAACGTCAATGCAAGTGTACTGGCACACTGATTCCGACATTGCCCTCCCGTACGTATGAGGAGCAGGCAACCCTACACCCAGTCAGTTTGCGGCCTTGTCAGCTGCCAGCTACCACCTTCCAGCGCCATTCTCGTCATTTCTCGCTCAAAACGTCGATGAACGCGAGGTGCGTGATACCACATATGAAATTAATTCCCAAGGATGACTCACAGCTCTTTTTAGCCTACTGGTCATTCGTCCCCCTCGTCGTCTTCTCCTTCGAAGCTTCAATGAGCAATCCTGCTCAGCGATTCTTGATAGGTTATTCGCGTGGCAGCGTATACGTTTTGCTGATTACAGATATGGGCCACGTTTATTGATTTCCGGTTGAGCTTTGGAGCTAGGCCGCTGATGATAGTGAAAGATGGGCATGGAAGCTTTTCAATGCAGTGCTCCTTAAAAGGAAAAGCACCAAGCATTCGCATAATGATTCAGAGCGCATAACAGCAAATCCAAGTGGCACGTTGTATTCCGCGCACCTTGGATGGTTGCACGGCGACTCATTGTTGAAATTGTAACCCTACTTTACCTGGCTAAGCAATCACAGCGACGTCTCAGTGGCTATGGCGATCAGCTGTTTAGAGTGGCTCCTCGTGCTTCGAGCCCGGCTGTGGGAGCACCGTTTTCATTAAACGGCAACATGAGGCAACCACACGCTGAAATTTTGGTGCACGTCAAGCGTCAACAAAACTTTTCTTAGCGACGTTGCCCCGATGTCTCGCCGACGTATGCAACTGTACGGCTGACCAAGAAGGGTTTCCCAGACAACGACATTGCGGCCAGTACGAAGAGAAAGCAAAAGAGGTGGGAAAAACGTACAGATGAACACAAAGCTTTAGAAGAGATTTGATTCGTAGCGCACTTCGCGAGTTGTACTTTTTTCTAGCGACAGAGTTAATTGTGTCGTTATGCAGAAAAGTTGACGTATTGTCACTGATTTAAGCGAAAGGATCACGAGAATGGCCCTGGTATAGATGCCAGGTGAAATGTCAGGGTCAGCGGGTTGCGCAGTGACATCACGAGACCACATGGCAGAAGCTGCCAACACGGGTAGCTTTGAGATGTGAGGGTGAAATGCTTGCTATTAGATCGAATCTTGCTATTAGATACCAGGTCAGATGGCTTGGATAAAACGGATCTTTATATCTTGGCCGGGTGGTTTTTCACATATTGTGATAGCTTATACTGTATGCTAACGAATCTAAGCGAGATTATATAGAGAGGTTTAAGACAAGTAATTTTTTATTAAGCGACTTGCAAACTGAGTGTAGGCGAACGAGCTTCGTCAAATGGAATCCGCAGAGAGGAGCCATTAACGCTGTCAGATGGTGTCAAGTACGCTCCAATTAAAAAAAAAAAGTATCATAGATTGTATTAGAATGTTTCTTTTACTCCACAATAAAGTTAGCTCTATTTTATCATGCCACAATGGCCGTAATAAAGAACGATTAACATTGTCGGCGGGGACGCTCGCTTCACCACTGTGTTTCCACATCAGCCAACAACGTCGTCACGGGAGACTTTTTTGGCCCTTCGAGGAAAAAGACGCACGTTACGCAAAAATACCACGTGCCCACATCGGATCAAAACACGTCGTGTCTGCTCACTATTTGCCAAGAAAGCAAGAGGCTCATCGATCGGGATCTCGCGGTGAAGTAGGAACTGAGGTTTCTCCCTCGCGCCTGTCTCCTTGGCGGAACGTCGCCTGAATGACTGAATGACAGATAAAAAAATACTTTGCCTGAAGGAAGCCTTCCGCACTGCAGCCCGGTACTCTAACCACTACTTCACGCCCGCTCCTGCCTGATTGCAAGCTATCAGCTGCTTCCAGAAGGCATCGATATTAAATAAGCTTTTATGGCAATCAGTCGTGGACGCGGTCACATCGAAGGAGCGAGTGGCACAACCAATAGCCGTATTTGCAAGAAGGTTAGAAAAGGTTTTTCATTATTATAGACACGAAAGGTCGCTTGGATAAGGAAGTCCTACATAGTGGCACAGTGAGGACTATTGCCTCGGACAACAGCAACAATCGAGAAGTTCGGTCCAAGGCATAAACCCTGGCATGTGAAATCTTGTACCCATTGAAACACCGGTGGGTGCTCGGCTGTACCAGGAATCGGTACCTTCCGAATGCGACGTGGATGTTCTACCACAAGGCCAGCGCTTCGTCTGGAAGGAGAAGTACAAATAGCTACGGCCAGGTCAAGTGGCAGAACAGTTATAATAGCAATACAGCTAAAATTAGTATCCGCATTTAAGTACGCAGATTAAGACATTCGAAAATATGCAAGACATTATTGCGTAAGGACTGGAATCTGTAACAATGGTTAATGTCGTTAAGGACGAGGAAGAAGCGGGCTGTGGAGCGGGCAGAGTGCTCGCGCTAGGCCCGCCACGATTAATTAAAATAATCTCGCCGTCATCGACCATCTTCTCTCGGTTCTCTTTCTCATGTGCTCATCGGCTTGTCACCCCGTAAAAATATCATGAATGTCTCTGCTAGTAATCGCTTGCCGCTGCTGCATCTTTCACTGGTAAGCGCACGTACGGCACACCAGTTGTCTTTGTACCGTGCGTGTGGCTGTCTGCTAATTCTCGGCCCGCACGCCTACACTTGAATGCGGGACTACGTGGCTCACATTACCATACAGGATCAACCTTTACCCTTCTCCTCACTTCTTCCTTTCCAATACAGGGAGCAGGAGCGCAAGCTTAATGAAAAAAAAAGAACCCTTATGAAGGTACTGCTCCAGAGGATGTTTGGAGTACAGGTCATGAACACTTAAAGGTTGTAAAGAAGATAACAAGATGACCTTAAGAGTAAATAAAAGTTAACAATTACGTATCTACAATGAAACGTGTACCGGTGCCCTGGATCACACACAAAAAAAGAACATTCTCAGGGGAGCCTACACCGAGGCCCTTTATATGTCAGCACACAGACACATCCTCTCGGTACCTGAGTAACAACAGCATGTTTGGACAGTGGATGTACGCAGGTAATTTGCGGTTACTTTGCAATTGCGACAACAATGCCCTATAGTACCGATATTTACCCCGGCCAATCCTACACAGCAGGTAAGAGCGTAAAAGAAAGAAACAAAGGGGCGAGGAAAATTTGAAGGTCCGTCCGCGTAATCTGGGGCAACTTTTAGTCGTCAGCAGTGAAGGGAGTGATGTTTATGCGAGGTAGCCGTGGTTAAATTGAAGTGGTTTAAAGAGTCGCATAATAATTTAAGAGACCATATGAGCACTAATAATTTTTATGGCACATCAGTCGCTTTTGTGCCGATTATTGGGTAACCATAATCAGCGAGATAATCGCGATGATCGTCGATGTTATCACATCGGAGCTGTTACTGATGAGGTTAACTGACTATGGTTTGTCACATACACACGGCCATGACGACGTTACTGATCATGGTTGAGTAATGACGAGATAATTTCGAGCTAAGGCGCAATCTCTAAAATAAATAAAAGAATATTAGCTCGTTTGCAATATGTGTGAAAGGATGTAATGAACAGAAAGAAGAAGCGCATAGGGAAAATAACAGAAGGCTTTCCACTTTTAACAGCGGTAAAAGAAATGTGCCCCAACTGTTCGCAGTGTGAATTTGTTGTGTATGCGAAGGCCCACCCAGAGTCCTTCAGGGTTGCGAAGTCGAGTTCAAGAGAGTGCACGTGGCACAAGGGGCTCTAAGAGCCAAGTGACCGGATGAAATTGAGAGAGAGAGAGAGAGAGAGAGAGAGAGAGAGAGAGAGAGAGAGAGAGAGAGAGAGAGAGAGAGCAGGGAGAGAGGAACGTTTATTGCACTAAAACTGCGAAAAGTAGTTCGTGGGTGGTCTCCTCAGTCCGGAAGCCCAACCGCCGTGGTGCCATGCAAGGCGAATAGAATAGCCCCAGTTGGCCGTGCGGGCTCTCGCTGATCAGTGCATGCGTTTCCCACTGCTCAGGGATGGGAACCATATCGGGTTATCACGGCAGTCCCAGGCCAGGTGGTGTAGAGATTATGAATGCTGCGGGGGTATAATAAGGCTGAAGCATCTGGCATACGAATAAGATGATTGAGGTATAAGAATATTTCACGAGACGTTATTTTATCCTCGACACATTATTTTTGGCTCTTGCACAGTCCTAGTACAATACTTCTTGGAAAGTGCAGCTGTAAAGGAGAAATAGGATTACATTCTCGTAGGTACATCTAGTTTTAATGCAACGCTATGCACATTGTATTTTTTTTAAATAATTGCTGTAGTGGCGGTAAACTGCTGATGCGCCAGTGTTATTGCCCGGCGGTGCCCTCCGAGGCCAGAGTCCTTCTGTCCTGCTTCAAGGGCAAGTATTTCATATCACCTAAATAAACATGTAACTTTGAAGGGGAAAGAACGCTTTATCCTGCCATGCAAAACTGACTTAAACAGTCAATGGGCTGTCGGCTGTCTATAGAGTTCTGTCAATGAAGCCTATAGACTACGTATAGATTTATGACCCTACATTATTCTTAAACTTTTGCTTATAAACTGCTAACGGACAAATTTAACTCTAAAATGGTCTGCGCTCTCTCTATATTATTTACAGACAACGAAAATGTTTGCTGTTCCGAGCTTTAAGTCTATGGAGAGTCTCTAGATAGTCTACAGATAAAACAGTGAAGATGGCTATAGACTTTAGGCTATAGATAATCAATGTACTTGCTATAAACGTAAACACGTCTGAAGAGTGGCATTTCGTCAGAAGAGAGAATAACGCCTACCAAAAGGTTGCCGTTATTAACCTCTTTTAACGTCAATAATATATTTTAACGGCATACTTTTGGTCCGCATTAGTCTTTTTTTCTGAAATATGAATTTACTACCCGATCAAACGAGATTTTGTAAAAACTTCAGATTTCAACGAGTGGCATTAGAGTTTCTAGAAGGTCTATTGACCATTTTTATAAACGTACGTGCAGTAGACGTAGTTAGGTTGACGTAGTTAGACGTAGTTAGGTTGACACTGCCGGTGACCAATTCTCAATAAAAATAATTATTGACTGCCTCAACAATACTTCACTTTGGGTGCGGCATGTTCGGCTAGACACGTTCGCCTCCGTGTTCGTCCTCAGGTTCATCGCGTTTTCGGGTCAATGTTCGCCTCCATTCGCCGAGAATGGGAGCTAAAAGCATTTCATAATTAAAAGAAGAAGAATCACGAGAACCAAAGCGTGCCTTATCTTAGAGCCTATAAACACGGAAGCGTCAAGAGATTAGGCAAATGCTTGCTTCCTCAACGCTCAGTTGCATGCTATCGACGCATTTCCTTTCAAGCTCTTCGATGCGGGCGCTTTCGCGTATCTGTGCACCAGTGCTTTCAGGCGAAGAGGACGCGAAACGTGACCGCATCCCCCGCACTGTGTTCCTGTCTGCAAGCGCTTGGAAATGCTGAGCTTAGGCTTTCCTGCTGTAGACGCCCTAAACATCCCGGCCGGTAAAAACACGCTTCGGTGATGTCGTTGCACACGCTCTTGGCTCTCTGAGCTCCACGCCCTTTTACTCTGTTCGTAGTGTTTCCTTCATGTTTGGTAAAGGCCACTGTCACTGCCGCGTTAAAGTGCTCTTGAAGGTTACTTCGGTAGTTTCGGTCGGACTGAAACAATTAGCTTATCTTGGTACGATTGTTATATGATTACTATCCAGATGGAACACTCTAACCACGAATACCCCTATAAGAAAGTAAAAATGGAGTAACGCGTCCTCTAGCGCGCTCTCTATAGAAGCAGGGTACTCTTTTCAAATCTCGGGGAAGATTTTCGCACACTAAATTTACAGAATTATATACTTTTGGCAACAGAGCCACATTATCACCACAAATAACATTGATTTGATGCAATCAACTATCGCAGGAGACATTTAAAATCTGCACTGGAAACCTTGAGGTTAGCATTTACAAGGTATCGAGATCTGGGGTGAAATATCTGTAACAGCGAAGCTTCTGCTTCCCTTGACCACCATAGCTATTTCCCATTTTTGGTGATGCAAATATACGCCACGGCTTGGGAAGCATGCCCTGTTTCTGATTGGGAGTGCGCTAGGCGACCTGGTACTCCCTTTTTACTCCGTTATAGGCTTATTTCTGGTTAGAGTGAATGATGGTCCAGAATAGAACTGATTAAATCGGCTGTAAGTTGCACTACAGCCATTTATTTCGGCTAGGTGAGCCAGGCGTAGAGTAAATCACCTTCAAATCATGCTACTCTGTGTGTATACTCGAACGAAGGGAATCGAATGTTATTATTATTTCGCTTCATAGTTTGTGCCACTCTAGGCGCCTTATTTCAGATGACGTACAGTAATGATGGTTTCAGAAGTTAAGCTCAATTAAACAAGCGTTATTAAGCGAGGCGTGTATACAACTCGTTCAGCCAGAAAGCCGTCGCCGTCACCATAATCAAAATTGAGAAAAACGTTGTAGGACACGCAGGTGGTTTCGTGTCAAAATTGTGACGCAACCGCCCTTTGTGCAGCATTCAGGATTGTGCCCATATATCATTTCGCTTCCAATTATCATCCCCTTTTAGTCATGCTGGAGGCCATGATAGCGACAGGGATTCGAACCGACGATATATGCACCTCCGACAAGTGTAGGTGTCCACTGAAAAGTGAGATACTGCCTCTTCCTTTCCATGAAACCAACTTATAAAAAATATAAAGGTATTCTGCAAAAATAAAATTCAGTTCTAAAGGTGCCTTGCGTCTACTCTAAGGCGAAGCATGAGCGCCCCCACTAATTTTTAAATTTATTTTACTCAATTGAGGTTTACGTGCTGAGGCGATTGCGTGGGCTACGTGCAAGGCAGCAGTGGAAAGTTGTGTGCTGTTGTGTGCAAATTTACGAAATTTGTAAGCGCCTGCATCAAGAAAACAGTAACAATGGGAAGAAAGGTAACTGTATATTTATTAGCTCCACTGGGCAACTTCGGCGAGTGTCAGGTGCAATTTCTTGTAGTTTTTAAAAAAATAGACTTCCAATCTGGTCTTTTCAGAAGAAAACAATACTTCCTTTGAAATCAATGAAGTCCCTATGAAACAGGCAGTCACTACGAGAAGGAAGAATGCATCCACGTTTAGAGACGTTTTGTGTTAGTGCGCAGAAAAGTTAGAAAACGAGAGCCAACGTTCTTTCTCAACTATATGGTGAAAAAGATAAGATACAGAAAGCAGCCATCGCGAGGCGCAAATAAAGGAACAGTGTTCTCCAAACCCGCTTCTAACAATGATCGAAAGAGTTAAAAATAAACGAAACAGGGGAATGTACGTAGCTACCACTACAAGCACAAAGTGTGAATGATACATTGTAATCGATATCCAAAAAAAAAAAAGATTTGTAGCAACGAAGATAGGCAGGTTCAGGCAGAGTAAACAACCCTAACGGCCTGATCTTCTATATACGTGGAGGTTGGGCGCGGCCTTGTTCGCATTGAATCGATTCTATCCGGGTTATCCACAAACCTGCCTATGCTACTGCCTGTCCTTCCCTTTGGAAACGAAGCTGAAAAAGAAAGCAGACCCATAGAAAGGAACGTTAACCAAAGAACTGCTCGAAAGAATGCAGGCGCAAACACCACGGAACGTTGCCCCAGGACTTAGCAGAAATAAAAAAAAAAAATACGGGAAAAAGAAGGAACGAAATATACTTTGGGTGAAAAAAAAAAAAAAAAAAAGGCTATTCCTCTGGAGAGCTATGCAGTACACATACACAGATACTCTTTATAAATGAACACACATGTAGGCGATTCTATGCAGCGGGCTAGGGGAGTCCATCTATACCGACGAAACGTGACGCCATCGCAATCGAAGTGGAGTTTAGCATCAGCCTCCTTTTTTTGCCGTTACAACCTACCGCACAGTCGAAGGAGGCAGCGGAGCATATCCGGGGAAATAAAGGCAAAAATATTAAAGCAGTGAAGTCGATTCCGCCATTGTCGGCTCTCTGTTGGCGTCCTTCCTGTCCTAATACGCACGAAGAGTCTTCTTCCTCTCGAGGGTATTCACAGGAACCGTCTCAAGCCATAAAGGCAGAACTAATACGCTCGCCCCGACCAGCCTTTAATTCGGTCACAGCGAAGGCAGCGTGGAAATCCCAGGTGTCTTCTACGCGGTGGGTGGCTCGCAGAGCGATTACCCCCGAACTGTAACAATGTCGGTCAAGAATATTTTTTTTTATGTGTGTGTGTCGGGCGCTCCCGATTTCCGAGGAGTTGCAGGAAGCATAGTGTTACATAGTCGCAAGAAGGTTACATGGATTTGGGACCGGAACGTGCTCAGCTGAGCGATTTAAGGATCTCCGCTATGTCAGAGCCAGCGTGCGCTGAAGCGAGTCGTCGTCGTCTCGGCTTTCTTGCTGATCACATGTTTACTACGAACGTTGGCCGTTTCTAACGGAATTCTCATCAAGCAGTCAAGTGGTTTTCCACTCGTTGCGATGGTTTCGTGGACACGACTTTTAGGTGCAAGCCGAAGGTTGCGAGTTCGATGCCGGTAATAGGCTGCATTTCAGTAACGTTTAAATGAAAACAAGAAATTCATACGATGAACATCAAAACTGACGTGATAAAGCTACGCAGTTCGATTTACTCTCAATGATTATTTGGATGCTTTCATACTGAGTATTCGTTTTACACTACACCGAGCATTCAACACAAAAGATCATTTTTTTTTTCCGGAGGGTACAAGAGGGTGGATGTGGGTGGCGATTTTGGAAGAAGAAGGTACAATTTATGGGTAGACGGTCACGACGGGCGGGAACCCGCCTTCCGAGCTTGGGGCTGGAGCGCGACCTCACATTAATTAAATAAATAAATAAATAATTAATTCGCGACCTCCTATTAATAGTCTAGAGGCAGACAGGAAATGAAACCCGGAATAACATTTGGTGAACGCAGGGGGTGATTTGCTGCATACTGCGGTTTATTAAAGGAAAAAAAAGAAAAGAAAAAAACGAGTGGACAGATAGTTGGCTTAGGTAGGAAACCCATTCCTAACCTCTTTCAGCCCAACTATTCTCTTCTCCTTTTACTGACCTTTATACACTTATTATCTTACTCTCTGACTCATTCAACCATTAATCCATTCATTATCACCGCGTGCAGCACGAAATCTTTTGCCGTACATTGCTACCACATACATGGTTAGGCTTGTTTTCTTTGTCTTTTTTTTTTGCAGTATTTCTTGTTGTTAGGGAACAACCTCAATCAACAGCCTGCGGGCTTTCCAATTAAAATGACCGTCCTTATATGGCCAGCGTGCTTAGGAGACGCAATTGTTTCTACTTCCTTGATCGCAGGTCGCCCTTGGACCGAGACGTATGCGACTTGCTACAGGCCGATACTGCTGGCCTTAAGAGTGATTAAAATCTCTACGCGCATTCCTAGAATTGGGACCACGGACATACCCGGCTTCCGCGAACAACGCGCCCTGAGCTTGAAAAAAAAAAAAAAAAAAAGAAAAAGAAAATGGCGGTATCAATCGAGTCTCCACTCGGGTTCCACTATTTGCTATTGCATTCCATATATTCATCATACTATAACCCAAACGGTCCACGAAGTAATGCAGAAAACTGGCAAGCAGTAGTTATTTACATCGCCAACGTGGGAGCCGAGGTTGAAATCAAGTGAGCAGTTGAGGGAATTTTATGGAATAACTTTCACCCCCCTGGTGCAAACAAGGTGTAACTGACGGTCATTGGCTGAGCATCTTGGACACCAAAGGCAAAGGGGGGGGGGGGGGGGGGGGGGGGCTGCCTTCGAAAAATGCTCTTGTAATCACGGATCCAGTTTTAGTATTGAACAGTATTACCGACTTCTTTCAAAGCATGAAGGTCATATAAAGGACAAGAAACTGACCGATGTGTGCTTTCTAAGCAAAATCATTTATTTCGTTCTGCAGTAAATTAGTTAGCCTGCCGCCGCTGAATATCAGCAACGTGTGAACTTAAAGATAAATGGCACAGTAAAGTGATAAGCTTCTTACTAGCCCACGGCTGAATAATATAAAAAGAACTGCGCCCAAAGCTGCACACCCGTCATTTTCACGTTGCCGTCTTTACCAGATTTGACCAAAACTGCATTCAAACAGCAGGATTCGAGCATAATTAAAAGACAGATGTTGATGCGCGCTAAAACCCCCCTTCAAAATAAAGGCCTTATCGACTAAAAATAAAAAAATAAAAAATAAAGGCCTCGAAAACACAGCAGGATGCATCCAGAAAAATGCCGCTTCATAATTCGCGCAGCTAATATTACACGTAGTCCTGACATCATTCAACGTCCCAAACAAATGTTGCCACCCCTTCTCTCCCTCCCTCCCTTACATTTTAGTGGGCGCTGGAGTGCCCATGAGCAGCCATGTTTTGAACGTATGGGCGCCTATAGAGCCTTTGCTACCAGTGTGATCTACCTTGTAGTGCACAGCAGAGCTCTTTAATACTGCCGGTTGCAAAACTTTCCATAGAACCTATTTATATAAAAAAACGGTGATTTTGACGGTAAAGGTTCGGGTGTTGACGGATAATAGAAGCGCTAGCGGCCATCGAACGGAACTGTGTCTAAGTTACGAACTTTCAACTTGTTGGTAAATGCACAACAAGCTGGAAAATGAAATGAGGTGAAGGGTTGCAGTTGCTAGTGAAAATTCTTAGCTGTAACAGCCGTAGAGATAATTAAGAGGAAAAAAAGGCGATTTTCAGAAAGCAATGGCGGTAATAGGAGATAGCCTTTATTTACCGATTCTAGGTGCCCTCGCAATCATAAGCACCTGAAAAGTGCATTCTAAAACTAGTAACGTTTGGCCGTTTTTCATTTCCCAACTGGTATGATCAAGAAGCTCTGAGTGCACTGTACAATCTGCGGGCACCTACACTGTTGCTTCACTGGTTGCTTCTTTAGTCTATCCGCACATCTTTCCAAAGATTGGAGACGACGAGGCCGGCCTGCCATCACTTGCAGTCAAAGCTGGGACGCCATTAGTTACTCCGCGCCCGGGTCGTCAGCAGCAAAGGTCTCTCCAAAGAGCACTCGAGACCGTGCTAGAGAGCGTGGAAAACACCGCGATTAGATCAGCTTAAAAAAGGAAAGAAAAACCTAGCGCAAAACAAGTTTTTAAAGAAATAAATAGGAGCTTTGTTTGAACACGTATATTTTTTCCCGTAATGTGACAGGTTCGATTGTTAAGAATTTGGGATACAGCCTGCGATATTCGCGTTCGTTATAGATGAACTCGACTCTGTGTATAAAAGAACCACGTAATCTCCGTGTCAAGAAAGACCGGGTTCCGGTCCAAACCTGTACATGTATATGTACACATATATAACCAGCACCATCTCATTTAGATTCTCATACATCTGCGCCCTTGCTTTCTACGTCATCAATCAATCAATCAATCAATCAATCAATCAATCAATCAATCAATCAATCAATCAATCAATCAATCAATCAATCAATCAATCAATCAATCAATCAATCAATTATTAATTAATTAATTAATCAAATAAACCAACATAAAGTTGACGTACTAGAGTGAAAGTGCACATGAAAAAAAAAGAGAAGTAGAAAACGGTATACTAATTGTGCAAACCCAGTCCCGGTTGATGAAGTCAACTCATAATTGTCTACCCGCCTCATTAAGAGTTCGCTCGCCATAGCTTTTGACTTCGCCGTCAGCGAAACGCTGCAACGGCTGGGAACTGAACCCTTGACATTTCGTTGCAGCGCAAAGTTCTGATACTGAAAAAAAAGGCGCAGCACTTCAGGTTGGGCAGATAAGCTCGCTTCGCTTAGAGCACGCACTATGTCGACAAGGCCACCTACCCACAGCCATAAAATGTGCAAATACCCGACCTCCGTTGGCTATGGCGTCCTTTGACGTCCGGATGAGGAAACCGATAAAATACCGCTAGGGCGATGATAACGGCGTTTTTAATGTAGACTTGAAAGAGGCCCGCGCTGGGAAGATTCCAGGGCATTAAAGAGGCTCCGTATGATTCATTCAGTTCGCGCACACATTTCGAAAGGGCTTGCAAAGTGAGCACCCATTGTAGAGGTTGTTGACACAAGCCATCAGCCTCGAACCTGGAGACACCAAGAATTGAGGCAAAGCTGCACTCACTGGTTTTTACAGGGGCGAAAAAAAATTGGTCATACATACTCCGATGTTGTGCATGGCCTCTAGGTTTGAACCTCGTTCACTGGCCGTTCAGACCAGTGCTCTCCAAGACGTCATCACGTAATCACAACGTTTGTAGCACTTCGCCCGTTAACTTTCGCTCTGCTGAGGGTCGGATGGCGTTTCATGCATGCTAACATTGTGCGCGTGGGCCAGTCAGAGCAACACAGGTTAACCGCTAGCGTCTGAAGATGGACAACTAAATCGAACAAAATGAAAACAGCATAGTGGGCGCTTTCGCGGCGCTCTTCGTTTAATACAACACGGAACTCTCACACACTGTTGGGAAAACAAGCCGCCATAAAACAAGAAATCACGAAGGAGCAAGAGAAAAACGGGCTGGAAAATCTGTTACCAGCAACTGGGGAGTAGTAGTTAACTTCATGGTAATAAACTTTTCTATTTTATATACCACACGGACCTGTACGAGTCTTGTATGCTGATAGCGCGTCGCGTGGTCGTTTGTGTTGATTGCTTGATGAATGAATTCGTTGCGACGTTGGCTCGATTCACCCAGTGCGGTTTTCGGAGTCAGCCATGGCCGAGAAATTAAATTTAGGGCTAGATTTAAGGTCTAAAAATATGTCACAAGGAATGAAAAAGACCTTTAACTATTTAAGTCAATGGGTATTTCACTGAAAGCTTAAGTAAATCACACACATTTATCAAAACTGGTTTGGTTTGGTTTGTGGGGTTTAACGTCCCAAAGCAACTCAGGCTATGGAGACGCCGTAGTGGAGGACTCCGGAAATTTCGACCACTTGGGGTTCTTTAACGTGCAGTGACATCGCACAGCACACGGGCGCCTTGCTTTTCGCCTCCATCAAAAAGCGGCCGCCGAGGCCGGGATTCGATCCCGCGTCCTTGGGAACAGTAGTCGAGCGCCGTAACCACTGCACCACCCCGGCGGGGTATTTATCAAAACTAGGAAAGAAAAAATGGAGCCAATTGACTTTAGAAACGAAGGATTTTATGAATCAGAACAGTGTTCATCACATTGATATTGATTCAGATATATTTTTGAACATACATTACGACAATGCGCTTTATGTTTATGCGAAAAGAAGCTGCATTCAGTAAATCTCTTTCCCAAAGCTATTCAAGTGCTGCGGTAGTAAGGTCGAAAAATCTTCTGAGCCAGTCGCATCCAATTGAACATCCGACAGAAGACAGTGCTGTGACCTCCGCCTTCGTTAAAATTACGTTAAAATATTTCCGCTATTTCACCTCGCTTATCGCGTAACACATTCCATTAATCTATTTGGCATGTCACATCTTTTCGCGCTCACAGATACAAAATGCCGCAAACTTATCGAAGTGCAACCCTAATGTTACCGGGTTTTACAACGTATAATCACAGTTTTTCTTATCTTTGCTCTGTATTTTCCTTTCTTGTCACTCTTGTGTGATATGCAGCTCTCAGTCGTGTGGTTTGTTCTGTTTTTCACTCAATTCAAACGTGCACCGCGCTTTAGTTCTCGCCAGTTTTATTTGCTAAGTAATTGGGTCGGAGTTCTTTTTCGTCTTTTAGGTGCGTTTGTCATGCATTGTTACCTATCAAATTCTGGCCACTGTAATGCCCAACCAGCGCTGTGGTTACAAAAATAAAGATATTAGAAAATACGCAGAACATTCACCTATTTACCTTTACTAATTCCGCAGCCCGGCCACAGTAATTACTATGGGCCAGAAGATGACAAAGCTAACGGTGGAATGGGGCCGAGCGCAAGTCATTAAACGCTAATTAATCGTCTTCGTATTTAAGCTCTTAGGTTAGCCACAACGTTATGATGCCACACACTAATTATTTTACAAACGACAAAAAATACACATGCGACATTGTACGAATATCACCTACAGAGTGCTTAGAGAACTGCGGCGTAATTCGTTCGGATGGCTGGAAACGGATAACTTCTCGCCTAGTAGCCTCAAAATTTGTTCTGCAAACCACAATAAAACTAGTGGCAGTGAAAATTAAATAGTAAAAGAAAGAGATTCCAGTAACTAGCATATTTGTTTGAAAAAGTATAACGTAGCTGTAGCGTATCCGGTAAGTGCTTCAGTGGGCTTCTGAAGTTTATTTTTTAAGATCCAACTGTTTCCCTACTGCTGTCCGTTTTGCGTGTGTCGTTGTCGGCAGTTGCAGATTGCTGGTGAAACGAGGTTTGCGTTACAAATTCGTAACCGTGTTCAAGTTACGTGGACAAAGCCAGTTAGATTTTGTAGGCAGCGCTTTTCGCCTGTAGTTTTCTACTCGCTGGTGATCATACTCTTTGCGCGACATTAGGAAAAGTAAGGGAAGTCTTATCACGCTGGAAACAGTGCGAGAGCATGTAGAGCATCGTCTGCAACACTTTTGACGTTTCAGTCTACTCTAAATTCAGGTTCGCAGCTCTTCGTAAACTTCACTGACATGTCCGCCATGACAATGGGTCATCAGCGTGGAGGTGGAAGTTATTTGAATCCAAATTATTTCTTTCAAGGCGCAGAATAAGTCCATTCACAAATATAAGAAAAAAATCCATACACAACATCACCTTTTTGCAACGGACCCAAACTATGTATATTCACTTGCAAGCCTGTTTAATGTTTTTTGCGTGTCTGTCATAAATTTTTTTTTAATGCGATAAAATGCATTAGCACGTTCGTGTAGACAGTTTTATTTTGCATAATAATTTCTTGTATATTATTTACTTCAGGTCTGCCAAATGCATGTGATGCCTTTTCACGAGGACATGCTTCTGCCAGGTGTTTTTATAGGCCTTTTGCCTTTCCCTCCTTTTTTCGTAATCAGAATTTCATCAATTAGAAAAAAACATTTTGTTCCTGACAGAATAACTGACTCTTTTTGACCCGTTTTCTTAATTCATGTCGGGTTTAGGCATTTACTAAAAAAAGTTGTAATATTTGCTGACTTCTATCTCAGGCATCAGTTTCGCGGTAGTCCTTTTCATATTCATTTACTTCTTCACATCAGCGTTTAAAAATTTGCGGCAGTGTTCGTGGACATGAGATACAGCTGATTACCATACATGGCAAAATTACTTTTGAAAAGCAATTAAATTACATTACTTATTACTATTCTGAAAATCGCAGAAAAGTAATTAAATTACATTACTCATTACTGCTCCCCAAAAGTAATGAAATTACATTACAATTACTTTTATTGAGTAATTCAATTACTTTAAATTACTTTCTAGTTTTCATCCATGCAAAAACTAACTGCTATCTATTGAAGGAGCAGTGGCGCACTTTAGTAAAAGTAATTTCCAAAGGAATTAATTACTTTTGCTGCGAAATTGCTGTCAAAAAGTAATTCATTACATTACTAAATTACCAAATCGAAGAAGTAATTCATTACATTACAAATTACCAGAAAAGTAATTAAATTACAGTAATTTCATTACTGTAATTCAGTTACTGCCATGTCTGCTGATTACGTTCTCTGTTCTTCAGTCTTCAATTATAAAATTAAGCGAACTTCGGAAGTCTTCTAAACTAAACCAACTAAACCATTCATGCATATTCAACAGTAGGAAAGTATGTCACTTCAGCAGCTATTTTGGTTGCATACAAACGGCTTTACAGAGAGCGCGGACGACACTGTGGGCTGGGTGAAACGGTTTTACGGAAGGAGGCTATAATTGAGCGGGAAATACCGCGGTCACGAAGCATATAGGAAGCCTCTTGGCAAGGTCACAAATAGCGCCTACTTTTTACGCGGAAAATCAAATGGCGCTTATTTTTACCGCACTTACACGAATACGTGCTCGAAATTTTGCAAAGCGCAGTTCGCTCTAAGCCTCCGGAAGACGCGCTCACTGCGGATTAAAAAAAAAAAAAAGAAAGAAAGAAAAGAATGCTCTCATTTCGTTAAAAGATGTCTGAAGAAATCGGGCTCATTCAAGAAAACTTCATTATTTGGGGAAGTTTAACATGTAGACGCAAAAAGTTTGCAAAGAGAGAGAGAGAATTGTTTCATCGGGCTAAAATTTATCGCGAGGTTATGACAGTACGAGGTGATGGCGAGATGTTTGCATTATATATATTTGCCATTTTTTATTACACAATTAGCTGGAGTGAAGATTGCTGGGAAGCGTATCAGCAACCTTAGATATGCGGATGATACCACTTTAATGGCAGAAAGTGAAGTGTAATTCAAGAGACTTCTGATGTGCGTACAAGAAGAGAGTGAGAAGTTTGGGCTTAAACTGAACATTAAAAAGACGAAGATCATGGCGTCTTGCCCTATCAAGTCCTGGAGCATCAATGGACAAAAAGTGGAAGCTGTGACAGATTTTCTGTTCTTGGGCGCCAAGATTACCTCGGAAGGAGACTGCAGCCATGAAATTAGGAGACGCCTGCTTCTGGGAAAGAGAGCAATGGTTAGCCTTGACCGCCTAGTAAAGAGCAGAGACATTAGACTGCCAACCAAGATCTGTATAACCCGTGCTATGGTCTTTCCAATTGTGATGTATGGATGCGAGAGTTGGACTGTGAAGAAGGCTGACCGCTGAAGAATTGACGCGTTTGAATTGTGGTGCTGGCGGAGACACTTGAGAGTTCCTTGGACTGCCAGAAGATCAAATCAGTCGATATTGCCGACCATAAACCCTGACTGCTCATTGGAAAGTCAAATTCTAAAGTTAAAGCTCAGCTACTTTGGTCATCTGATGAGAAGAGAAGAGTCGCTGGAGTAAGATTTGATGTTGGGAAAGGTCGCCGTAGAAGGGGCAGGCAGCGAACGCGATGGTTAGATGGCATCCTCGAAGCGCTGCAGATGAAGTTATGTGATGTTAGGAAGATAGTGAGAGACCGTAAAGCGTGGCGTGACATGGTCCATAGGGTCACGAATAGTCGGACACGACTGGACGACTGAACTGAACTGAACTAAAAGGTAAAATAGATCGTAAGCTTCTACAGCAGGATCGTGTTTCAGCTGCACGGTTTTCTCGACTGTTTTTAGAGGCGAATAGCGAAAGCGGCTCGATAAACCCGTAAAATGCGAAGCATTTCTACTTCAAGTTCTCGGTGAAGTGTCGTGTGTTCGTTTCTACTCGAAAGCATATCTATAAACAAAATCTAATCTCGCCAAATGTTAAAGGAGGAATATTTTGCATAGTTGCGGATTCTGCCGCCCTTCGTTTTCCAGGACAACGGTTGGTCCAGTATTTTCTGGCAAGTAATGATATCCAACAGTATAACTGGTAGAGTGAATCCTACTTTTCTGCTGTTTCTGGCATGACGAAAAAAAGGTTGTGGCGCTTGCAATAACAACTATACCTGCAGCTTATATTGGAACGGACGACGACCATTCGAAGACAGTTAATCGCTAACCGCATGTGGCGATAATTCTCGGCGACACGCCGCGCAACGAGTTGAAGACCGCCAAACAACTGACGCTCATCGCGTCGCTCAGGTTCTAGCTTTGTAGAAAATCTCTTTCATCGCCAGTCCCAAAATGCTTTGGTGGGTACTATCTTCACTTCTGGATTTTTGCGAGTGAAGTCTTTTTTTTTCCTAGTGCGGTTTGAGCGAAGTGCCGATCTCCACATGAGCACTTAGTTCAGTGAAGGTATGGTAGGATAATAAAAAAAAGGCAGCTGTAGTTAAATATTGGTAATTAATATTGAAAGGAGTCGGACAAGTAACTCCTTGCAAGTCTATCTGTACCACGAAGTGTGTTCGAAGTAGACTAAACTAAAGTGTAGCGCAGCAGTGCCAATGTGTAGCACTGCCTTGTGTTCATTTTTGCTGCACTTCATGCTGTTGAGTCTTAAAAACAGGGTACTAACATAATTATACTTTCCTTGACCGAACAATGAGGCGACGGTAACAGAGCTACACTGAGAACGAGCCACTCCATCGCAGAGTCCCGACATTTCGTTCAGGTGCACCATAGGCAACGATTGATGGCGTCCTCATTGCGCGACGCGGCGCCAGGAAATTCTCATCATATTGCTATCGGTTTACATCGACCCCCGATAAGTTTTCATGCTAGTGAATAATTAATTTGTAGAGACGTCTGGTTCAAACAGCCTCGAAATATTTCCACACAATCATAACACCGACTTAAAATTATTAAGCATCATGTCAGGATTGACACCAACTTTTCTTTTTCAAGTCGGTTGGATAGGAAAGATGGTTCACTTAGACAAGAGTGTGCTGTGTAAAGGACATGAATTTTTTATTGTAATAATTCTCACGATATAGCGATTTGGTGTGGTGTATTTTGAGAATACAAAAACCTTGAAGTTTTCCCTCCTGTTGTCAATGACTTAGCGATATAGCAAAAACGTAAGGTTGCTTACCTTGGTGACCAAGGACAAGTGTTCCTTGGATCAAGAACAGGGCTGGAGTACTACCAGATGAGGACTCGAGCAAATATGCATCCGGAAGCTAGACACAGTAACACGCGCGCAAAACACCGGAAAGTGCAATCCATTTAGCGCGCGCAATTGGCCCACCCGGCGAAGAGGCTGTGAGCGCACATGACCATGTTCTGCGAACAGCTGCGAAAAGCCGGCGCTGAAGGCGTCGACAAGCGCTGGGGAACGCGTCGCCAACGGCGTATACCTCGCATAGCTTCAAGAACGTTCTGGGAAGCTGACGATTTTAGCGCGCGTTTTAGTACCTATAGGAGTGTGAGGCACATCTCAGTGCGAGCATTTGCTGCTCGTTTTAGTTCGTGTCCCGACCGTTTGAACCTCGCAATCTATTTATTGTAGCTGCGCGTATCTTCGGCTTCAACAAAGGTTAGCTGCAGCATCAGAGGGTCGTCAGTTTTTTTATTGGCAGGGCAAAAAAAAAATAAATAAATGCGAGCCATTTTCAAGACAGCAAAAGGGAATTTTTTTTCATTTTGACATGGAACCGCACTCTGAAAGGCAGGATGAAGGGAGACGTGAAAGGATGCAAAGGGAGAAATATTACATTTTCTGCATCTTGTCCGGCGGGTAGGTTATTAGAGCGCTAAGTGTGCAAGACGGCATTGTGCACAACGGCATATATGTCTAGTATCACCATTCCAAAATTGTGGCATCATTCCAAAATTTGCGCATATGTTCGAAGGAACGCACTACAGCCATAGCTTTAGCGCGGAAAAAAACAATTAGATGTGAGAAAGCTGGAGTGCTAGTAAGAAACGGACATTAAGACACAGAAGCAATAAAGGCAACATATAGGAAAGCACTTGACTAGTGCGTTTCAGGACCAATATTGAGACTGTGTTGGTAATGTCCTGCCCTACATAGGACCAGTATGTTGCCAACGCACTCTAATATTGGGCCCATGGTTTAGGCTGCCTAGACATGGGTAATCTCAACTATCTTTGGTACCTAGACTCGGGCGCCATTAAAGAATGCACGCCAGGTTGACCCGTGAGCACTGATTAGTTTTTCGTGGTTCTAATTTCGCGCAGCCGTCGGAATGAAGGAAGTGCACTATTTAATCGACTTCCGCAATCTCGAATCCCCGGCGGGCTCGTAGCGAGTTGAGGCCAAAAACGCCATCGGCTTTTTTTTTTTTTTTTCGCGCCTAGGAGAGCGGTGGGTGGGCAACTTTTTTTCTAATTTCAGAAAAAAAAAAGTATAATAAAGAAAAAGAGTAATGAGGTTCCTAGATCAGCCAACAAAATGGAGACTGTGCGTATAGCCGGAAGTGAAAAGTATGCTTATAAATTGGAGCACTCATATTGCGCCAGCGTCGCGTTGAAAGTAAGCCGTGCATGTTTGGTTTCGAGATTTGTTTATTCTTTTTTTTTTTGCGTGTTCGTAAATCCTATTTGCTTTCCGTCACTGATTTCAGTACGGTGGAATAAATATTCTTAAGGGACACAATATAGCACCAGAAAGAAGTTATATTTAAATAATATCAGGGTCATATATAAGTTGCTCTATGTGAGCATAAAACGACACCAAGCGCCGCTACATCAATAGTCCTCTTATAGCGTGAAATACAATAGAGTTATTATTAACAAATAAAACACGAAAGATTATAGGACACTAGAAACAAATGTTTTCAATGATTACCTTAACACTTGTTTGCTTGTTAAGAAGAGAACGCTAGGATGTGTTTCTTACCAGATTTTTAGTGCTTTTTAACTTGGACAATGCATAAATGAAAGGGAGAAAAGAAAGGCTGGACCAAAGTCACCTGGAGGTCGCCCTGTCCATTTTTCTTATCATTAAATGCGTCTATCACCAGAGGCATTAAAAGGTTTCTTGAGATGAGGCAAACAAAAAATTAATTATTGAAGTAACGATTGTCGGATTATTCTAGTCGAGAATGGAGAATCGGTGCACGCTTGGAGCATCAAAATATGTCGGCAAAAAGTAAAGTTGATAAAGCGCGGCATATCTACAATTTTCAATACCGAGCGGGGGCCTCAGTTCATTTTGTATGTATACGTACTGTTTCTAGGTTTACGAGTGGTTAAAAGACCACCTCCTTTAAAATTTGACGATCAGTTGCGGGCGTTCATAGGTAGCCGCAGCCACGTAAGAGCCAAACAAGCGCTTAATCAAACAGTAAGCGGCAGATAAAGAATAAGTCGCTTTCAAGCCATTGGAGCGTGCATAGTGAGAGATGAACACTGGGCGAACGATGTGCTTTGAGTGGAATTTCAGATCTGTGATATTGGGGATAAAGATTTGTACAAATGACAAAACTATAAGCACAACTTTTTGATGAAGAATTGCAGGCAAGTAAGAACTGTTGGTTTGTTAAGCTCGCTGGGCAGAAAGAAATCTGGAAAACGTTCCTTAATCCCTTTCGCTGCAGTTATAGCTCATAAACTGTGCTTCATTGCTACTTCGCTCAATATTTTAATCAGTCACGTGGTACTATAAATACGAATATAAATATGTAATCTTGTGTATAAGTAGGAAGCGAAAAGAAAGAGGTAGTCTTTCTTGCCACTTTTGTTTCTTCTTTTTTTTTTTTTGCACGAGGTATTGCACCATGCGCTTTTTGCTTTGTTAAAAAGCGACGCATTGATTGAAACAATGGATGGAAGGCGGGCAGTGAATATGAGGCTGCCATAACGCTGTTAATTTCCTTCAGTTCTATTCGATCCTTATTACAGCCTCTTGCGACTGACGTATTCCATGGACAACTAGTGGAGAGGAAAATAATATGTGAAAAAAAAAAAAAACCTGACAAAACGGTCCCTTATCGAGCTATACTAAAAACAACGTGTAACAGTCGTCCTAAGACATATTTTTACAGCAAAACACCGATAAGGAGCTGTGAATATTGCGCGAACCGTTCGCGCAACGAAAGAAGCAACTATAGGTTTCCGACGCACCGATTCTGTGAAATATACAGCACATGGCCAACAATTTTCCAACAGCAGTTTTCACTGCGAGTTTAACGAGTGCTGAAAGCCGTCCCCGCTAATTACGTTCACCGCAGAAAGGCCATAAGAAATTATAGAAGGTGGGAAATAATAAGGAGGAGTGACAAAACAACAAAGAAGCCAGAAACCGAGGAGACCGAGGAAAAAGCGAAAGTGTGAAAGTAAACAAAGACAGGAAGAAATTATGAAATAAATGAAGAAATATGGAAGGAAGAAAAGAAAGAAAAAGGAAAAAATGCTCGTTCCGCTCAGCGACGCGAGACGTTCACCCCTCAAGGCCGGCTCTTCAAACTAAAGCGGTCAGGCAACGGCCGCCTGACGTTCCGCTATCCTCACGGGCGCAGATGCGCTCCTCGAATATGCGCGCGTCTTCGGCGGGCAAGGTTGACTCGCGACTCGCTAAACCGGTCCAAAGCGGAGGCGCGCCAGGCACCGTTAAAGACTCGTCTTGTCTTCTTGCTGCTTCGTTGGCTCTCGTTGCCTAATGACTATCGTTGGCTACTGAAAACGAGCAGCCGACGGCCCCGCCAACGATCCGATCATCTGCTCCGATGGGCACGCACAACACGTCTCCAAGCCTGCCTTGTGCTGTACGCTTTCAACGTCACCGCACCCGCTTTCTATTACATGTGTGTTTCTAAAGGAGCTCTGCTATTGTTAGCTGAGGAACGGGGCTATATTAAGGTGCTTTCGAGGAACTGAGCTTATACTTGCAGACACTTAATGTCTCCGAGGAACAGTTAAGGTCTCTTGGGGTTTCAGGTTTAGCCTACTAATGGCTATAGGATTCTTCAAACAGAAAGTATATATAACCGAGGAATCATTCCGTTGCAGTCCGCCACTGGGTAGGAAACTGCTGGTACAATGAGAAAAATTGAACCAGACAAAGTGCACGGAACCTTTCTGGATAAGTACGCTTAAGTTCTGTTATATGAAACTGCTGCCACAATGAGAAAGGAACCTTTCTGCATAAGTGCGCTTAAGTTCTGTGATACTTAAAGAGGTGGGATTAGGCCGACTGCTATTTTATGTCGTTGAGGGCACATTCAGGTTCCCTGATTTTTAAGCTTAAACCTACTACGAAGTAATAGTGACACTAGGATGTAGTCTTTGTTTAACCGATTTATACTGCCACTAGTTAATGGGGTGCTTAGCATAGTGGTATGGGCAAAGTTAAGTGGCAGAGAGAGAGAGAGAGAGAGTAGCGGACACAGTGGACGAGAGAGGGCGAAACTATAGGTTTCACCTTAGTCTCTCTGTATTTCCGCTGAAACTGCGGTACGTTATGGCACTTTCGTTCACGCGGATCCCACAAGCTAGCTCCCAACACCATTCACTTCTAAACATTGAGAAGTGACTCCTTTGCTTTGACGTTATGAGCCCAAATAGACCAGAGAGAACATTTTGCATATTCAAATTTATAAACTATAATGGTGTATTTTGTTTCCGAACAAGAAAAGAGCTACACGACTGGTTTTCTTCCGAATAAACGAAAATTCACCCTCTTTGAATCAAGGTTAAAGTTGATTACTAGAAGTCGATGCCTAACGAACTCACAAGATGGCAACACTGAAAGGTAGCGGTGCGTCGGAAGCGACGGGAATCAATAGGTTGCGGAATTCGCTAGAATTATGGCGCCGTGGTTGGCTGCATGAAGACAGCAGCTGTTAGTGCTTATGGGAGGAAACCATATACAGTAATGCAAAGACATTGGGGTGCCTGCGCCTAGCTGCCATCTTTCGTCCGCACCTTTAAGGCCGCCTTAAGTCCCTATCGTGTGTAGAGTGGGTCGTCCGTAACTAGGTGACCTGCGCCAAGGGTGCCAAAAATAAATACCAAATGAAAATATCGGCGGCCGCTCTTTTAATAAACAAGCTCCTCGGGGATCCACTTCACGGCTCAGTGGAATCGCATCCAACCGTATACATGACGCATCCCCTTCTTTTTCTCGTATCGTTTCATCCGTCTTTGAGATGAAAAGCCTTTTATACGCTCAGCGCAAACCGAGAAGACCCCTTTAACAACGTGGAAGCTGAACAGCCAACGGCTATCGCAGTTTTTCACGCGTTCCTCAACCCTGTCGCCACTCAAGCGGCGCGTACTTACGCAGCGTACAGGTGCGCTCATGAAGCAATCGAAGTTACCGCAGTAGGTATTGCGGGCACCCTTTTCTTCAGAGCCAGCTGCTCCACGTCTGCTAGCAGCGTGCGATGCCGTCGCTCATTAAGCGAAAGCGCGGTAGCGGCTGACCCACATGAGAACTGCGAAAGCTCATTCATCACGATGGGTTGCGAAACTTTGCGAAGACGCGCTGGGTCAGTATGTGAAGGGTTACAAAATTGACGCGTCATCTATTGGCACTCATACACTGACGTTGGACAAAGGGAAGCCATGCCTTTGATAGACCACGGCAGGGCCGTGCATACGCTAGCGGCGTAATACGTGCGGTGAGGGAATGCCAGCTTTAGAAGAGGAGTTAAGCCGCCAGCTTTTTGGGACAATGAACTCGAGCGTTTAATGCGAATCGCGTTGATAGGGTTGCCTTTCACCTCTGTGTCAGCATGAGCAGCTGTTAAGAGAGGTCCATGTAGACCAGTTCCCAAGGCAGGCCCCTGGAATAGCTAGTTATAAGTCCTCAATCATCATTAACCCTGTCAAGAACGCCTCGCCGATTGACCGATCTATTCGGCTGATCCGTCTTGGGGAAATTATACTGGCCTTGTACTTCACTTATGCCACTTGTATGTCAACATCTTTTGTAGAGCATGACGTGCTGCGGAAGATGTACATTTTTATGCTTGTGGGACATCCTGTTTGAAATGAATAAGGTTGGCCGTGTCGATACCGCTGTCTTCAGTTGGCAGGAAGGGCGAGTGTTAAACGCCCCAATGGGGAAACACAGGCTTCATTTTAAGCCGTGAAAGAGGCGTCGGGTGTTATTAGTGGGCACGGTGCACGAAAATAACCACGAGAAGAAGTTGAGCCGTTGAGAGCTGCCTTCATGCGGGGAAAATATTTGGAAGACATTTATATTTGGTCTCCCTAGCGTCAAGAAACTCTGCTGCGGGCGGCTGACAATTTGTCCGTCTGAAGACAGCCGATGCGAAGTATATATGAGGTCTGCCAATTTATTCCGGCTTTAACCACATTTGCGTGTTCGCGATTAATTTGCTTCAAGGACATTCTTCGAAGTGATGGCATGAAATGGCTTTCAAGGGCAATCATATTTCATCGAACGCATTTATTTTGCTATTGGTGCTTTACTTAAGGAGGAGACACTCGTAGATGGAAATGAATGCCGAAACTTCGTAAAACAAATCGCAAGTGCTGGCGGGAATAAAACGGAGCCCATACTGTGTTTTCGGTGTCCAATGGGAGTGTTTTAGATATGAGTACTTTGAGCTTATAGCTATTTGAGGAATTTTGCGGGGCCTTCCGGGCAGGGATTAGCTAGGTGTTAAAAAACGGAGCATTTCATAAAGCTGACCCCCCCCCCCCCCCCCCTCCTTTCCTCACAATGTATATTTTTTTACAATATACACGCGTTGTGACTGTCTGAGTAAGATTTTATTAAACGAGAATGTACCTTCGCGCTCATAACATTTCTCTCGACAAAAACAATGAATGCGTTCACATGCATTGAACGAAAATTATGCAAAGCTATTTATTTTTATAATGAATTAGTGAATAATTATTTAAGCCAGCTTGAACAGGACACTATCGAAGATGTGAAATCTGAGAGACAAGAGAAAAAACGACGAAAAAAATTAGTTGAGCCGATGCACTGTGCCCAATTCACTTCAGGCCAGTGGCTTTGTTCAAAATGGTATCAAAATTACTTCTACGTATGAAAGCATCACAAATTAAAAATACGTCTGATAACGCTTTATTCGCCGATGATGCAAGAGCTAGGCCTATACTCCCAAGCGGAGTAACTATACGTGAAGTGAAAAAGGAAGCGACCCGTTTGGTGGTAGAATTTTTCAGGGGCTAAATAAATAGGACACAGTAGACAAGAGTAGAGCCGAGCAATATACTCAAATAAAATGTGTAATGTTGTGCCAAGTGGACAAATATTGGAACGATGACGCAGCAATCATATATAGTAGAAACTGTTAGGAGGAAGGGCATATTAGGGAAATTGCAGCTCAAAATGGCCTAATGAATTCGTGTCACATACTCAGGACGTAAATTACCGCTCATAAAGTTTCGCAGCTATATGGAACACTAAACTTACATGGCAAGATTTTATGCGAAACAATATTGATGTCATAAAGGCAGTTAAGTTACTAAACCTCCACAAATTGAACGTCGATGTTTACATTCAGTGTGTAGAAGCGTCATGACTAAAGGGTCTTGCTTACAGCTGGTAACATAACTAAGCCGCAGAGCTACGCTTACATTTCAAGGTGAGAACACATAGCTTAAAGTCTTTCTATTGCATCAGAGTTGTCATACCAAAACCTCACCACCGGATGCAACAAAATTTCCTGATTAGTCGAAAGGGTCGTGCCGTCGCAACCACATGTTATTGTACGGGTGATTCGAAGGTTCCACCATGATCACGCAGTAAAGCAGTGTTGACGTCAGTGCGCTTAAGGGCAACTTAAGCGTCATCCAATTTTCTGACGTTGATGAACCAATGCGAAAGGTACCAAGGGGGAAGACTTGGGGTGTGTCCTAAGGTATTGTTTAGCTTCTTTTACTTAACTATTCTCACTTTCTCGGGTATATAAAAGCGTAACTACACGAAGTGAGAAAAAAACTTATGTTCCCATTGCTTGTGTACAAAATGCAGTAACTGAGGCATCACGTCACCAGCTAGTCATGCGGGCCGTGAAGGAAAGCCATCTTCAGAGGGCCGGAACTTTTGCGCTTAAAGAATCAGCTAGAGTAATGTGTACACCGCTCTTGGAAATAATCATAGTTTCGGACTGACGCCACCTCTTTTAACGCGATAACGTTAAAGGCCATGTTCACCAAAAAATCCGGCGCTAGCATTGTGAGCGAACAATCACGAGCATGGCACGTGCAGCTGGTAGCTGGCGGCTGACGCGGCCTCTCAATCATTGGACGTAGGGTTGGTTGTCTTACGTTACGTTTGGCAGGAGCTGCAAGTTCGGGCTTCTCTATAGGAGGTCGATATCAGAATCTGCTTGCCTGGCAGACATGGCAGTGATTGAATTACAGTACTGAAATTACTGTAATTTAATTACCTTTTTTGGTAATTTGTAATGTAATTAATTACGTTTTTCCGTTTGGTAATTTAGTGATGTAATGAATTACTTTTGTTAGTAATTTCACAGCAAAAGTAAATAAATCCTTTCGAAATTACGTTTACTGAAGTGCGTCTGGTCTGTTCCGGTTTTTGCTCTGGTCTTGTTTTTGTAATGGCAAGTGCTATAGTAAAGAGGAAACGAATAGCTCTCTGGGACGGAATTTGGCGGAAATACGAAAGAATGTGTGTACTTCGCGTCTGGAGAACAAGTTTTTTTTACTAGGTTTACTTAGTTTTTGCATGGATGGAAACTAGAAAGTAATTTAAAAATAATTGTAATGTAATTATTCCTTTTTGGGAGAAGTAATGAGCAACGCAATTTAATTACTTTTCTACAATTTTCAGCAAAGTAATTAGTAATGTAATTTAATTCCTTTTCAAAAGTAATTTTGCCATGTATGCTGCCTGGACCGTTGCATTCAAGTTACCCGTAGGCACTTTCATATGGCTTGGTTAAAGCGGGGCTTTATGTGTTGGGTGTTAGCCTGTGCTACCGCGTCGTAACCTTAAGGCGAAAAGTAAGTGTCATCCGTTAGTTTCCTGCACGCAGGTTTCGGCAAGACTGAGCAGAATCAACAGGCCAAAAAAAAAGAGGAGTAGAATGGTACTTCGGCAGTTCATCTTTACGGTATACAAGTCGACCGAATATGTCCGTATACCGCGAAACAAAAAGAATGGAAACGGGTCACATGCAAATGAAGCTGGCAACGAGGTGGCGTCCAAAGTTAGAAGCTTTGTCGCGGAACGTTACGGACTCGAAAGTTATCCTGAGTGGGTTTTGCAGCGGACTGCTGTCTGTGAGAAATCTCGCATATAGGGCGCGAGGAGCTCCGCCCACAAACCTTAGCCAACTCCTTCAAGTCAGGTACAGTGCTTTGTTCGCGTTCAATGGCGCTATCACCACGTATATCAGTGCGCGTGGACTCCCGATACGATCAGGTTCCGGTTGACGAAAGCGCTTGGCGGGAGTGAAGAGGTATTCAGTGCTAATTGGAGCTGTCACTTGAAACGTGCCGAGGTGATAACGACGCCTGCTCACAGCGACATGTTCCGAAGTTCGATATAACAAAAGGAGCTTTCTGGGAATACGAAGTGGTTAGAGAACCCGCAATGGTGCTCAACGACGATCAGTATTTTTAAATATGTCCTCTCAGTATCGAGTGCCTATTGTTCTTTCCTCAACAACTGTACCTTTCTAAAAATAATTTATGCAAGTTAACAAATTTGATTTGGCTATGTTTAGAAGGTTTAACTTTCTAAAGCGTCGACTATAAGGGGTGCCGTAGCGGAGGGCCTCGGAAATGCCGGGCATCTTGAGTTCTCTAATGTGAACCGATATTGTACAGTACGTGGGATCACCCCACAGAAACTCGGCCGCCGTGGCCAGGAACGAAACCACCTCGTCAAGGTAAGCTGTTAAGCTCGCTATACCACTGAGAAACCACGACGGGGCGGCAATTTTCATTACAACATAACCTATAATGCAACCGATTACAAGTAATGGAGCTGAAGTAGACAAACATGCGCTTGAAGCATCGAGACAGCGACACGGAGCGCAAGCTATTTAGAAAGTCATGACGTTGAAAAACTGTACACGGCGGAGTGAGTACATTTGATTCGATACTTGGTGAAAAGTCGCGAGGAACCTGCACCTAGTAAGCATGCATGCACTGTATGTCCCTTCACGTAGTTTATATATCCTTCAGCGTTCGTCGCCGGCAAAGTTGAGATAAGTGCCCTTTATTATTTACTATAAGCAGCACCGGTGAATATGATAGAGGTCCGGGGCATTGTTGCACTGGCTCCAGGCAAGGTGCAGTAGTACCGTGACTGCGTTTCCCTCGCCATGCGTGAATAGAAAGAAGAGAGGAAAGGAACCACGAAGTGCCCAGAGAGGTTTCCATAGAGCAGCGTCTACGGCGTCGCCAGACTGCAGCCTCCCGTGCAGACCTCTGTTATGCAGATGGGAGGCGCACGCTGGCTAAAAATACCGCGCGCTTTTACTGCTTCGCGGCGCCAACCTGTCTGTCGGCTGCAGTCGGCAGACGGAAGGCGCGGGGAATGCCGCAGGCACGTGGAACAAATAGCTTGCTTGTTGCAGTACTGACGTGAGAGACCAATGAGTACGAGGAAAAGAATAATGCGCGACTAATTAACTCAGGAATTTTACGGACATGTGCGGAAAAATCACGGTAGCTTTCTTGCTGGCGCACTTACAGCATTGGTAAAACTAAACTAATAGGATCCGAAAAACATGCGTGTACCATATAATTATCAACCAAATTACACCCCTTGCAGGACTGAGGTGTGTCCCAATGATTTGCAATTACCTCTAACCACTGAATATTACGACTACACTTCATTTTCTTTTTCTGCAGAATAGTTTACAAATATTTGCAATTCGTGCGTATAATTGCGAAGTTTTGCTGTATTCTTACCTATTCTCATTCTTGCAGTGCATACAAATACACAAATGCATACAAGTAGGGCTTTTAGAAAGGCAGATTAATGTCCAAGTATTAAGAAATATAGAGGCAATATTCATGTCATACAATTTCAATTATGAGTGTAAACAGCCAGTTAAAATGGTGACGAAAACTTTCTCACGCCGAATGAGTGTCTCACAAAATACATCAGGAATTTTTCCACCCTGTTTCAGGTTGCCTCATTGAACGGACAAGGTGCAACTAATTGGAAAAACTACTATCGCCCAAAGAAGCTTCTCTGCTGCTACGAGAGCTTTCTGTTTTAGAATTTACTTTCACGCGGCCATAATATTTTGTGTATTTTTCAAGCACGCCACGACAAAAACGATGGGTGTGATAGTCTGTTAGACTGAGAGTATATTGAAAAGGTGGTAGTGAAATTGATGGGCGACAATAACACTACAGACCACGGCGCATATAAGAAATGGTTTATCCTAGAGAGCCACAGCGTGGGTCACTGAGTGGACAGTAATTTAGGATATTCTGGCTGGAATTAAAAGGAGCGAATGGTATTGGGAAATGAATTCTGTACTATGGCAGCTTCTTTTGGAGGGCCGTTGAGCGGATGAGGTTAAGAATTTTGCAGGGGTCAAGTGGATGCAGCTAGCACAGGACAGGCTTAATTGGAGGAATATGGGAAATGTCTTCGGCCTACAGTGGCTATAGCCCGGCTGATGATGATGATAATAATTAGTAATAGCAGTAGTTGTACTGTTATCTTACATGACAAATATAAGAAAGAGGTTTCCGGCTCCACAACTGCGTCAATGAACTATCTTGCAGCTGAAAACGTAGGAAAGAGAGTTAATCAAATCATTTTAGGAGATTCCCCAACGTAGAGTAGATTTGCAATAATGGTGTGATTACACCTATTCGCATCTCCTCTAGTGGCGCCCTCAAATGGAAGCTGTACAGCTTTTTCAGTGAGCGATTAATCATTGACATCCAACTTAGCGCAGCCGTCAGCCTACAAAGGAAAGCTACAGGTTTTTGCAGAAACTTCGCAGTTAAAAAAAAAAAATTAGTCCTGATTCGCGGCTCGAACCCAGGACCACCGCCTTTCCGGGAAACTGGCTCTACCAAATGAGCCAACCAGAAATGCTAGCAGATGGTAGGGAGTTCGTTAAAGTGGCTCTACCAAATGACCTCACCAGAGATTCTAGCAGATGGTATGGAGAGAGCGAATTGGTCAATAATTTGAAATGGGAAATGTGGTAGTCAAAAGTATAGACAAAACTTTGAACTAGCGCATTTCCCACTGCGAGTTATATGTGAATCAGAGCGCTCGTCCGTCATCGCCCGATATATTTAAAACGTTCAAAAATGCGAGAAACTGACGCGAAAAATATAGAGGGTAACAACCACGGGACGAAATGAATTACACTAGCCAAAGCCCTCCAGATCACCCAAGTTGTTTTGGCTAACGGCTCCGTAAAGGAGCTTGGCTTTTTGTTTTCTTTTTGGCGTGGCAGTGGGCATAGAGTCAGAGGCAGATTACGATCGCCCGTATCTTGGCAAAAGAAGAAAAGCGCGTACCGGTGGAGAAGCGGGGCGTGTAGCGAGGCCGAATGGCGGGTAGTTCATTCGATACGCGCTACATATAACACGAGAGGAAAACATGGGGGGTAGACGTAAACCAAACCATAACAAACTATAGCAAGCACGAAATAAAAAAAGAAAATAAACCTGGTGCAATCGGTTTATCATCTGGAGCGACTACGCTGTTATACTGGGAGAACCGAGCGAACCATAGACACGGAGTCATGCGTGAGCGGACCAACGGATGTTGACAGCCTATGGCGATTCCTACTGATACTTTTGTCCTCTTTTCAGAAAAAAGGGGGGGTAGTTAATTTTAGCAGAACGAAAAGGGCACATGGAAAATGAATAAAAGACATAAGCACAGAAAAGCTGTGAGAACGAAGAGAGAAAGAAGGAATTAGGAAGAGAGTAGAAGAGTTAAGCAAGAGAAGAAACAGAGGTAAAGAAAAAAAAACGATAAAAACAAAAGAAATGTCAAATGTGCAGGAATTTAGGCGCGCTGTTAGGCGACAGTTGACGCATAGACATTCGGAGTTTCGAAGCGCTCGTAGGTTCAAACGTCATGCTCGATTCATTTAATTGTACAAAAAAAAAAAAAAAAAAAACGGATTTAGAAAAAATTTAGTGCAATTCTTAGGGTGTCTATCACCAGTAAAACGGGCAAGGAAGTGTACATATGCTGACAAGGGACGGCGTAAAGTAGAGAATTTGTACATCGGTGCTCGAAAGCGAGGTTGAACAGCTCCATTGCCCTCGCTTAGTACGCGATATTCCTGACTCTACGCTGCTTTTCTTAAGGATCACACTTTGAGAGGGGACCAATCAGAGATTTCCGAGGGCAGCTCATGCTCGTCAACATATTGTCACTGACTAACGATTTAGTTCTTAAGCGGCAACTTTAGAGTACAGAGGTACGCAGAACAGTTGGGGCACGAGTGGAGGCGAAAAAGGTGGCCGCTCTTATCCTGTACTGAGACTAGACATATATACACCGGTCGTATGGCAAGGCCATTATAGTTGTTAGCTGTTCGGCAGTTAAGCTTCACATCACCATCCCCCTCAAAAATATGTAAGCTATGTATTCTCCAGAAGTATTTAACAGCCTCCATCGTCCTCGGCAGCCCCTTTCTTTCTTCTCATGCCAGGCCGCCTTCCGGACCCAGCCTCCCCTTCTGTGCAAGTGAAGGAGAGAATTTACTTTTCTCGACTTCTCACCTGCCAACCGTGGCAGGTGGTTTACACATCTCCCGTGTACAAACCCTGCGTTTCCTACAAATTTGAGCAAAGTTTTTCTCTGTCTACCTGCGCTTTGACACCTGTCAGCCTCGGTAGGTGGTGCCACAAACCGGCCTTTATGCCTGATAATGCTTCTAATAGGAACGCATTAAAACCTGCACAACTATAGGCACGTGAATAATAAAAAAGAGGGCCTCTTGTAACAACTTTATACTTGAGTGATATATGCAATGCTAGGAAGGAATGCACGCAGTTCACGCTCTTTCGGTTTCTAAGGCATTGCGTAAAAAATGCTATGGCGTTCCAGGAGCAATATAATTTACTCTTTCCCCGACCCATGATGATAAAATATAGTCTAGGGAGATATAAACGGCCTTGCCGTGAGAAAACGAGCCGATGACTGTAACTGCCTTCAAATACAAACAAAAATCAAACCATGAAGTGCTGTGAAGAGTGCAAGCGGCATCCAGAAATCTCACGACTTGGTGGTTAATGGCTAATGAAATATTGCGCAAGAAAGCTTCACTGTGAGTTCGAGCAATTCCGGGCAAACTTCGGCTGCTAGGGTTGCTTATCTTGCTATGAAATCGATAAGCACCCCGATATAGTCTCGCGTAAAGAAACAATATGCCCACTCGATATCATATGGTACAACATGGGACTCACCGACCAGATTACTTTCGCGACTTATCATGTCCAGGACGTAATGTCCTTGGGTGTCAGAATATAGAACGGGGCCGCAATGCTCATAGACTGTTGAAACTTGCATGGTCTGGCTAGGTTCGTTATATTACAGAATACGGTGTAGAAGTTTGCCTAAGCAGCGCCATGTAATCTGCTTTGTTCAAGTACAATCAACCTCTCGACGCGTCTCGCAACGGCCACAGTGCAGCAGGATTTCTACAGAGAGAGCAGCTGCGATTAGGATTTGGGAACGCGAGCGATTTTCAAACAACAGCAGGGAGGGAGCTGCCGAGCCTGGAACTATACCCGTCAGTTGGGAAAGAGCCTGGCAGCAACGCGAGCGTGAGCGGGCGCCCGAACGCCGATTCACGTCCGCGTACGCATGCAGCCGCTCGCCGCTCTCGAATGCCGGGGCCTTGTAATGCGCTGGCAAAATAACACCGGTTAGTAGACCCGAGAAAACACCTCTCTCAGCCTTCCGTGCGAAAGCATCTGGAGCAGTCTCCGGGAACAAATGAAGGGTTGCTTGTCGACGCGGAAACGTGGGCCGGATAATGCAACGGCGCAGGTGGTCAGCCTAGGCCCGGCGCAGAGTGCGCGTCGAGCAGCTGGACGAGAGGTGTGGCCTGAAGTGCGGCTGTCGACGCTGTCGTTTGGTCCGGTTTGCCTTAACCCCCTGTGCACTGGGGACTGCCTCTTCCTAGGTTAGTAGCTGAGACAGTAGGAAGGCGGAATCGCGTGCAATTTTTTCTTAATTTTTTTGGACTTTTCTGGATTCTACAGATTTTCCAGAAAAAAAAAATTGAAGAACACTGCAGAATCTGCATTGGAGTAATGCGAAAGTAAGGATGCTGCTGTTGGTTGCCTCTGGTTGCTTCTAGTGGCTCAATTCACTTCTTGTTTACACATTTTAGTCGTTGGTACTTTCAAATTGCGCGCCAATCCCTTCCTATGCCCTTTTTTGGCTCGACTTCAGGTTGCATGACGTCACATCCTTGACGTCACCTTAATTTACTGATTTAATAAACTATTTAGTATTTGATACATCTTGAAGTCACCCTAAATGACTGACCGAATTAACTATTTTACTATTTGGTACATTCCAATGTGGCGTCAAGCCATTTGCTAATGGGACCATTTTCGCCTTTACTTTTACATTTTCTGCCTCTAATTAATTATTTATTAACTTCTTGGCATAACTAATTAGTTTTTCAGACACAACAATACGCCACTCTCTATCGATTGACACCACTCATTAACCTCTACCACTTCTCAATTACTCACAACTGCTGCAGACACAATTTTGCGGACGCGGCCTACGGACGCGGTTTGTGGACAGAAATCTGTGAACATAGCGAAGTAATGCTTTCGCATTAAGAAAGAAAGAAAGAAAGAAAGAAAGAAAGAAAGAAAGAAAGAAAGAAAGAAAGAAAGAAAGAAAGAAAGAAAGAAAGAAAGAAAGAAAGAAAGAAAGAAAGAAAGAAAGAAAGAAAGAAAGAAAGAAAGAAAGAAAGAAAGAAAGAAAGAAAGAAAGAAATCACTTTGTCAAAACTATTTAGAGGCCGAAATATTTGCCTTCGTGATGACAAACGAAAAGTTGTATTGTCATCATCAAACCTCTCCGTACTTCATCGCAAGATATAACCTGTTGATTGACTCTAATGAAATTTGCTGTTGCGTGAACCAATGGGTGGAGGTGCTGCGGAAATGAATTCCTCCACTTGTCCCTAAATGTGTATCTATTATGTTCACCCTTCACCCAATGCCTTCCGGCCTCTTTACCGTATTTCTCTTTTTCCAAGGTCCCCTAGACAACATGTAGGATATACGCTCCTGCTTACGTATTCATATTGGCAATGTGAGTACTTTGGACATGGGCATAAGCAGAGTTTACGATTAAGAAATGGTGGTCATTTATTTGTATCCGGGTGATTTTGTGTGTTTTCTCTCCGCCAAGTTGCCGTCGATTATTTCTTGCTTCGTTGGTACTTTTTTTTTCGTTTTGTTTTGTTATTTGGGATTTAATGCCAGTCGTACCTTGCTTTGCCTCGGCACCTTAAAAACAATCACTTACCTCTTTGATGACTTTTGTTTAACGATCGCCTAGTGCTATTCATTTTTGTTTTTTAGCGCCTTGGTATCGTTAAATCGTTGTTCTCATTCCTGCTCATTGTGCCGTCTGTCCAAGTTGATTCTCCGTTGATAATCAGTACTATTCCTTCAGTCTTCTACTGTGAGTCTAAACCGATGATCTTCGCGAAATTCACAAACTTAAAAAAGAGGCTAATTCCGCTACGTTTTCTTTAGCTTCAGTGTCTGTTGGTTTTTCTCATATGTATGCCATAATAATCAATCCATACATTTGTCTGCTCAGTGCTTTAACGTGGGCATCGGTTCTGGTAGCCTTGATGCTAAGATGGTTATCGCATTGCTAATGCAGTCACCGTACGATCACGTCCCACATGACACTCGCATTAGTACAGGACATACCATGTTCGCCGCTAGGGACGAATGTGGCGTTGGTGAACACGCTTCATGAAAGTTAGATTACACGTAATATAAAAGTTATGCGTTTCTTAAGAACCCGTGAGAGGTGATGAGACAGAATTGCAGCATGAGCAACATGGCTTGTTGCGATGAATTTAATCAAAAACGCATATCAATAGTGCGAAGAAGTAGAGGAAAGTAGTAGTGCTTCGCAGTACTGCTAATTAGTGATCTTTATTTCCAACAAGTGTGGCTGAACTGTAATGCGCAGTTGCTCTTCACTTTATGGTATGAGGTGGGCCCACTTGGCCTCTTATATATTAAATTAAACGCTAAATTAATTTACATTATTAGATTAAACGGCGCTCAAGCTCGAGAAACTTATGATTTTTGTCTTGAAGTCTTCGGTGTTGGGATGATAATAATACCGCTTACTGAAGGCTTTGTAAATAGATAATGTACAGATGAAACACTCTTTCTTCAGTCGTTTAGTAGTACTGGAAAAATGATTTAAGTCTTTTGAAAATAGCGTGCTCGATCTGAAACCTAAAAGTGCAGCGGCTTGATTACCGCTCGACCGCTTTTTCTTTTTCGTAAAAGTGTTTATTTCCTTTCTTATGAGGCCCTACACGAATGTGGTTTAATAACATCAGGACCTGCAAGCTTCGTCATAATGTTGGCCAATGAGAGAATTTGGATGTCATGACTGGGGTTTTGCGAGCGTGCGCTCTATAGAGCCCACGAAGGTAGATGGGGCACCCCATGATCGTAGCTCAGTTAGCAGAAGCCCGTAGGCCGTGGGTTCAGGTCCCACCAGTGGTACATGGCGGTTTTCCTTCTACAATCTGATCAGTTATCATAAAGCCATATATTGATTCCAATAATAATTGCCCAATGAAAACTTCGCAAATGAAAGCAACAGATGAAAGAAATCAAGGTAAGGAATAAATGTTTTTGTGAACAGGAGTGATCACTCATTGACATCCACCCAAGCGCAGCCATACGGCTACAAAAGAAAGCTATACAGCTTTCTCGGAAACTTCGTAGTTAAGGAAAACTTCAACCTGGTTAGAGGACGAACTTTTCTTTAAATACGAAGTTTCTGAAAAAGCTGTATAGCTTTCCTTTGTAGCCTTGTGACTGCGCTTGGGTGGATGTCAATGAGTAATTAGTCCTATTTATAAAGCTACTCCACCTTGGGGGATTCCCCTAAATATTCGATCAATAAATGTTTTTGTTTATGGGATTAAACACTTTAAAGCGTCATCAGCTGTACCAGCTGAAGTTCTGAAACGTGCACTGGCAACCCATAGCACAAGTGAGCTTTACGTATAAGGGAATGTATCAACCCGATTATTGTTTTGGTTACGACATGTATGTCATAATGAGCCGCTCATTTCAATGAACTTTTGTGTTCGATATCTTCCGTCCGGAATACTTTCTGAGTCACCCCTCCTCAGCACATGACCGAACTGAAGCAGCATTTTACCCCGAAGCTTCGCTAATATATGCTTGCTGCATTCACTTGCTCAAAACGTCATCTTTCAGCGTTCGATCAGCATTCAGTCTCTCCTTGTGACTCCATAAATTCATCTAATTAGGGAGTTCTCGCTTCAGCCGCTCTCAGTATCCTTTACATTTGAGCTGCTGCACCATGGTCCGTGTCACCACTGTCCTTAAAATTTATTCCTTTAACCGAAGCTGTACATCCCTTTTGAATAACACTCCACAGGTATTTTCAGTTTATGTGCCACAGCGTTAAAAGCTGTGTTATTCATAAAAGCGGGCGTCCACGTTGTCGGGGTTGTGAGCGAACAATCGTGAGAAACATATTCTTTGGCACGTGGCAGTGGCAGGTGGTATGACCGGCTACGGAGTTGAGGGGGGGACAGACGAGACCAACGCTAATAGAACTAAGATCAGTTGCCAAACTCTCCGGGTTCTCCATGCTGCTGAAGCGGCGCGTCAATTTTAACGCGAGGTGGCGCTGCCGTCGAAACAGGCTCTATCTAGCCGCTGCTTGGCCGCTGTCGAAGCACAGTCAAACGCTGCGGGCCCGGCCGTTCGGCGTAGCATGTAGCATTCGGGAAAGTTAAATTTCTTGGTGTCCTAAATGCCGTACTTATCGTTAATTACTCACAGTCACCAATCAAGTCTGAACCGTGTGGGGCGAGCATGCTGCAAAACTTTACTGCAGCAACTCGAGCGATATAGGTGAGTGCTGCTCAGGCAACGCTACCTTTTTTTTTTTTTTAGGAAAGTTGTTTTGCTAGTTTCTTCCCCGAAATGGCATATGAGAAACGTGCAATAATGTTAGAGATATGATCATTGCAAGGTTCATCGTCAGTTCGAAGTATGTTTCTGCAGTTTCTGCTCAACCGCATGCATGTGCATATGTTTAACAAAAAAAAAAAAAAATTACCAGCGCTTTTGCAGCAAAGAGCCGCAATTGTCTGTGGTGCAGTTTAACGGAATAAGCGAATTTTGCGCATTACATTCATTTCGTCAATAAGCATCGCGCGCAATCTGTGCCGCGAAAAGAGCGAACTTCTGCTTCTTGAGTTGTCGGTTTCTTTCTTCCAGCAAGAGAAGATAGCTTACTCAGGAGGTTAGACGCCAACAACTCGAGACAATAAAATTTGGTCTTTTTGGGATTCCCAACTGTGGGTTTATCGTTACTGGCCTGCGCCCGTGTCGCAAGTACTGTTTTTTTTTTTTTGCGACCTTTCACGCAGTGGGCGACAGATAGACACACAAGTAAATGTAATTTTACATTTTATTCACAACACGTTTTCACACTTTACTGAATGCACAAATTGCAGCAGGCGAGACTCCTTCCTTGCATTTTTAACCTGACTACTCACATTGCTCCTCTCGGATAGGAATCGTGTGTAAAAATGCATATCCGCATTACCAAATAAAACTTCACCACTTGCACAGTGAACTGGGCAGGCTACAACCTATTCGGGGTAGCTTCCTGCTCAAAAGCAGGTCAACAATCAACCAGAACAGATTTCCAAAAACTTTTTCTGTTTTGTTTGTCACTCGACCACTGACTTGATGCCAGTCACCAGTTCAGTCAGGGAGCTTGAAGGGTGCTTGAGCACTCCAGGGACAAATTAGCGCTTGTCAGTTAGGGAAAACCTTCGGTACACATCCTTCAGCGAGGTTCCATTTGCCCCTATCGATTTTTACTTCCTTGCCATTAATGATATGACTGTACGTCTTCAGTATGTCTTCATCGTAGAAATGAAGATCGCACACACGTGATTTGTCAGAAAGTTTCCTGTCAACATGCGGAATCGCGCGGTCCCATGCCGCACGGAGATCCGCATCACGCGGAGCCGAGAAAACACGCCTCGCTGTGTTGTCAGTGTTGTCGCTCTTGAAACCGCTCGCACAGCCCGGCACGCAGCACGTCGGCATGGTTACTATAGCCCCTTCAACTTTGCATGCTAGCACAGGTAGCACAAAAAACGATCACTGCAGCAGCCGAGTCGGGAACGCACTGTACTCATGCTGCCCGCACTGCACGTGTGCCGTTGTCAGATGGGAGGAGGTTTGGCACCAGAAGGCACCGCACCTCAAGGTCTCACATAACCTATCTGCCCGTCATCATTCATACATCATCCCCGGCACGTCCCCCCCCCCCCCCCCCCTCCCGGATGTCCGGGAGGCGGAGGTTTTTGTTTTGGGATGACGGCCATACCCTGGCAAGGGGGCAGTCGTGTGGTGACACGCACACAGCAGTCACCGAACACTATGCCAACTGTGTTTAAGGTCCCCGCTGTGATAGCAGGCCGAACACAGGGAGACCGGACCTTCTTTGGACCTCGGATGTCCTGAAGGACAACTGTAAATTTAAAGGGCTTCATATCGATACTTTTATGGTACGCCCAGAAACCTCGCAAATAATCGGTGGCCTGCTCCACGTGTCCATGAACTCTTGCTCGCTGAGGTGACGCTGCTCACGGCTTAGGTGAAACCAGACCTCCCTGCGGACTCGTGCGAGTACCTCATGAAGGCCTGGGACACTGCGCGAAAATGCAGCGGCGCACCTGGCAGACCAGACTTGGTACATGCACTCAACGAGCAAGAGCACAAACTGTTTCACAGCATGCCTGGGTAACGGGTTGAGGTACCGGACAGTTTGATATGGCACTCCTGGAATGCTAAACAAGGTAGCCACTCGTCGAAGGAGGGCTGCTGGGAGAAGACATTGTGTAAAGATATGCACAAGGTCTTCACGACCACCACAGAACGGGCAAACTGGATGCAAGCTCGCTCGTGTGAATGCCTTGCTGCGGATGGGAAGCCGTCCGTGTGCAAAGCGATACATGAACGTTGCTCTGCTTGCATCCAAAAAGTCTGCCAGTATCAGATTCCAGCTTGGACGCATATTGGACAGAACTGTTTGAATATACCTAGGGGGGAGCTTCGGCGTCAAAAGATCGGCTAGATCTTTTAACGGTACTGCCAGAATATCTATGTCGGCCTGGAGGCCTCTGAGTCGCTCCAAGCAGTTCTTGGGCGTAAAAGGGCGAAGGAGAGCCAGAACGGGGAACACAGTGGGAAAACGTGCTTTGCGAAAAAAGACGAAGGCGGGTGCTCAGGAAGAACGAGGTCAAGCTTCGAGTCAGGGACATGTCTGAATTCAGGGCTGTCTGGGTCCATCTGACGTGTAGCACTGCGGTTACTATGCCCAGGTCGGGGAGGCCAAGGCCTCCCTTGTCCCGAGGCTGTTTCACCACAGGCCTCCCGATTTGATCAATCATTGCGTTCCACAGGAAGCGGAAGAGGATTCTCTCAAGCTGCAGCTTGGTACGTGCCGGCAGAGGTGTTATGCAGGCCACATACGTCAGGAACGAAAACAGAATTGACCGAACGACAGTAGCCCGTGCCGTGAGAGGGCACGCCAACATCCCATATTCTCTAACTCTCTTCTCAAGCTTCTCTTTAGCAAGTGTTCAACCCACGTTCGGGCCGACGAGAGCCTGGTGGAACTGCAGCGCCACTCAAAGCAGCGAGCGGTGGCGGCGCCGCGAAACAGCTCTCAGTTTGGCAACTGATCTTAGTTCTATTAGCGTTGGACGAGACGACATGACATAGCCGCGTGGGTAGGAGTTGCATAGTCTAGTAGCATCACTGAGGTGGGGAACGAATTTCCCTGGGCTTGTGTACCCCGAATCAGACACGCTATTCTTAGGCCACTTATAGCACGCTCGTACGGCTTTGCTAAAGCGGGACTTTATACCTACTTTGGGTGGTGTTGGGCTTAATATGCCAGTTTACGACACTGTATGGTATGAGCAAGTGTGAGGTAATAGAGGAAGATGTTAAGGATTGAGTGATTAAGCTTATAGGGCAAATTGCACATGAGCGAACAAGAATTGGCATTAAGTGGAGCTGCAGACGGGAGAAAATAAGGCTATCGCGCTATACGCGTAAATGCCAAGTGCCATCCACATTGTGTCGTTGGTGCGGTATCTATTGCAGGTGCAAAGGAAGGGGATGAAAAGAGAAGGCAACTTCTTTCTGTGTTGCCTAATGGTGGCCATGAACTCCATTCCTTTCTGGGAGCTGTAGAATGAAAGAGATTCCATCTTTGTCGGCGTGGCACGTTTTGGCCTGGATGACTCGTTGCTTTTATAGTGGAAGATGTGAGGACTTGATAGCTCTGAAGACTCCATAACGCACGGCTTCACTTTAACCATAGCGACGGTCATCGTCTTGTGGTGCTGTCTGGCTGCTTTCAGGACTTTAGCGTCCATACGAACCTTACCTTCGTTCTCGTGATAACCGAAGAAGCGAGTGTGCCCATTCGTCCCCGCTGTGCCTCTTTTGTCCCCAGTTGGCGCTTTGACAAGATGGCGGAGAACGCATGAATATTGCTGGCTGCTCCTATCGTTGGGACGTTCAGGTACCTCAGTAGGAGGGGGGGGGGGGGGGGGGAGGGGTTCGTGCGCGAGCCGTGAGAAGCGTATTTGAAATAAGCAGTTGGCCGCTCTGTTAACGACAATAAAAACATTTTCCACACTGTCAAGTATAGCTTATCGCGAAGCCCGATTCTTAACAATGAGAAACCATCGAGTTGTGTTTTATCTGTTTCCAATAATATGACTACTCTGCGCGGCTTCCTCAGTTCAGTAAACATTCTGATCGTTGCCCCTGCACACCCCACGCATCTTTTATTAACCTGGATTGTTTTGATTGTTGTGCTGGCAACAGTAACCTTAAAACACTTTTACGCGGTACAGGAACAGCAAAAAAATCAAGAAATGAGAAAAACGGCCTGATTATTATCCGCGTTTAATCTTGCACAGAGGTACGATACCTTTGCTTAAGGCATCACTTGTCGCGATGGACGGTACAGATTACGCTCGAAGCTCGCAGTCACCAGGCGCTGTCTTAATAAGGGCGCCGAAATCTGGCGCCCCTAGTTATCTTCTTATCTTCATGACTTTCGATCGCTGCGGTTCAGCACGCGGTTTTGACTCCGGCCGCATCGACCACGTCCATAGCAAAGTGATGTGCAAAGGCGTCCGCACGTGCACTAACATTTCAATACGAAGAAAAGACGAGTTTGCGGTCACGCCTCGCAGAATGAGAGAAAAATAGCCTCGCTCTCAAATAATGCGGAAAAAAAGGCGCGGAGGTCTCAAGCTGAGTCAGATTTCGGTTTCTACTCTGCACCTCTGGAAAGATAAAAAAAGGAGCATTGAACTGAATAAAAACCAAAGTTGAGGTTTCAAAACGAAGCACGCGAAGTGAGGTCGTGAGCGTCAGACTAGTGTAACATGGCGTTAAGGTGCGACACGCTTAAGAAATCTTTAACGTTCCTGTTGTGCTTTAGAGCAGACATTGCCAAGTTTCTTGCTTTTGAAAATTGATTTCCTCTTGCTACCACTGCGCCATCCCTTTCTTTTCCTTTATTCATTTCCGCCCCTGTTTGCTCCGTCGAGTTCCTTGGTGCACTGAGCTGCGTTGTTGGATTCACTCGACCATGAATCGTCCCGCTCCGTCTGCGCTTCCCGCGTGAAGCGGATCGCGCTCACACCGAGCACGTGGCACACGTGGCGTTTACGCGCGCTGTTTCCACGTAATCGCTGACGTCATCATTTCAGTTCACTGCTCCTGCGCAGGTAATCCCGAGGATGAAAATTGGGCGCTAGAACTGCGTGCTAATGCAGCGCCCCCCCCCCCCCCCCCCGCCCCCCGAAAAAAAAAAAAAAAACCGAGGCAAATTTTTGGGTGAATACAAACACGCACTAGCGTAAGAGGGAAAAAAAAGCACAATAGGTGATCCGAAACAGCAACTATGACAGCCCGGCAGCATAACTGCCGCGAACAGCCGTTTTGGCTCACTAATTTAAAAAACTAAAAACAACAGGAAAGACAAAATACTCCGAGTAGGTCCTGAAACTCCTTCTCCATCTCTTTAATAAGAGCGGCGATGCATTCTCTTCTAAGGTAGTTATTTTGCACTTTAGAACGTATGCAAGGGAGAGAGGGGAGAGGGAGAGGTCGAGTGGTGGTCTAGGGAAAAGCGCACCGCTCGCAAACATGGAATAGCTGGAACGAAAAAGAATACTGCTACTTCTACTCTGCAGCTGCTGTAGACTTTCTCCTTCTGTGTTTCTTTAAAATTGAGAATAGGCTTGAAAATAGGACACAAAAAGTTATTACTCTGTAAAAATGCGATGTAAAGCTTTTCTTTTTTTTTGGTGCCAGGTGTTCAGAAAGAGACATGTTTTATGAGAAATGAAATATTCAGCGTGAGGTAAGGCGCTATACCCGTAGCTGAAGAACTCGCTTGAATTTTCAAGCTTGCAACAATGGACTAATATATGGAAGGAAAATGCGATGGTAGGACGATCGAGTCAAGAAATTAGTTGAATATTTGGGTGACAACTGATTTGGAGCCTAATGACAACACCAGACTGCTCAGAATGGTACTGCAGCACTAATAATCTGCATACAGCAGGTGTCCTGGTGGTGGTGGTGGGGGCGGTGATGGTGGTGGTGGTGGTGGTGGTGGTGGTTGTGGTGGTGGTGGTGGTAGTAGTAGTAGTAGTAGTAGTAGTAGTAGTAGTAGTAGTAGTAGTAGTAGTAGTAGTAGTAGTAGTAGTAGTAGTAGTAGTAGTAGTAGTAGTAGTAGTAGTAGTAGTGGTAGTAGTAGTAGTAGTAGTAGTAGTAGTAGTAGTAGTAGTAGCAGCAGTACTACTAGTAGTAGTAGTTGTATAAACATTTTGGGAAAATGGATTACAGGTTAAGGGCGGTGTTGGTCTGGTCCTCAGTCCGGGTCTCTGTTGGCTGATGCCGCTGCCCGAGCTCTCGCAAGCAAGGTCCGTTTTGCCACAAGGTTGGAGTTGGACAGGGCCACCTCTTAATCCACCCACGTTGGGTTTTCTTTACGACGTATGGCTTGGTTTTCTTGGCAAGCCCATACGATATGGTCAAGGTCTGCTTTCTGGCCACAACACATGTATTAAACTGAGAAAGTACCCGGACTTATAACGTACATTCTAGCTGGGCTATTTTGTAACCGCCTGAGGTGACGCTCCTCTGATTTATCCAGTCCTTTAGTGGGTGTCGGGAATGTTTGTCTCGCTAAGCGGACGTGTTGCAGTATCGCGCCGTATGTAGTGATGGTCATGTGAGGAGAATGATGAGGGATACGAATCAACCTTCCTGCCAAATGTAACGTAAATCAACCCTGGATCTAGTCAGTGTGCGACCATGTCAGCGACCAGCTACCGCCTGCCAGCGCCATGCTCGTCAGTTTTCGCCCACAACGTCAATGCCGGCGCCGACGCCGGATCTTCGGTGAGGCCTTTAACGCTATCACATTAGGATAGGTGACCTTGAACAGCTTTTGTAACGCGATAGCGTCAAAGGCCCCGTTCACCGAAATTCTGACGTAGGCTGCCCGAGTCGGCAGCCGTCCGCCGACGCTGGCGCTGTGAGAGAAATATCACGAGCATGGCGCTGGCATGCGGTGGCTTCCAGCTGACGTGACTGAGAACTAAGTGGGCGTAAGGTTGGCTGACATTACGTTTGGTAGGAGCCAACACGGAGCTCTCTTTTCATGTGGGAGGGTGATATCAGAATTAGCCTGCCAGGACCCTTGCATTTATGTTACCCCTAGACTGGGAGGGTGATGTTAGAATCAGCCTGCCAGGACCCTTGCATTCACTTTACCCCTAGACTGGGAGGGTGATATCAGAATTAGCCTGCCAGGACCCTTGAATTCACGTTACCCCTAGATTGGGAGGGTGATGTTAGAATCAGCCTGCCAGGACCCTTGCATTCAATTTACCCCTAGAGTGGGAGGGTGATATCAGAATTAGCTTTCCAGGACCATTGCATTCCCGTTACCCCTAGACTGGGAGGGTGATATCAGAATTAGCCAGCCAGGACTCTTGCATTCACGTTACCCCTAGACTGGGAGGGTGATATCAGAATTAGCCAGCCAGGACTCTTGCATTCACGTTACCCCTAGACTGGGAGGGTGATGTCAGAATTAGCCTGCCAGGACCCTTGCATTCACTTTACCCCTAGACTGGGAGGGTGATATCAGAATTAGCCTGCCAGGACCCTTGCATTCACGTTACCCCTAGATTGGGAGGGTGATGTTAGAATTAGCCTGCCAGGACCCTTGAATTCACGTTACCCCTAGATTGGGAGGGTGATGTTAGAATCAGCCTGCCAGGACCCTTGCATTCACTTTACCCCTAGACTGGGAGGGTGATATCAGAATTAGCCTGCCAGGACCCTTGAATTCACGTTACCCCTAGATTGGGAGGGTGATGTTAGAATCAGCCTGCCAGGACCCTTGCATTCAATTTACCCCTAGAGTGGGAGGGTGATATCAGAATTAGCCTGCCAGGATCCTTGCATTCACGTTACCCCTAGACTGGGAGGGTGATATCAGAATTAGCTTTCCAGGACCATTGCATTCCCGTTGCCCCTACCTAGACTGGGAGGGTGATATCAGAATTAGCCTGCCAGGACTCTTGCATTCACGTTACCCCTAGACTGGGAGGGTGATATCAGAATTAGCCTGCCAGGACCCTTGCATTCACTTTACCCCTAGACTGGGAGGGTGATATCAGAATTAGCCTGCCAGGACCCTTGAATTCACGTTACCCCTAGATTGGGAGGGTGATGTTAGAATCAGCCTGCCAGGACCCTTGCATTCACTTTACCCCTAGACTGGGAGGGTGATATCAGAATTAGCCTGCCAGGACCCTTGAATTCACGTTACTCCTAGATTGGGAGGGTGATGTTAGAATCAGCCTGCCAGGACCCTTGCATTCACTTTACCCCTAGACTGGGAGGGTGATATCAGAATTAGCCTGCCAGGACCCTTGAATTCACGTTACCCCTAGACTGGGAGGGTGATGTTAGAATCAGCCTGCCAGGACCCTTGCATTCAATTTACCCCTAGAGTGGGAGGGTGATATCAGAATTAGCCTGCCAGGATCCTTGCATTCACGTTACCCCTAGACTGGGAGGGTGATATCAGAATTAGCTTTCCAGGACCATTGCATTCCCGTTGCCCCTAGACTGGGAGGGTGATATCAGAATTAGCCTGCCAGGACTCTTGCATTCACGTTACCCCTAGACTGGGAGGGTGATATCAGAATTAGCCTGCCAGGACCCTTGCATTCACTTTACCCCTAGACTGGGAGGGTGATATCAGAATTAGCCTGCCAGGACCCTTGAATTCACGTTACCCCTAGATTGGGAGGGTGATGTTAGAATCAGCCTGCCAGGACCCTTGCATTCACTTTACCCCTAGACTGGGAGGGTGATATCAGAATTAGCCTGCCAGGACCCTTGAATTCACGTTACCCCTAGATTGGGAGGGTGATGTTAGAATCAGCCTGCCAGGACCCTTGCATTCACTTTACCCCTAGACTGGGAGGGTGATATCAGAATTAGCCTGCCAGGACCCTTGAATTCACGTTACCCCTAGATTGGGAGGGTGATGTTAGAATCAGCCTGCCAGGACCCTTGCATTCAATTTACCCCTAGAGTGGGAGGGTGATATCAGAATTAGCCTGCCAGGATCCTTGCATTCACGTTACCCCTAGACTGGGAGGGTGATATCAGAATTAGCTTTCCAGGACTCTTGCATTCCCTTTGCCCCTAGACTGGGAGGGTGATATCAGAATTAGCCTGCCAGGACTCTTGCATTCACGTTACCCCTAGACTGGGAGGGTGATATCAGAATTCGCCTGCCAGGACCCTTGCATTCACTTTACCCCTAGACTGGGAGGGTGATATCATTATTAGCCTGCCAGGACCCTTGAATTCACGTTACCCCTAGATTGGGAGGGTGATGTTAGAATCAGCCTGCCAGGACCCTTGCATTCACTTTACCCCTAGACTGGGAGGGTGATATCAGAATTAGCCTGCCAGGACCCTTGAATTCACGTTACCCCTAGATTGGGAGGGTGATGTTAGAATCAGCCTGCCAGGACCCTTGCATTCAATTTACCCCTAGAGTGGGAGGGTGATATCAGAATTAGCCTGCCAGGATCCTTGCATTCACGTTACCCCTAGACTGGGAGGGTGATATCAGAATTAGCCTGCCAGGACCCTTGCATTCCCGTTGCCCCTAGACTGGGAGGGTGATATCAGAATTAGCCTGCCAGGACCCTTGCATTCACTTTACCCCTAGACTGGGAGGGTGATATCAGAATTAGCCTGCCAGGACCCTTGCATTCACGTTACCCCTAGACTGGGAGGGTGATATCAGAATTCGCCTGCCAGGACCCTTGCATTCACTTTACCCCTAGACTGGGAGGGTGATATCAGAATTAGCCTGCCAGGACCCTTGAATTCACGTTACCCCTAGATTGGGAGGGTGATGTTAGAATCAGCCTGCCAGGACCCTTGCATTCACTTTACCCCTAGACTGGGAGGGTGATATCAGAATTAGCCTGCCAGGACCCTTGAATTCACGTTACCCCTAGATTGGGAGGGTGATGTTAGAATCAGCCTGCCAGGACCCTTGCATTCAATTTACCCCTAGAGTGGGAGGGTGATATCAGAATTAGCCTGCCAGGACCCTTGCATTCACTTTACCCCTAGACTGGGAGGGTGATATCAGAATTAGCCTGCCAGGACCCTTGCATTCCCGTTGCCCCTAGACTGGGAGGGTGATATCAGAATTAGCCTGCCAGGACCCTTGCATTCACTTTACCCCTAGACTGGGAGGGTGATATCAGAATTAGCCTGCCAGGACCCTTGAATTCACGTTACCCCTAGATTGGGAGGGTGATGTTAGAATCAGCCTGCCAGGACCCTTGCATTCAATTTACCCCTAGAGTGGGAGGGTGATATCAGAATTAGCCTGCCAGGATCCTTGCATTCACGTTACCCCTAGACTGGGAGGGTGATATCAGAATTAGCTTTCCAGGACCATTGCATTCCCGTTGCCCCTAGACTGGGAGGGTGATATCAGAATTAGCCAGCCAGGACTCTTGCATTCACGTTACCCCTAGACTGGGAGGGTGATGTCAGAATTAGCCTGCCAGGACCCTTGCATTCACGTTACCCCTAGACTGGGAGGGTGATATCAGAATTAGCTTTCCAGGACCATTGCATTCCCGTTGCCCCTAGACTGGGAGGGTGATATCAGAATTAGCCAGCCAGGACTCTTGCATTCACGTTACCCCTAGACTGGGAGGGTGATGTCAGAATTAGCCTGCCAGGACCCTTGCATTCACGTTACCCCTAGACTGGGAGGGTGATATCAGAATTAGCTTTCCAGGACCATTGCATTCCCGTTGCCCCTAGACTGGGAGGGTGATATCAGAATTAGCCAGCCAGGACTCTTGCATTCACGTTACCCCTAGACTGGGAGGGTGATGTCAGAATTAGCCTGCCAGGACCCTTGCATTCCCATTGCCCCTAGACTGGGAGGGTGATATCAGAATTAGCCTGCCAGGACCCTTGCATTCACTTTACCCCTAGACTGGGAGGGTGATATCAGAATTAGCCTGCCAGGACCCTTGCATTCACTTTACCCCTAGACTGGGAGGGTGATATCAGAATTAGCCAGCCAGGACTCTTGCATTCACGTTACCCCTAGACTGGGAGGGTGATATCAGAATTAGCCTGCCAGGACCCTTGCATTCCCGTTGCCCCTAGACTGGGAGGGTGATATCAGAATTAGCCTGCCAGGACCCTTGCATTCACTTTACCCCTAGACTGGGAGGGTGATATCAGAATTAGCCTGCCAGGACCCTTGCATTCACTTTACCCCTAGACTGGGAGGGTGATATCAGAATTAGCCTGCCAGGACCCTTGAATTCACGTTACCCCTAGATTGGGAGGGTGATGTTAGAATCAGCCTGCCAGGACCCTTGCATTCACTTTACCCCTAGACTGGGAGGGTGATATCAGAATTAGCCTGCCAGGACCCTTGAATTCACGTTACCCCTAGATTGGGAGGGTGATGTTAGAATCAGCCTGCCAGGACCCTTGCATTCAATTTACCCCTAGAGTGGGAGGGTGATATCAGAATTAGCCTGCCAGGACCCTTGCATTCACTTTACCCCTAGACTGGGAGGGTGATATCAGAATTAGCCTGCCAGGACCCTTGCATTCCCGTTGCCCCTAGACTGGGAGGGTGATATCAGAATTAGCCTGCCAGGACCCTTGCATTCACTTTACCCCTAGACTGGGAGGGTGATATCAGAATTAGCCTGCCAGGACCCTTGAATTCACGTTACCCCTAGATTGGGAGGGTGATGTTAGAATCAGCCTGCCAGGACCCTTGCATTCAATTTACCCCTAGAGTGGGAGGGTGATATCAGAATTAGCCTGCCAGGATCCTTGCATTCACGTTACCCCTAGACTGGGAGGGTGATATCAGAATTAGCTTTCCAGGACCATTGCATTCCCGTTGCCCCTAGACTGGGAGGGTGATATCAGAATTAGCCAGCCAGGACTCTTGCATTCACGTTACCCCTAGACTGGGAGGGTGATGTCAGAATTAGCCTGCCAGGACCCTTGCATTCACGTTACCCCTAGACTGGGAGGGTGATATCAGAATTAGCTTTCCAGGACCATTGCATTCCCGTTGCCCCTAGACTGGGAGGGTGATATCAGAATTAGCCAGCCAGGACTCTTGCATTCACGTTACCCCTAGACTGGGAGGGTGATGTCAGAATTAGCCTGCCAGGACCCTTGCATTCACGTTACCCCTAGACTGGGAGGGTGATATCAGAATTAGCTTTCCAGGACCATTGCATTCCCGTTGCCCCTAGACTGGGAGGGTGATATCAGAATTAGCCAGCCAGGACTCTTGCATTCACGTTACCCCTAGACTGGGAGGGTGATGTCAGAATTAGCCTGCCAGGACCCTTGCATTCACGTTACCCCTAGACTGGGAGGGTGATATCAGAATTAGCTTTCCAGGACCATTGCATTCCCGTTGCCCCTAGACTGGGAGGGTGATATCAGAATTAGCCAGCCAGGACTCTTGCATTCACGTTACCCCTAGACTGGGAGGGTGATGTCAGAATTAGCCTGCCAGGACCCTTGCATTCCCGTTGCCCTTAGACTGGGAGGAGGATATCAGAATTAACCTGCCAGGACCCTTGCATTCACGTTACCCCTAGACTGGGAGGGTGATATCAGAATTAGCTTTCCAGGACCATTGCATTCCCGTTACCCCTAGACTGGGAGGGTGATATCAGAATTAGCCAGCCAGGACTCTTGCATTCACGTTACCCCTAGACTGGGAGGGTGATGTCAGAATTAGCCTGCCAGGACCCTTGCATTCCCGTTGCCCTTAGACTGGGAGGAGGATATCAGAATTAACCTGCCAGGACCCTTGCATTCACGTTACCCCTAGACTGGGAGGGTGATATCAGAATTAGCTTTCCAGGACCATTGCATTCCCGTTACCCCTAGACTGGGAGGGTGATATCAGAATTAGCCAGCCAGGACTCTTGCATTCACGTTACCCCTAGACTGGGAGGGTGATGTCAGAATTAGCCTGCCAGGACCCTTGCATTCCCGTTGCCCTTAGACTGGGAGGAGGATATCAGAATTAACCTGCCAGGACCCTTGCATTCACGTTACCCCTAGACTGGGAGGGTGATATCAGAATTAGCTTTCCAGGACCATTGCATTCCCGTTACCCCTAGACTGGGAGGGTGATATCAGAATTAGCCAGCCAGGACTCTTGCATTCACGTTACCCCTAGACTGGGAGGGTGATGTCAGAATTAGCCTGCCAGGACCCTTGCATTCCCGTTGCCCTTAGACTGGGAGGAGGATATCAGAATTAACCTGCCAGGACCCTTGCATTCACGTTACCCCTAGACTGGGAGGGTGATATCAGAATTAGCTTTCCAGGACCATTGCATTCCCGTTACCCCTAGACTGGGAGGGTGATATCAGAATTAGCCAGCCAGGACTCTTGCATTCACGTTACCCCTAGACTGGGAGGGTGATGTCAGAATTAGCCTGCCAGGACCCTTGCATTCCCGTTGCCCTTAGACTGGGAGGAGGATATCAGAATTAACCTGCCAGGACCCTTGCATTCACGTTACCCCTAGACTGGGAGGGTGATATCAGAATTAGCTTTCCAGGACCATTGCATTCCCGTTACCCCTAGACTGGGAGGGTGATATCAGAATTAGCCAGCCAGGACTCTTGCATTCACGTTACCCCTAGACTGGGAGGGTGATGTCAGAATTAGCCTGCCAGGACCCTTGCATTCCCGTTGCCCTTAGACTGGGAGGAGGATATCAGAATTAACCTGCCAGGACCCTTGCATTCACGTTACCCCTAGACTGGGAGGGTGATATCAGAATTAGCTTTCCAGGACCATTGCATTCCCGTTACCCCTAGACTGGGAGGGTGATATCAGAATTAGCCAGCCAGGACTCTTGCATTCACGTTACCCCTAGACTGGGAGGGTGATGTCAGAATTAGCCTGCCAGGACCCTTGCATTCCCGTTGCCCTTAGACTGGGAGGAGGATATCAGAATTAACCTGCCAGGACCCTTGCATTCACGTTACCCCTAGACTGGGAGGGTGATATCAGAATTAGCTTTCCAGGACCATTGCATTCCCGTTACCCCTAGACTGGGAGGGTGATATCAGAATTAGCCAGCCAGGACTCTTGCATTCACGTTACCCCTAGACTGGGAGGGTGATGTCAGAATTAGCCTGCCAGGACCCTTGCATTCCCGTTGCCCTTAGACTGGGAGGAGGATATCAGAATTAACCTGCCAGGACCCTTGCATTCACGTTACCCCTAGACTGGGAGGGTGATGTCAGAATTAGCCTGCCAGGACCCTTGCATTCACGTTACCCCTAGACTGGGAGGGTGATATCAGAATTAGCTTTCCAGGACCATTGCATTCCCGTTGCCCCTAGACTGGGAGGGTGATATCAGAATTAGCCAGCCAGGACTCTTGCATTCACGTTACCCCTAGACTGGGAGGGTGATGTCAGAATTAGCCTGCCAGGACCCTTGCATTCACGTTACCCCTAGACTGGGAGGGTGATATCAGAATTAGCTTTCCAGGACCATTGCATTCCCGTTGCCCCTAGACTGGGAGGGTGATATCAGAATTAGCCAGCCAGGACTCTTGCATTCACGTTACCCCTAGACTGGGAGGGTGATGTCAGAATTAGCCTGCCAGGACCCTTGCATTCCCGTTGCCCTTAGACTGGGAGGAGGATATCAGAATTAACCTGCCAGGACCCTTGCATTCACGTTACCCCTAGACTGGGAGGGTGATATCAGAATTAGCTTTCCAGGACCATTGCATTCCCGTTACCCCTAGACTGGGAGGGTGATATCAGAATTAGCCAGCCAGGACTCTTGCATTCACGTTACCCCTAGACTGGGAGGGTGATGTCAGAATTAGCCTGCCAGGACCCTTGCATTCCCGTTGCCCTTAGACTGGGAGGAGGATATCAGAATTAACCTGCCAGGACCCTTGCATTCACGTTACCCCTAGACTGGGAGGGTGATATCAGAATTAGCTTTCCAGGACCATTGCATTCCCGTTACCCCTAGACTGGGAGGGTGATATCAGAATTAGCCAGCCAGGACTCTTGCATTCACGTTACCCCTAGACTGGGAGGGTGATGTCAGAATTAGCCTGCCAGGACCCTTGCATTCCCGTTGCCCTTAGACTGGGAGGAGGATATCAGAATTAACCTGCCAGGACCCTTGCATTCACGTTACCCCTAGACTGGGAGAGTGATATCAGAATTAGCTTTCCAGGACCATTGCATTCCCGTTACCCCTAGACTGGGAGGGTGATATCAGAATTAGCCAGCCAGGACTCTTGCATTCACGTTACCCCTAGACTGGGAGGGTGATGTCAGAATTAGCCTGCCAGGACCCTTGCATTCCCGTTGCCCTTAGACTGGGAGGAGGATATCAGAATTAACCTGCCAGGACCCTTGCATTCACGTTACCCCTAGACTGGGAGGGTGATATCAGAATTAGCTTTCCAGGACCATTGCATTCCCGTTACCCCTAGACTGGGAGGGTGATATCAGAATTAGCCAGCCAGGACTCTTGCATTCACGTTACCCCTAGACTGGGAGGGTGATGTCAGAATTAGCCTGCCAGGACCCTTGCATTCCCGTTGCCCTTAGACTGGGAGGAGGATATCAGAATTAACCTGCCAGGACCCTTGCATTCACGTTACCCCTAGACTGGGAGGGTGATATCAGAATTAGCTTTCCAGGACCATTGCATTCCCGTTACCCCTAGACTGGGAGGAGGATATCAGAATTAACCTGCCAGGACCCTTGCATTCACGTTACCCCTAGACTGGGAGGGTGATATCAGAATTAGCTTTCCAGGACCATTGCATTCCCGTTACCCCTAGACTGGGAGGGTGATATCAGAATTAACCTGCCAGGACCCTTGCATTCACGTTACCCCTAGACTGGGAGGGTGATATCAGAATTAGCCAGCCAGGACTCTTGCATTCACGTTACCCCTAGACTGGGAGGGTGATGTCAGAATTAACCTGCCAGGACCCTTGCATTCACGTTACCCCTAGACTGGGAGGGTGATATCAGAATTAGCTTTCCAGGACCATTGCATTCCCGTTACCCCTAGACTGGGAGGAGGATATCAGAATTAACCTGCCAGGACCCTTGCATTCACGTTACCCCTAGACTGGGAGGGTGATATCAGAATTAGCTTTCCAGGACCATTGCATTCTCGTTACCCCTAGACTGGGAGGGTGATATCAGAATTAACCTGCCAGGACCCTTGCATTCACGTTACCCCTAGACTGGGAGGGTGATATCAGAATTAGCCAGCCAGGACTCTTGCATTCACGTTACCCCTAGACTGGGAGGGTGATGTCAGAATTAGCCTGCCAGGACCCTTGCATTCCCGTTGCCCTTAGACTGGGAGGAGGATATCAGAATTAACCTGCCAGGACCCTTGCATTCACGTTACCCCTAGACTGGGAGGGTGATATCAGAATTAGCCTTCCAGGACCATTGCATTCACGTTATTCCTAGACTGGAAGGGTGATATCAGAATTAGCTTTCCAGGACCATTGCATTCCCGTTAGCCCTAGACTGGGAGGGTGATATCAGAATTAACCTGCCAGGACCCTTGCATTCACGTTACCCTTAGACTGGGAGGGTGATATCAGAATTAGCCAGCCAGGACTCTTGCATTCACGTTACCCCTAGACTGGGAGGGTGATGTCAGAATTAGCCTGCCAGGACCCTTGCATTCCCGTTGCCCTTAGACTGGGAGGAGGATATCAGAATTAACCTGCCAGGACCCTTGCATTCACGTTACCCCTAGACTGGGAGGGTGATATCAGAATTAGCCTTCCAGGACCATTGCATTCACGTTATTCCTAGACTGGAAGGGTGATATCAGAATTAGCTTTCCAGGACCATTGCATTCCCGTTACCCCTAGACTGGGAGGGTGATATCAGAATTAGCCAGCCAGGACTCTTGCATTCACGTTACCCCTAGACTGGGAGGGTGATGTCAGAATTAGCCTGCCAGGACCCTTGCATTCACGTTACCCCTAGACTGGGAGGGTGATATCAGAATTAGCCTTCCAGGACCATTGCATTCACGTTATTCCTAGACTGGAAGGGTGATATCAGAATTAGCTTTCCAGGACCATTGCATTCCCGTTACCCCTAGACTGGGAGGGTGATATCAGAATTAGCCAGCCAGGACTCTTGCATTCACGTTACCCCTAGACTGGGAGGGTGATGTCAGAATTAGCCTGCCAGGACCCTTGCATTCACGTTGCCCTTAGACTGGGAGGAGGATATCAGAATTAACCTGCCAGGACCCTTGCATTCACGTTGCCCTTAGACTGGGAGGAGGATATCAGAATTAACCTGCCGGGTACCTTGCATTCCTGTTATCCTAGACCACGCTGGCGCGTTCATACGGCTTAGTTAAAGCGGGTCTTTAAAAATGAGCCGCTAGCCTACGCTGTCGAGCAATACCCTGAATAGTGGAGCTTAAGTGTCCACCATAATAATTTTTAGTTTGACTACGCTATAGAAGTCACCCTATATTTTAAAAGCTTGCTTACATTTGGCTGGGATAATGCGATGTTAGAGAACCTGCAAACAATGCTTCTATGGCCGAACGGACGCGCTTCAGAGATCTGCTGTAGTGGTCTCTAAAACGATCTTTGTGCCTGCTGAATTAATTTGGGGGTTTTCATGTTCATCGTACCCCTACCGATCGGGGCGATAGTCATAAGTATTGCATCAGTTCCGCTTTTCTTAAAGGGCTCAAGTGGCAGGCTTTGGGCTGACAACCTGGAAAACCAAGCTGGCGACCCTCCGCCTGGCCGAAGCCAAGTACATAACTAGCCAAAAACGCACCCTCGTGATCACATGTACTGCGCCTCAGTTGTAACCTGCTGTCTGCTCTACGCAGACAGCAGTCTACGCTATCTACCTGGCTCTATGACGACTTCCACTCACTCAGTCAGGAAATCGAATGACGTTTGGGTGCGGCAAATGTCACGCGCGCATTATATGACGAACCTTGTCACGGAAAAACGCTCGGCATTCTATATTGCGAAAAAAAAAAAACAAGTGGCCTAATCAAAGCTGCTCGTTTAGCGGTGACAAACGAGCGCCGCTTTCATTTCTCTCTCTCTCTTTTCTTTGGACAGCAACAAAGATGACCTTTCCGCCATGTTTCTGTTGAGCTGTTGAAACATTGGTAAAGCAGCTGGTGTGCGGATGACATTTCCGGCGTAAATAATGTCGCTTTGGGTTGCACTGAAAGATCGATATGTTGAAGAATTGATGTATGATTATGGTGTTCTTAAGTTCCCTGTCCCGCACACAAAAACATTCGTTCGTCAACCAATGCCAACATGCTGAGAACTCTGCGCTGAGACTCTTCGAACTTGTTCAGCTTTGTTTGCTGCATGCTATTCTCACCTAATAAACACACTCAGATCAGAGCTCATTCAATATTACATGGTCATAAAAGCTGCTGTCAGCGCAAATAAGAAAACAATCAAAATACAAACAAGAAAAAAATAATAGAAACAAGCTTAAATGCAATTGTTTTTTTATTTCGAATGCATGCAGATTACCTTTTTGGAATAATAGGTCAAGCAAACATTTCTTCTTATTTCATTTGTTTCACCTTATTTCATTTATTTCACCTTCGCGTTGCATTTGACACCGGTTTACGCATTTTCTCAGCTGCACCCATTGTCTGACCACCTAAGCACGGTGTTTCTCATTGCCGTTTTAATAAACGCGAGATTTTCTTATTAGGACTCAGTAAGACAAGACCGTTTTACCTCGGAGAAACTGCTCCTATGACTATAAAGCTGTGAAACAGATTTAACGGCACTCCAACAAGCTTTAGTTTATGAGTGACAAAAAAAATGGTTACACAGTATGAAAGACCACTGAACAAGGGTAGAAGGGGACCCTCAGTTCGTAAGCCGAACCCACATTTCGACAAGGGGACTTGTCTTCGTTTTCGTTATCATCATTTTTATTCTATTGTATTTTAAGGTTTGGCAGTATTGGACTACTGCCTTCGAATGCTCCAGACAGATGTCGTCGATAGCGAAGAGCTTCCTGATGTGCGAGATGGCCTAGATGAAGAAAAGCAAAATCACAGAGTTCACCAGCACCTTGGATATTCCGAACTACCCAAACAAAACCTCAACAGACGACGACGATGACCAAGGCTATGGCGGACCGGAAGCGGAAAGGCTTCATTTTCCCGTCGTCCTCCGCGCGGCAGCCGACAGTTAATACAACCTATAAAGTGAAAAATTTATTATTTAACACGTGGGTGTTTTGAATCGAAGCTAAAGCCGTTCGATAACCCGTTAACTGAAAAACCATAAGATGACGCAGAGTAGACGCAGAGGACAGTTGTACGACGGACAGGTGAGGCTGGTACTTCTTTTAGGTCGCAGCTGTATAAAGTCACAATGAGAATCCCCGAGGATCCCCGGCTGCGTGATATTTTGAATACATGTGAAGCTCTACGTGATTTAGTGAGGTTTGTATGATTGACGTTACTGGGCCACGACCCCAGATAGCTTGAGCAAGAGTGTAATGTAACATTTTGGGGTTCCTGTAAAAATGACATCGGTAAAAACGACCCTGAAGTAAATGTGCCCGGAAAAATATGGTCCCGGAAAAAAATATCTACGGAAGAAAACCCCCTTTTTTTTTGAAGTAGGAAAAAAATGTGTTCAAATGAGTGCAATCAAGCGCACCGTTAACCTCGCCTAGTGCCCGGCTTATCACTGATAAACTGTTTTTACCATCAGCAGCTTTGAATGATTTTTTTTTTTTGCGTCCTTTGTGGCATCCCCGTGACTGTGGACCATATATTATTGGTGTGCCCAGTGTATGCGTGTGAAAGAAATGTGCTAGCCGCTTCCTTGAAGCGTCTGAACAAGAGGCCCCTGTCGGAGGAACTGCTGCTGGGCGTTTGGCAGGACAAGGGGGAGGGTGGGCAGTGCGGGTTCTTTGCCGTTTTTTGTGCTTCACTTGTAAAGCAAGCTGCTGTGCCTGCATATATATTTCATATGCCTTCTCCCTCATCGTCACCCATCATGATCTTCTTTCTTCTCCCCTTCCCTTTCCCCAGTGCAGAGTCGCAGGCCAGATTTTAATCATTCCGGCAACCTCTCTGTCTTTCCTTTCAATAAATCCATCTATCTATCTTGCGTCTTCTTTTACGGTTTCAGTTTGAACCTAGTTTGTACTTTGTAGTTGTACTTTGCTCTTAAAATTCCACGCGGTGTTTTGTGCTATAAGGTGCATATTGCGTTTCCTCGTAGCGTGCTGGGATATTGCACGGTACAGCACTTTCACCCAGAACTGCGGCTCAATGTAGACAAACAAGTAGATAGAAACACAACACACCAACTGTGCTGCACGAACTTCCTCTTTCACACGTGTTTCGTGGCAGCTGCAGGTGTGTAGTGGTTTTCTATAAATTGTGTCTATGTGGCGGAAGTTGTGGCTACCTTACTTGGACGATGTGGATGATGGACTTGGTTTTGAGGGCTGATAACATTTATCGTTGGCTAGACACCTGCTTAGGAAAGATGAGGTGTGCGAGTGTGATGTACTTGGGAGTAGAGGAGGAAGTTGTGGCTGAGTGTGAAAGAGGAATTTCGTGTTCCGTTGTGTATTACAGTTGGTAGTGTGCGCCTGTGTTGTATTTCTATCTACGTGTTTGTCTATGTTGCATCGCAGTTCTGGGTATTATGGACCAACTCGCCCCTCAATCTGTTATTGTGAGCTGTTACGTTTCGAACTTCCCGAGTAACGAGACGGTGCACGTGTCGAGATGGGCGTCCGTTTTTCTAAGAAGACTGCACGCGACCACCTCGGAGTTCGTGGACCAGAACCACCCAGGACGCAGCAACGCGGTGTCGCATATCGGCAGCGACGGCAGCAGTTGCCCCAGTTTGTGTCCGGAGGACTGTTCGCAGAGGCGCTAACGAATTCGCCGAAGAGCGGGCGCGCCTGTGTTTGGAAACAGAGAGCCGCGGCGCCTGCGTGTTAGCACCGAGGAGAGAGAGCGGGTCATCTCCCCCCCGTGGAGAAGAACGGTCACCGCATTCCTTTCCCGCGGAGTGCTCCCGCGCGAGGGGTCCGCGTGGGTGGCGCGCGGTTCCGACCTTGGACAGCCAGCAAGCCTCCTTGGGACCCCCATGCCTGACTTCCCCCGGCGGAGTCGCCATCGTGCCGCTAAAGTGGAAAGAGTGCGCTGGGAGGACGTTCTAGTGGGCGGTTCCCGAATGCCAGCAGATCAGGAACTCAAATGTGATTGGACTTTGACAAAATAGAAAATTCCCCAACTAGGTACTTGGGGACAAAAAAGTTGTTAAAAACGAGAGCACGAGTGCTCTCCAGTGTGTACCTTCTCAGATTCACCATGTAAATAAACCTTCGTTAAGTTCTCTCTAACTCTCGGCCAGTCTCTGCTTGGGTGACCACCGCCCAATATTGAAGTGCATGCAGCCCGACGTCTGACTCGGCTTTTCGCTACCCGTTGGTCCGCTACCGGAGCAGTACCAAACGCAACAGCTGGTTGGCAGCGTCGGGATGGACTCCGCTGGAATCATGGTTGCAAGGTTCGGTGAGTGCTTGGCTTTTCTTCACTGAGGTTTTACCAGGCTTTGTAGTAAGTAAGTTTACAAAGGTGGTGGGAATTGTTTATCGTTAGCACGGGACTTGAAAGTACGTGACGATAAGAGATTTCTAAAAGGAAGAAATTGCAGCACTCGGGATAACCATGAATTTGAAAGTGTTGAAAAAGCCACTTTTGCTGGAGTTGGCCAAAAGTCTGGGTTTGGATCTTCAGGACCAAACGAGAAAGCCAGATATCATTGAGGCTATTGAGGCACTTGAGGCAGACGACGATGAGCTCTCGGAATGCCTGGAGCTGATTGCTGAGAGAGAGAAATCAAAGAGGGAAGCAGAAGAAAAAAATGAGAAACGCATGGCTGAAGAGAGTAAGCGCTTAGAGCAGGAACTTGAGCTGAAGCGTCTCGAACTGCAGGTGCTAAAAGCTCGAAATGAAAGTGATGAGAGCGTAGCATCGGGCACAGTAGAACGCAAGTCGTTCCGCATGAAAGACCTTATGCAACCTTATAGGAAAGGAGAGGACATAGGTCTGTTCTTGGTAAACTTTGAGCGCACGTGCGAGAAGGCAGGGTTTAGCAAAGCAACTTGGCCACAGTGCTTGCTGACACTGTTGCCTTGTGAGGCGGCAGATGTGATAGCCCGCTTGACTAAAGAAGATGCAGATGATTACGATAAGGTTAAATCTAGTCTGCTCAAAAAGTATAGAATGTCAGCGGAAGCTTTCCGGCAAAAATTTCGCAAAGCTCAAAAGGAGAATGATGAGTCGTACCCGGAGTTCGCGTATAAGCTCATGGCTAACTTGGGGGAATGGCTCAAAGAAGCTAAAGCTTATGACGAAAGCCAAAGAATGTTGCAGTGCTTCGGACTCGAGCAGTTCTACTCTTGCTTGCCTGATGATGTAAGGCATTGGGTGCAAGACAGGCCGGAAGTTGCGACTGTTTCGAAGGCAGCAGAACTGGCAGAAGAGTTTGTGTCGCGCCGTGCGCTGGACAGAAAGGAAAGCCCTAGGAAAGAACACCAGAATAGGAAAGCAGCTGGATGGAGAGGGCAACCTTTAAAAGAGAAACAGCAAGCACGAGGCGCAGATGTCGCAGAAAAAAAGGCGATTGTAAGAGAAGCGCCCGAAGCAGAAGACCGCCAAAAGAATGCTTTTGAAAAGAGACGGCCATTGGTATGCTATAATTGCCAAAAGCCCGGACATGTAGCGGCGGTCTGCAAGAGCCCAAAGATTGTTTGCTCGTCAGTGGACAGCAACGATGAAAATATGCGGCTTCTAGAGCCATACATCCGAGATCTCGTTGTGAACGGAAAGCCGTGTCGCGTGCTTCGAGATTCGGCAGCTACAATGGATATAGTTCATCCCTCGTATGTAGAGCCAGAAAATTTCACTGGAGAGTGCGCATGGATTAAACAAGCGGTGGAAGCCGGTAGCGTGTGCCTTCCAATCGCTAACATCAGCATTCAAGGTCCATTTGGCGTACTTCATACGGAGGCTGCTGTGTCGGCCAGTCTGTCGAAACAGTACCCCTATCTTTTTTCGAACAGATCTGACCAACTCTTGCAGCAGAAGGGACTAGTGTTCGGAGAAGGGGCTGTTCACGCGTTGACTCGCTCGAAAGCACGAAAGCTGGCTGCTAAATCCGTCACACTGGAAGCGTCAGGTGACGTTGACGCGACAGAGAGTGAGCCGTTAGACACGACAGAGGCAGTCCACGAGCCGATTAGCGAGGAAGTGAACATCCGAGACACGCGAGAAAGTAGCGAGGATTGTATTGAGCTTAAAGAGGCCTGCGGTGAGCTTCTCATAACACCGGCATCTGACAGCTTGCAAAGATTGCTCGGGGTGGACCGATCTTCCCTGATAGCCGAGCAAAGAGCCGATTCCACATTGCAGAATCTTTGGCACATGAAGAGTAAAGGTATCGCGAAGAAAAACGTGATATTCTTAGAAAGGTCCGGAATACTTTATCGAAAGTATCGTGATCGCAGAGGAGTGCAGGTCGACCAATTGGTCGTACCAAAACGCTACCGCGGTGATCTTTTGCACTTGGTTCACAAGAGCTCGCAGTCAGGTCATTTAGGGCTCAAGAAAACAAAGAATCGGTTGTTGCAGGAATATTACTGGCCAGGATGTTTTCGGGAGGTGGAAAATTTTGTAAAGACCTGCGACACATGTCAACGGGTGGGCAAGCCAGGAGATAAGGCGAGAGCCCCAATGAAGCTAGTGCCTGTGATCACGGAGCCATTTCGACGACTCGTGATCGACACTGTTGGTCCCTTTCCAAAGACTAAGACTGGTTACAGCCACATTTTGACAGTGATCTGTCCTGCCACCAAGTTTGCTGAGGCAGTGGCCCTGAAGGAGTTAAGCTCAATGGAAATTGTGAACGCACTCATGTCCATTTTCGCACGGGTTGGGTTTCCCGCTGAAATACAGTCAGATCAGCAGACTGTTTTTACCAGCGCACTGAATACAAATTTCCTGGAGAAATGTGGGATTAAATTAATCCGTAGTTCAGTGTACCACCAGCAGTCCAACCCGGTAGAAAAGATGCACTCGGTAATGAAACGCATACTGAGAGCCCTGTGTTTTGATCGCAAAACCGACTGGGATGCCTGTTTGCATGCAACAATGTTTGCGCTGAGAACCGTGCCTCATGAGGCCACGGGGTTCTTGCCGGCCGAAATGGTCAACGGCCGCTCCCTGCGATCGCTACTACGCTTTCTTCGGGAATCGCGTGAGGGCAGGGAAGAGAACCCTACGGTGGTCGAATACGTGCTCGCGCTGCTTGAAAGGTTGCACAAGGGGCAGGAGCTCGCGGGAGGCGAAATGAGTAAAGCGCAGGTGAGGGCCAAACAGTGCAATGACCGAACAGCGAGATTACGCTGTCTTGAAGCTAGAGACGCGGTAATGGTGCTAAAACCGTCCCAGAAAAATAAATTGGAAGTTCAATGGGAGAGCCCAGCGGAAGTCATTCAGAGACTGTCCGACACGCGCTGTCTAAATAGCCTGCCCGGAAAGCGAAAGATAGAGCCACGGTAAACCTAACGGCAATGCCGATGACTTAAGTCAATGCTTTTGGTGTTATTGATAGCATCGATGAGTCTGGCTTGGGTATGTTTTTTTTCCTGGCATACGTTTGCATAATTACCATTTTTCATTTAATCTTGAACATTGTGTTTGTGTGAATGAATAATGTTCTGGTTGTATCAAGTGCTGAAGTAGTAGTAAAAGGATTAAAGTAATATTGGTATGAGAGCCTGGTGGATCTCGTGGAGAGAGTCCTGGCGCTTGCCGTCTTTGCGGCTGTGATTTTCGTGTTGTTCAAACTGATGCTGTCTTTCCTGTGAATGAGCTGGTCTGCAGAGATCAAGAAGCCCTCCATAGTCTTGACAAGAAGCAACGAGGAGCTGCAGAGTCCGTTGGAGGCAGCAGAACATCAGCAACAGTGAACCGAACCAGAACGACATCGTGTATCCCTCTGGACAATGGTTGCTGACCTTTGTGCATCGGGATCTTCAACCGCCGCCGGAGAAGCTGTTACGTTTCGAACTTCCCGAGTAACGAGACGGTGCACGTGTCGAGATGGGCGTCTGTTTTTCTAAGAAGACTGCACGCGACCACCTCGGAGTTCGTGGACCAGAACCACCCAGGACGCAGCAACGCGGTGTCGCATATCGGCAGCGACGGCAGCAGTTGCCCCAGTTTGTGTCCGGAGGACTGTGCGCAGAGGCGCTAACGAATTCGCCGAAGAGCGGGCGCGCCTGTGTTTGGAAACAGAGAGCCGCGGCGCCTGCGTGTTAGCACCGAGGAGAGAGAGCGGGTCATCTCCCCCCCCGTGGAGAAGAACGGTCACCGCATTCCTTTCCCGCGGAGTGCTCCCGCGCGAGGGGTCCGCGTGGGTGGCGCGCGGTTCCGACCTTGGACAGCCAGCAAGCCTCCTTGGGACCCCCATGCCTGACTTCCCCCGGCGGAGTCGCCATCGTGCCGCTAAAGTGGAAAGAGTGCGCTGGGAGGACGTTCTAGTGGGCGGTTCCCGAATGCCAGCAGATCAGGAACTCAAATGTGATTGGACTTTGACAAAATAGAAAATTCCCCAACTAGGTACTTGGGGACAAAAAAGTTGTTAAAAACGAGAGCACGAGTGCTCTCCAGTGTGTACCTTCTCAGATTCACCATGTAAATAAACCTTCGTTAAGTTCTCTCTAACTCTCGGCCAGTCTCTGCTTGGGTGACCACCGCCCAATATTGAAGTGCATGCAGCCCGACGTCTGACTCGGCTTTTCGCTACCCGTTGGTCCGCTACCGGAGCAGTACCAAACGCAACAGAGCACTTTCACCCGTTAAATCTGAAGTGGCCAAACACCCAAATGTCATACTTATATGGTGCATTCAAACAAAAATATTCTGCCGGAAATTATTGGCCGAGGGCAAGTGCCTCTCTAGATCGATAATTCTGTGTTTCAACGACATCACTGGTCGAATTGATTAGTAATGTGATGTTTCGTGAGGTGACCCGCGCGGCTCTGTCGTGGTGTGATCTGGTACTCCACCCGCTCCAACAGCGGCCTCGTAGACTGCGCCCTCGGTTTCGCTTTTTCTTTTTGCTAGGTAAAGAGCGCACTTTGACCACCGCATTCGGTGGGCCAGACACTGCGAACAGTGCTTCGGGAGGCCATGGTTTATGGCCGACTGGGCCTGCCGTTCCTAGTACAGCATCTCCATCACCACCGGAGGTGTGGCAAGAATTCACACAGTTGCCATTGAATGGGTTGACGCCCGTCACCACTACACCTGCGAGGATGTTCCAGTGGCCCATCCTGCCGTGGGCCATTCTCGAAAACTATCAGTTCGACCAGCCGATTGTACGTTTCTTAATTAGCAATATTATCAAGTAGATAAGACCTGTCTTACTGAGTTATTAAAGGGCTGAGGAGCTGGGGACTATAAAATTTTATTATTATTATTATTATTATTATTATTATTATTATTATTATTATTATTATTATTATTATTATTATTATTATTATTATTATATTATTATTATTATTATTATTATTATTATTATCATTATTATTATTATTATTATTATTATTATTATTATTATTATTATTATTATTATTATTATTATTATTATTATTATTATTATTATTATTATTATGCGAAGTGAATCCTCGTACGATTGATTCTTATGGCCAATTTTGTGCTTGGGGACGTTTTTCCTAGGGGCAGCTTCTTCAAGGACCTTTTTTTTTTCAGGGTGCGTTTTTTCTCGGGGTCTTGTCTTCGGAAGACATTTTCCAGGGGACGTTTTTATGTACATCTAAAATTTGGAAATATAGAAGGTAGAAAACTTTTATGATTGCAAACTGTTTTCACGAATGAAACAGTTCAGAGAATGAAGTTGAACAACTAACAGCCGAGGTTCGTTTCCAGCAAGGTGTTATCTGTTGTCATTGCAAAAAAGAAACTTTTGTGTTTATAGGATATCATATCTACAGTGAACTTGAGTGCAGCCCATGCGTCCCTTGTTCGTGCTTATTTGGGTTGCAGTGTCACTGTAGCAATGCTCGCACATTAATCGAGAAAAGATTATCGCAGTAACCATTTGACCTGTTATTACGACGTGTCCATTCATCATTCATCCGTTTATACGACTGCTGACTGATTATTCAGCTCAGTTAGGTAAGTATAGCTTCATCAAAGTTTATATTATGGTCGTAATTGTCGCAAACGTATTGAGTTTGACAAACCACTGGAAAACTACTTGTTTGCCAGAAAACTCTCAGTACAAATTGCAAAGCTGGAAAATTGCTAAATCAGTGCTAAATCATGACTAGTCTGCAGCGCTTACGGAGATAAGTCCGCTTACATTGACGCTGCCCATTTGTGTAAGCTTAGCCATGTTCATTCGTTTCTCTAAAAGCGAATAAAGTAGTATCCGGGCCATGTAACTCAAAAAAGCTAAATAAATGAAGAGAACGATTGAAAATATTTTTGCCCTTAAGTGACGTAGACCTTAAATGGCATTGAACGCCGGAACAGGGGACAGCTGCGTAGAAACAATGTTGTGCCTGGCCTCTGCACTCTCGACTGCCAACTGATCGCGCCAATTGCTCGGCGTCAAAGGGACGCACCTGTCGTGCCTTCTGCGGGTCTACCGGGAGGGTCTTCCTGATGCTTGCCGGAAAAGTGGCGCGAAATAAGCGAAGCATCGCTTCTTGTCGCGACACTAATCGAGAAGGCGCGATTAATATTCTTACTATTTCATACGTTTTAGCAGTTCGACGGTCCTTGTTTCTTGCTATTATTTCCCAACCTGATCTACGCGGAGAGCTCGTTTAGTTTAGTTTTTATTCTAGAAATCTTCGGTCGAAGCAATTAATCATTTTTTTAAATCCTTGAAGCACCGAACTTGTGACACCTAACACGACAACCCAAAACTGCGTGCTTTGGTTGGTCCGTCTGTATGTAGATAGCAGCACTGCTACCATCTCCTTACTCTCTTTTTTTTTCTTGGTCTCATGCTTCTCATAATTGTGCTCAGTCATTAGTGCACTATTCTTTAATAAATGAGGGGTGGAGGCCGCAGCGTATTTTGTTTTAGCGAGGTCTCGAATAGCGGTCGATATTTCTTGAAAACAGTTTGTGATATGCGCCGTCATGACCCTCGAGCAGCATCATACCCGCAGCAGGCAACTACAGACTTAGTTCTCACAGATTTCTCATCGGAGCTCTGCTGTAAGTGCATTTTTAGTATTTAACATCTTTGACATAGGCTGCAAATATCAGGCACTGCTGTCTGCCTGCTAGACACTCCCATTAGACAGCGAAAAAGGTGTCATGACGTCAACGCATGATCAATCATTTTCTAGCCTTCATCACGTTGTAATTCTATTCACAGCTGGCTTTATCGTTCACGCCCAATCCTTTCATCAAAGGCAGCTCATTAACCTTCCGGCAGCCTACAGAGCAAAGAAGTAACAGGAGTACGACCGTCAGCTGTCTGCCGATGGAGAGAAGACGACTTGTGCCTCGCATGTATGCTCGTTCTCCGGTGGAATAAAGGATCACGCGGTAATTCTTTCACCAAGTTGTGCCCTTGTCGCGCCTTCTAAGTCTCGACTCTTCGGGGCGAAACTAACAGAGCACACCTTATACTTTTGCGATTACTACTAGCTATATACTCACTCCCTATTGCCGCTATCGCTATACTCAGGTGATTGTTCGAACATTTGCCTAGTCTGCTATCACAATCTAAACGAATTATGGCAATGAGCTGCAAAAGCAAACAAGGTGACATCGAGACATCGATGTATCAGCACCAACACATGACTCCTTGTTCTCAAGCTGAGTTGAATACCGATACGGCATAGGAACTTGATATCACTGACTGCCTACTTTTACTTATTTTGCTAATTGCTACGGTTCCTGCTGCTAATACTGCTTTTCCATGGGCAACCGAGTTGACCTCAAGACAATCGTTGCAGGTGATCTTCTAATTAGAACGCCACGACAAATGATCTGGAATTCATGCACGAGGGCCCAAACTACAACTGGCATATGATAAACCGCAGTTCGGAAATTGAAAGACAATATTCATAAACGTACACACGCACAAAAGTTTCCTTAAAACCAATTACGTAAAATCATTATTCATTTAATCGTGATGTTGACGCAAAATAAGAAAAGCAAATAGCACAATCATGCATCTGTAGCAGGAGGACACTAGTTACGCATCACTAACTAACAACCGAGATAATGAGATAATGAAATAGTTATGTAAAGGTAGGTCGGTGCTTGACAATAAGGTGCAGCTAATTTATTTTTCTCGCGGCTACTTTGTTAATCAATGAACACACATCGATCGCTGACCAACATGAGTTTCAGCGACTGCTCGGCTGTCGTAAGGTTGTTGGAGACAAGCTATGAAGTGCAGTGATGACATCAAGAAAAGGGAGTCCTCTATCAGCGTTGAGCGTTATTATCAATCTCACCGACAGAGGGATGTTCTTCTTGTTCAGTGCTTACATTAGTCTATATAGCAACAAGGAAAAGTGCATTAGGTTCATAGCTTTTGATCTTGGCTATACAGGCACTGGCTACGTAAAAGGGAATAGCTCAGTAATGATTGCTCCTCTACCAGAAACGACAATCGCACTTTGCTTTTTCCAACTAATTTTTGCCACGACGCATCTTTTTTAATGTGTATATGTTGAGTTTTTTAGCATGCGCTAAAGGTGTTATTTTTTTTTTTATAAGCTTGGGATCATTATTATGTTCCCTACAGAGCAGGCCATAATGTTCATATTTGTTTAATTTTCATTTCGCGTATTACTCGGCAGAGATGTGATCGGAGTACAAAAGTTATGCTCCTCGTGTCCCCAACCTAAGTCTGTTGTACATTCCCGAAAAAAAAAAAAAAAAAGAGGCACATGATTTTTTTAAGGCGCTTACCTTCCTGAAGAGGGAAGTGGAGCTAGTAGCTGCAACGGCCTGCGAATAGGTGGTTCCGGGCAAGCTCAGTATATATCCGTACGTACGTCCACAACACAAGCGCAGGCGGCCTGGCAGCTCCTCGTAGCACACCCGAAAGCACAACTGCGATGGTCTCTTGGCTGTTAGCGCAAGCCGAACAGCTGTCCGACCGGTCGACGTTCGGTGTTAGACGAGGCGAGTACGGAACACTTCGCATGCGGCAGCCGCCGTTTCCGAGCTCGTATTTCCGACAGGTGTGGCTTGGGGAAGTCTTGCCCCTGGCAACGCGCGTTTGTACCTATACGGAGACAAAAAAGAAAAAAAAAAAAAAGGCGTTTGCTTCGGCTGCACTGTTGGCGCTAATTTTTAAACGGGGCGTGCATGCAGGTTCGGATAGGCGTGCGATTGTGCGCGCTTTGTTAAATGCAGAATTTGATTTCTCAATGTTCTTTAAACACAGCTATTACGGTCTTATTCATTTGAGCTTAAGTGAAAACAAGTTTGATATCGACTGTCATAAACTCTTACTGTTGACCAATACGTATGACTGAATATTTCTGGTAGGATTAGCCAGCAAACAAATACAGGAAAGTGAGGGGCTAGTTAATGTATACATAACAAAGGGAGCCAACAGCCGCTTACGCAAAGGAATGTAGAGAATCGTTTCGTGCGGTTGATCAATGTGAAATTATCGTGCAGTCAACGAAATAATTGATTCAAAAGTATGAGCAAAAAGAACAACATGCGTCTTTGGGACCCAAACCCGGTATTTGAAACTTCGCGAAAGGTTCTCTACCAAACGAACTACCGGAACGGCTGTTCAGCATTTTAGTACAAATATAATATAATATAATATAATATAATACAATATAATATAATATAATATAATATAATATAATATAATATAATATAATATAATATAATATAATATATTATAATATAATATAATATAATATAATATAATATAGTATAATATAATATAATATAATATAATATAATATAATATAATATAATATAATATAATATAATGTAATATAATATAAAGGATATCGCGCCAGTCCAGTAAATTATTTTTCTAAGCACGGAGGCGTTCAATGATACATGCCAGCTTATGCACACCCACAAAACGTGCACATTAATTTCGATTACCCTTTGCTTACCTACCCATCGGCCGATACCAACTCCACTGACATCACTCTCTCCTTCAGTCTTTTTTTAAATGCGATGTTGTTTCGTCATGGTGTCAGGACAATAGCATGAAGCTTGAAAGGCGTACGGGTACTCGTATTCCCCGATGCAGTTTTACTGCTGGCGATGAGGAAGGTATCTCCCAAAATTTGTGTAGTGCACTCTCCGAGACGCCGGCTCATTGGCTACCTGTATTGCTAGACAGTTTTTAACTGCTGGCGATGGGGAAGGTATCTCCCAAAATTTGTGTAGCGCACTTTCCGAAACGTCGGCTCATTGGCTACCTGTATTGCTAGACAGTTTTACTGCTGGCGATGGGGAAGGTATCTCCCAAAATTTGTGTAGCGCACTTTCCGAAACGTCGGCTCATTGGCTACCTGTATTGCTAGACAGTTTTACTGCTGGCGATGGGGAAGGTATCTCCCAAAATTTGTGTAGCGCACTTTCCGAAACGTCGGCTCATTGGCTACCTGTATTGCTAGACAGTTTTACTGCTGGCGATGGGGAAGGTATCTCCCAAAATTTGTGTAGTGCACTTTCCGAAACGTCGGCTCATTGGCTACCTGTATTGCTAGACAGTTTTACTGCTGGCGATGGGGAAGGTATCTCCCAAAATTTGTGTAGTGCACTTTCCGAAACGTCGGCTCATTGGCTACCTGTATTGCTAGACAGTTTTACTGCTGGCGATGGGGAAGGTATCTCCCAAAATTTGTGTAGCGCACTTTCCGAAACGTCGGCTCATTGGCTACCTGTATTGCTAGACAGTTTTACTGCTGGCGATGGGGAAGGTATCTCCCAAAATTTGTGTAGTGCACTTTCCGAAACGTCGGCTCATTGGCTACCTGTATTGCTAGACAGTTTTACTGCTGGCGATGGGGAAGGTATCTCCCAAAATTTGTGTAGTGCACTTTCCGAAACGTCGGCTCATTGGCTACCTGTATTGCTAGACAGTTTTACTGCTGGCGATGGGGAAGGTATCTCCCAAAATTTGTGTAGTGCACTTTCCGAAACGTCGGCTCATTGGCTACCTGTATTGCTAGACAGTTTTACTGCTGGCGATGGGGAAGGTATCTCCCAAAATTTGTGTAGTGCACTTTCCGAAACGTCGGCTCATTGGCTACCTGTATTGCTAGACAGTTTTACTGCTGGCGATGGGGAAGGTATCTCCCAAAATTTGTGTAGTGCACTTTCCGAAACGTCGGCTCATTGGCTACCTGTATTGCTAGACAGTTTTACTGCTGGCGATGGGGAAGGTATCTCCCAAAATTTGTGTAGTGCACTTTCCGAAACGTCGGCTCATTGGCTACCTGTATTGCTAGACAGTTTTACTGCTGGCGATGGGGAAGGTATCTCCCAAAATTTGTGTAGTGCACTTTCCGAAACGTCGGCTCATTGCCTACCTGTATTGCTAGACAGTTTTACTGCTGGCGATGGGGAAGGTATCTCCCAAAATTTGTGTAGTGCACTTTCCGAAACGTCGGCTCATTGGCTACCTGTATTGCTAGACAGTTTTACTGCTGGCGATGGGGAAGGTATCTCCCAAAATTTGTGTAGCGCACTTTCCGAAACGTCGGCTCATTGGCTACCTGTATTGCTAGACAGTTTTACTGCTGGCGATGGGGAAGGTATCTCCCAAAATTTGTGTAGTGCACTTTCCGAAACGTCGGCTCATTGGCTACCTGTATTGCTAGACAGTTTTACTGCTGGCGATGGGGAAGGTATCTCCCAAAATTTGTGTAGTGCACTTTCCGAAACGTCGGCTCATTGGCTACCTGTATTGCTAGACAGTTTTACTGCTGGCGATGGGGAAGGTATCTCCCAAAATTTGTGTAGCGCACTTTCCGAAACGTCGGCTCATTGGCTACCTGTATTGCTAGACAGTTTTACTGCTGGCGATGGGGAAGGTATCTCCCAAAAGTTGTGTAGCGCACTTTCCGAAACGTCGGCTCATTGGCTACCTGTATTGCTAGACAGTTTTACTGCTGGCGATGGGGAAGGTATCTCCCAAAATTTGTGTAGCGCACTTTCCGAAACGTCGGCTCATTGGCTACCTGTATTGCTGGCGTCATATAACTGTCAGTAATGTTTTCTCACTGTCGATGAAAAATACCTTGTGCTCCTTGCTTTCATTGTCATTCTTCGGACTGAACTGATTACGTCAGCCATATATACAGTCTGCGAAGTGTGGCTCCTGAGAGATATTTCTTTCGTTTTTTCTCTTCGATCAGAATCATAACGTTTTCGGACACCGCATTAATGATAGATCGCTATCCGCTCTACATCTTTCCTTGTATGTTATTCGACTTTGATAGGCAGTGAATGCCGTGATGCCGACTAAGTGACATTGTTATTCGTAGTTTTAGCGTTTGTATGATGCTCAGATTTTGTGTGGAGATTTCGCTGAAAGAGAAGTGCGAATTAGTTTAGAACATAGAGGAAAGTGTTTCATTGTTTGGGGCAACAAGTATACAAAGTTATGAAAGATGCACGGTACAAACAAATCTTAGTGCATTTGACGAGCGTGTTTAGGGAATCGATAAAAATAAAAAGTCCGCAAGTGTAATCTCGAGGCGCGTTGTAAAACAGTTCCTTTCGCAATTGACGGTCGCGCTTTCCTTTCGTCGGCCCTTTTCGAATTCAATATTGACGCCTATTATTCGTATTGCTTACTTTGCAGTAAGTCATTTTTTTTTTTCCAAACGTTAGTAATATACAATAAAGGATTGCGAAGAAAATGGGCAAAGGTATGGGTCCTGTACTCTTTCGGCAAGCACAAGAAATAGGGGGATCCAAGATTTGAGACGTTAAAGATCCTAAATCATAAACCGCACAATGATCGGAACCACTTTAGCTGTCCAACCGTACTATGTTAAACGTAATTCCTGCGACATCGCCACCGCAATATGGTGCTCATTACGTAGAGAACCACCTCCCAGCAAACAAAGTGTCCAGACGCGCGAGCATATTTATTTGGCAACGTTCCTGACCCTGATAGGCCTCACATGAATAAACAAAACTCGCAACGACGACCGGCAAAGCGCGAGCCAATAAATCGGGAAGTGAGTGGGAAGACAAGACGGAGAGAAGGGAGCTCTTTGAGTTACGCAGTGAGCTCTACAGGCAAGTAGAAGCAAGAAAATACTGCAGCGGTAGTACCTCGCCAGAAGTCCGTCGAGCGTTCGCGAGGAGGTGAAGCGGGCGTTGACACTTGAGCGAGCGGAAGACGTGAGACGGTGAACAACGACTACACTCTAACACACCCACACGGAGCAGCGGCTGAAAATGCAGCTAGCTGGGCAGGGAGGTTGCTTGGTCGGTCAAACTGATGAAAACGCCGGAGCGGGTGTTGGATCGCGAGCGACCGACACTGCGAAAGCTGGAATGCTGGGAGGAGACAAGAAAAAAAAAAAAAAAAAACAACGAACAAATAAACTGAGAAAAAGTAAAGGAGAGCGGTCAAGCGTCGTTGGAAACGCAGCAGCCGACGACGCCACAGAGCGTCGGCGTCTAGGCAACGGACGAGGCGGCGGATGGGGAAAGCAGTGCTCTCGGGGCAAGGAAAGGCAGGTCGTTCTGAATACTCCGTGCCGATGCCGTCTGCTTCGGGAGAGAATATAGCACGGAGAGTCTTGTGCTAAATTGTCTGTAACGTTTCCTTTTGATACCTAGCATTCTAATGCACGAGCAATAAAAGCACCGTCAAAAAAAAAAAAAAAAAAATGAAGGGTACACAGGAGCTCTGCCTTCAAACGTACGACGCGATGACGTAGGCTACCACCCCACATATAAAGCTCCGTTTTAACCGAGCCGTATGAACGTGCTTGCGTGGCTTAGGGGTAAAGTGCAATACAAAGATCCTGGCAGGTTGATTCTGACATCACCCTCCCATATGACAGGAGGGGCCGGAGTAGGCAGCTCCTGCCAAACGCAGCTTCAGGCAACCCTACGTTCACTCAGTGCGGGGCCATGCTACCTGCTGCCAGCTACCTCCTGCCAGTGCCATGTCATGATTTTTCACCCGCAACGCCAACGCCGACGCCGACGCCAACGCAAGATTTTCGGCGAACGGGGTTAGACGCTTTCGCGTTAAAAACACTGCTTCCGAAGCGTTTCAAATTCGCCGATTTATTGGCGCTGATTGACGTCCCCTGACAGAATGGATTCCATTGGCTAGAGGACAGTGACGTCATTAGATGGTATTGGTTGGAGGAAAGTGACGCCACAAGACAGAAAGAAATGCACATTTCAATGAGCCTCCATTGGGACCGCCTCTCCACCTCCAGACTTTCTCGAAGAAACGTCTGACCAAGAGCTGGGTGACCATCCTTGACGGCAGAGAGACCTTCAAGGGTCCTGAATTACAACCATGAAATCATGACGCAAAACTGGATGCAACGGCATCAACAGCTTGTGATCTGATGGTACAGCAAATCATTTGATGTAGTTAGCCGTCCCTGAGAATTTTTAACTCCCGAAATTGTTCATATGCTAGCCCTGAAATGTAATGAGTGTTGTCGGAAAAAAACAATTTCATGCGCAATCTGTTGTGGATGTCCAGGATATTGGTGCACAAATAATGGACCAGACTCGTTTTGAAGCTTTAGTCGCCGCATTTCAGTGACATGTTTATAAAGGCAATAACCTTAAAAGCTTCGTTCTCTAAAGAAAAAAAAAATCCGGCATCGTCGGCGTCTGCGTTGTCAGTGTTGTTGTGGGCGAATAAATCACAAAGCGTTCCTCTGGAGGCTGGTAGTTGGCAGGAGACATGCCGGGCACGGTTTCTCGCCAGATTTTGTGTCCTAACAAGACCACAAATATGGCCTTGTTGGCAGGAGCTGTGAACACTGGCAGCTTCATTGGGAATGGACGGTCAGATCGGAACCGAATCAGACATACCCAGCTCCACACAGGTACGTACCGTTTGGTTAAATCGGGGCAGTGTATGTAGCTTAAGACTGTATTCTGAGTAAGTGCGAGATAGCAGAGGCAAAAATAAAGGGTTTTTAGCGATTAAGCGAGTAGAAAGGGCGTGTATGCAAACGAGGCACCGAAGGGGAGGCGCAGTCGGGGGCGATTGACGCTGTCACGTCGTGTCCACAGAAACGGTGCTAAAGTGTCCCAGAAATTTCTATCAATGAACTACTTACAAGCACCGTTTTGGGCGAACCAAGGCGCAGATATATAGGTAGGAAACAGCAAAGAATTCCCCGTCTAAACTGAAGCTGAAGCTGAACTTGTGTGACTCATTTTGAATTTTTTATTCCAAATAGTAACCAGAAGAAAAAAAAAAAACTTTTCCAGCTCCCCAAGCGTGATTCGAAGCAATTTATACGCAAAAAAGGGCAGCTTCGTCTCCAGATGCCGAAAATCATTTTGCCATCTCCGCAGCGTCTTGGGATACATGCGTTATAATATACCCAGCACACTTGTTGAGGAGGTCACCGTCTTCACCTTCCATCCCTTCTTTACAGGGTCCGTATTCCGAGTTTGCGTAGTTATCGAAGTGTCGCTATCTCACGTGACCTCGAGCTATCTGACGGATGAAAATGCCGGAACCATGTGTTGCAACTACGAAACCGGAAGAGGTGGCAGCATCATGTTCCGCCGTTTCCGCTAATCAGATGACTCGAGGTCACGTGAGATAGAGACATTTCGATAACGACGCAAACTCGGAATGTCTACGTCTCCATCCTTCACTGTATGTCGATTCCCCCCTTTCATCTTCCGATAAGAACGGTGCCGAACAAGTGAGCGAATGCGGCGGTGTCGCCAAAAAGCGTTCAAGTGCAACTACGCAATAAAGAGCAAAATCAACGAATGATGCGGACCGCCTTTTTCAGCACGGTAAACAGAAGTTGCGGCAGCACATAAAGCATCGAAGGCTGCAGTAGACGACTAATATTCTAAGGAGTACCCTTCGACTCTCTCTTTGTAGTGTTCTTGAATTACATTCTAGGTACTGAAGCCGGTAACACAATAGGTTAGGTCTGGCAGATCGAGAATACAAAACAAAGGGTCGCTACTGTATTCTTCTGTCACCTCTCTTTCTCCGGTTACTTTGTGCTCCACTTCTCAAGCTTTATGCGATGATAGATGAGGTACTACACAACGCTATTTTTTTTTTTATCATTCGCACATCTGTTTGCTGGGCTAGGCAATCAATCAAACTCGGATGCCCCTATTTGTACGAGAAGTATGACCGAATGATTCATTGTGTTCGAGAAAAACATTTCAGCGGTCGAATGCGTTTCAGGTGGCTAAAAGTTCTCACAGGAGCGAACGTTACCTTTGTTGCACTCCGGCTTTTGAAATGTGAGTACATTTCTGCACATCCCCAGAATTGGTGTAGACATAGTTGAACTACAATTGGGGGTTTAGCGCAATCACTTTTTTTCGATGCCTATAGCAGAGCTAAAAACGCTTACTCATCTTCACTCCTTTCCCTTAAGGGTTTTTTTCGTAAAAATACCGATATTGCTTTCATGGGCGTAAGTGGCACGTAGGAAAATTGCTTGCTTAAGTGGTAAAAATGCATGGTAGCCAAAAGAGCTTTAAGGGAATGTGTAAAAAGTATGCGACATGTTCGTTATGGGCACTATGGATGCCGATATAGAAACTGGCTGCCGGCTCTGGAAGGAGCAGAACAGAGATCAGTAATAGCTCAGATCTGACTGTTTCCAAGATAACTGAGTAGATTTCATTGATAGGTATGAAAGTGACAGAAACTAATGTCACTGTCAACTTTATGGCACAGAACTTACCGTTATAATCAATGCCCGAAATGTATGCTGCTAAATCAAGGACTCAAAAGCAGTCCATGCTGAGGTTGGCTTCACTGTAGCAATGAAGGTGCGAGTTCTCTTTGCATACACAACCTTGTAGCCGCGAAAACGATCACATCAATAGTACGTTTGCGAATTCGTTGTAGAAATGTCGCTTCGAGAATGGTGGGGGAAATGTGAAAGCCATTGCAGAGCAATGAATAAATAAAATAAATGAATGAATGAATGAATGAATGAATGAATGAATGAATGAATGAATGAATGAATGAATGAATGATGGTTTGGTTTGGTTTGGGGGGTTTAACATCCCGAAGCGACTCAGGCTATGAGAGACACCGTAGTGGAGGGCTCCGGAAATTTCGACCACCTGGGGTTCTTTAACGTGCACTGACATCGCACAGCACACGGGCGCCTTGCTTTTCACCTCCACCGAAAAGCTGCCGCCGAGGCCGGGATTCTATCCCACAACCTTGGGAACAGTAGTCGAGCGCCGTAACCACTGCGCCACCCCGGATGAATGAATGAATGAATAAATGAATGAATGAATGAATGAATGAATGAATGAATGAATGAATGAATGAATGAATGAATGAATGAATGAATGAATGTCCCCAGCCCCGTTCAAACGCCTTCTGCTAGAGATGTTTTTGAGGAGCACAGACTGCTAGCCAGGTACAGCGGTCAGGAAGTTCGTAAAGTATGAGGGAAGCAGACAGTTGCTTATTTATTTCTCCCTGTGAAGGTCTACAGACTTTTGGAGTGATCTAGTTGCCCAACAACACGGCCTGAAAGCAATAGCAGTGGCTAGAATATCTCTGACCAAATATTTACATGCAGGCTTTCACGCGAAAAATGCACTTTGAATGATCAGTTAGTTTGAGCAATGTCCCTGTTTCCCCATCTATGCTAACCATTCAATAATTTAGTGATGGCTATCGCTCCAAACAGCGAAAAAAAAAAAAAATTGACTTTATGTTTACAGTTCGGAGTTCACGAAGTTTGACGGCCTCGGAAGAATGAAGTTTCATGAATTTAGCGCTGCACAAGACGCATAGAGGAAAGCCGTCTTCACATGAGGAATAAACTTGCGCAAGAAAGAACACACAAATGAAGCTACGGCGGATTGTGACTCATTTTCTTGTTTTGAATCAATTGATACACGCTTAATTAGGCGTGTTCTAACCTTCTAACCTTTGAAGTGCTCACCAACGCCAAAAACGCCCAATTAACTATAGCGGGAGACGCGGTATAGCGTACGCCCTTTAAAACAGTAAGTACCGCATCGAACATTGTCGAAGAGGGAAAGTGACAGCGTCAAGAAATTCCTTATACTGACTCAATTTCTCGACTCTCTGTGCTACGCGTTTTTGTTTTGTTTTCTTTTCTGTTTTCTGAAAAGGCGCCCCAAATTCTTGCATGAAAATCACAGTCAGCCATAAATAATCAGCAAGTTTTGTTTTCCTGTTTTGGGTTAAACAGAACAGATGAGCTGGTGGAAACCTCGAAACACATTCTTATACGGGGTTCTCTGTAACAGATGACGGAGAGCTGATAAGTTACAAACTAGGAGCACAAGGGTTTTTTGAGGATGAAGATAACGAAACCCGCTGAAATTTATCGCATCGTTCCGAAAACGCGAATGTACAAAAGCACGTATAATGCACGCGATGAGTGCCTCTTGTGGCAAGATTCATCACCAAGAAAAGCACTTCTATCATAGACTGAAGCAATCTCCAAGCTTCGGAGCTTCGTTATCGACCTAACGATCCCTACAGTAGCGACTTAAAATGAGAGCACGGTGCATCCAGGTTAGTTTGGACAAACAAACCATAAAAGAAGACGCGACGACACTGTTGCGTTCGCTGTATATTTTACTGGCGCTTTGCTTAAAGGTCTCTCATCCATTATCGGAATCAGTAGCATAACGAGACGCCTCTCAAGACGTTCTGCCAGGAATATCTCCAGAGATCCACGCGAGATGCGCATATGCGCACGAAGTACTGACTGGATTTTACGAACCGCCCAGGTAAAGTGGGTCAGCTTCATGAGGCACTGTTATACAGATAAATAGGCGGCCTTTCTTGTATAGTTTGTGCTGGTTTCTGCACGTCATAATAACCCGTCCACGCAACCATCCCATCGTTTCCTGCTGCTCGCCGTCTGTCTTCGCTGGCCTGGTTAATGGTTCTTCGGGAGTGACAACCTATAGCTGCTGTTAGACCTGCGCCAGCTGTGCTCGGCTGTAGCAATTAACGCACCTTCGAGAAAGTGGGCTCACCGGTGCGAGATTACATCTTTCAGCGTTCATGGACGGGGGTGGAGTCGTCTTCAGTGCCCACAAAATCCACTGCGGCGCCGACTCGATCTTTGGTATCCTAAGTTGTCACACAGTACTCCCGTCTGCTCGTACACGCGCTCGGGCTCAGCGCCCCGTTTAAGTCACGGTATCGAAACCAGTTCACCAGGACCAGTTCGTTACCGAAACCAGTTCATTAGAGCCTGTTAAGGAGCGAGACAGAGGAGCTCATGCCACGTTCCTCTCTGTTCCACTTTCGGCGTAGCGGACAGGTACTAGAGAATTATCGTATACTGTGTACAGGCATAGGGATAACATAGCGAAATAAACAAATAGAGTGGCTTCCGCACTCTGGTGTGCACCTACTTTACAATTTCGTTTATCAGTGGTGATAGGATTGACAGGTTTACCCCTCTAAGCGGACCGAGTTTATAAAAAAATTTGTCTGACAACATCAATTATTGTGTTTAGCAAACGTCTTACCGCTAGTATAATGACCACTATTGCAGTGAAAGTAAGCTTACAAATAGCACCTATGCTCCAATTTAGTCGACAAAAATTAACATAGAAGCAACAAAGTAACTTTAAAGTCGATTTCGATGCCTGTTAGAGCAGTGTGTAATATATTTGCGCGCCTCTTTTGTGGGTGCGTGTTGTTAAATAGTATTTGCTGAATATGTCAAGGCCAAGAGTAGGCCGGCAGTTGTGGCGAACATTTCTGAATTTTCGGCGCCTAATTTCCCTCTGTGTTGGCATAATGTTCGACACTTTGTTGAGCGAATGCGCTAAAAATGTTCATGCTTAGCTTCAAATGGCGTGTTTTCCAAGCGCCTGTGGACATCCAGGGCGGTACACTGAAGTCAAAAATGGCTGCACCGCCTATTAAGGATTTGGGAGTAACTGATCTGCCACAATCATCACATTCTGCAAAGATAATTCATTATTTTTTTATGGAGACTAACAGCAATGGGACGTCCGCGACATTTTTAATCGCACGGATTAACTCTTCGTGAAGAAGACACCGCCATGTGCAGTCAGTCCTATTTTACACTGATTTGGCTTAGGGTCTATTATGATAATGCCGCAAGTGGTTAGTATAGACATCCTTTAGCGCTTTCCTAGCTCCCCATCTCTAGGGGACTCAGTTCAGTTCAGTCGTTCAGTCGTGTCCGACTCTTCGTGACCCTATGGACCATATCACGCCACGCTTTCCGGTCTCTCACTATCTTCCTAACATCACATAACTTCATCTGCAGCGCCTCGAGGATGCCATCTAACCATCGCGTTCGCTGCCTACCCCTTCTCCGGCGACCCTCAACCTTTCCCAACATCAAATCTTTCACCAGCGACTCCTCTCTTCTCATCAGATGACCAAAGTAACTGAGCTTTAACTTTAGAACTTGACCCTCCAATGAGCAGTTAGGATTTATGGTCGACGATATCGACTGATTTGTTCTAGGGGACTACTCAGGTACTTAGAGTAGCGCATGCGGTAGCCTTTACCGCGTCTGACGGCTGCAAGTCAACGGCGGCTGTACCTGGCAGACATGCACTTCCAGCTGTGCTAAAATTCTCAAGCTTATGTGTGTATCCGCAATTCTATTGGATAGTCTTATGTTTATTGCATGTAAAATTGCTTTCAGGAGAATCCTTGATACATTTGATTGTCATACAGCACGAAACGTAGTAGGGAATGCATTTATCGAGTGCACCCCTCTCTGCTGAGTTTTTGTTAGCTGCAAGTTCTACAAAATATGATCTACTTTTGGGGGCTTATATTTGCGCTTAAAAACTGCAGTGTGCAGTTCCGTTACATTGGTGAGCTTAGACCTTTAGTGGTGAGGCCGCCACCCACTGAAGACCCTGTACCAAGCCGCTGCCTATAAAAAAGACATTGGACTGTTTTACGATAGTTTCTGCACCTGCGCACAGAATAAGCACCGTTACGGAAACTGGGTAAACCGACCTTTGTAGAGGTGAAGTGCACCGGCTCTGACTGACTGACGGACAAGAATGAGTGACCTATGCGGGCTAATAGTTTCAGACCTACGCAGGCGAAGACCTGGAGACCGACCGAACCAGTCGAAAACAAAAAGTAGTAATTGTGCCCAAAATATATACAAGCTCTTGTGTCGTTTTTAAGTAACGCCCATTTGTGGAATTGTATAGTCGGATACAATCTAATTGTGCATTAATCGCGACACATAATTTCTCCGTGGCAGAAAATAGTGCGCTGTTCAGACTTTTCTGCTTCTCTCGCCACCAAACCAACTTATAAGCGCAAGAAGTACGATGCTGCTAACTTGTCAGATGGAATCAAATATCAAAAACTTATTTTGCTTACTGTTCAGCGTAGTGACACTCATGCCACCCACGTTAGCAAGTGCTGTTTTCTTTTAACGTTTTATCCTACTTTGTAAGCTTCTGCACCTGGGTTGTTTCATTAAAGATCAGCACAGTACTACAAAAATTCTCTTGTTGTTGTAAAGGTTTATTTCATTACCGGTCCAAGGCAAAAAGACTACAAAACTCTTTTCTGAAAACGAAAAAAATATGTTTCGTGTTTTGACAGGGTCAGGTTGAAACCGTGTAATACAATTCATGAATAACAAAACTTTCTTCAATGAATTTGAGCAGGCTAGTTAATCCTCTAACATCATTTAGCGATATATAAACTGACAACCGGTTACCGTCCTCAGTGAAAAGGTAGGTGTGTAATGGATAACGCGTGTCAGTAAAACACTGCGGGCTATGATACGCGCCGTGGTCAGCGTTCTTTATTAGTTCTGTTAACGTTCGTTACAACGCAAATCTCTGCACTCCCGAGCCTTCATTTGAGAGAAGCTCTGAAAGCAAACAAAGGAGGTGGAAAACTTGAACTCTAAAAACTTACAGCAACTCGGTCACGTCTCATGCTCCTTTGTGCCTCCGCACAGGAGCGATAGAGGTGTCAGAGTTCAAAGAAGGTAATAAATAATCGGTGTTTATTCCTCCTCCTCCTCTCGCAACAGATAGAAACTTTTTATCGAAGCACATGTCTATAACTAAGCTGCGACAGAAAGGAAATGCAAATTGTTAAGTCAAAAGAAAAAGTGCCCAAATATAACAGCATTTGACGACGACAGTGCAACTCGTCATGTGGCTCTACTGGTCAACTGGATAATTGTATAATGCGTGTTTAAAATATACGACATAAGGGTTCAGACAATTTGTACGGTTCCACATAACTGAATAGGTTGGATATGGAAGTTTAACTTGAAGATTTAGACAGGTGCTTTCAAATCGTTCATGGTTAGAACGCTATGCGGTGATATTTAGCAAACTTCTAAACCCTCACATACTAAAATATAGTCACGAGAAAAAAAAAAAGCAAGGCAAAGAACAAAACGAAGTTGCCAGGAACTAAAACGACATGCGAAATAATGTGTGACGCAAGCTCTTAACTTAACTAAAGCCTAAATGAAAATAAAATGAATTGTATAATCAAACAAATTAGAAACAAAAGCGGGTAGTCTGAAGGAGAAATCCAATGAACATTAATAGCTTCCCTCGCGCGCTATAAATGGCGTAAGATCAATGGCGTACCCTCGAACGGCCTCCTGCTGTTACGGACATGGCAAAGTGGCTTTGTGTGCTGATCGCTGCGGCAATGAATGGATCCCGGAAGAGACCGCGCTCGATATCATCTCGAGAACTGAATACTATCGGCGGAAGTCCCTTTCGTCGCAAGTTGCGAGACTAACTCAAGGCGCAGGCCTTGATCAGTTGCACGTTGCATAGTGTACTTTGAGTAGTTGGCCTTGATCACCACGCATACAATAGTTTCTTAGCCTGTGTTCGAGGTTAAACACAAAAGCAGGTGTACAACGCTGTTCTTGGGGAAAACAAACTGCTTATCGTAACTAAAGCGGATATCCGGTTGTCACATCCGGGCTTTTTCGGTCCATACCAAAGTATAGAGACGGTGGTAGCAGTGGATATGAGTCAAAACCGAAAATCCTTACACTATGTTGATAACGCTCGCAGAACGACTATCCAGATTTGTGAATGCCAGGAAACGCAGCATTCCCGTACAACGTTCACATTTCCTGAGTAAAGTTGATATTAATCACGATTTAATGAGTTGATATTAATTATACTTGGACCGTTTCGGTCCGCAGTGTGGTGTATATAAATAAATAATAATAAATAAATAACGGTTAATATTAAAAAGTTTTTCCACGAACTCTGCTGAAGACATCCGATAGGTCTGTTATTTTGTTTTTGATTTATCGGGTTTCAAGTCCCAAAGCGACTCTGCAGGGTGTGAGTGACGCCGTAGTGGAGGGCTCCGGAAATTTCCACTAACCTGAACACTTCAACGTGCACTGACATCTCACAGTACACGGATGCTTTTTCTTTTCGCTTCCATCGAAAAGCGGCCGCCGCGGCCGACATCGAACTCCCGTCCTTGGGTACAGTAGTCGAGTGCCCTAACCACTGCAACACCGCGGCGGGTGGATAGATCTATTGTCTGAATGTGATTAAAGCGATGCATGTGTACATGTGTGGCAGCAGACAAGGACTGGCAAGCGGCCCTTGATGCTGCTTGTTCTCAGTTCTGATGCCTTTATCTCATTTTTGAAGCTAGGTGCTCTTTAGCTTCACCTGCTGCGATCTTCGGGCCATTCCTGGGGTGTCCTATTTTTACGCACTTCATCTACTGTGGGCATAGTGCAAACGCCACAAACAGCAAATAGCAACTCATATCGCTGTGGCGCGCACCTTCGCTCCGTGGCAATTCTCCAGTGCGTGAAAGAGAAGAAAGAGTTATGAGAAAGAAAAAAAAAGCAGTCGCTCATTCACAATCCTAAGCGCCACCGAAACGACCGACTATACTTCTATTTCGTATATTCCTGCGAACTGATTGTTCGCAGCGTTGGATGAATGTGCTTCATTCAATACAGTGAGCTAACAAAGCAGTGGTAACTGGGTGACCCGAGAGCAGGGAGAATAGAGGAGGCGGCCCCGTCCCCGGCAGCTTCTTCGTTCATTCAAAGGGGCGCCCACTTCACGGCTCAGTGGGATGGCATCAAGCTGAGAGCGTAGCGCGTGGCTTCCTCGCTCCCGTATCGCTTCTCTCTCTGCGGTGCAGCGCTCTGCGCGTCAAAGCGATCCCCTGCCGCTTGAAGGGTTGGCAACCTTGAGCGACTAAGGCCGTGGCCGTTTTTCGTCCTGCTTCGCCCGCCACTAGCTGTATGAAACCGCTGAGGCGGCACGGGCATGCATGTACAGATGTAAAAGTGTGACGCAATCAAATCACCTGTGAGCGGGGCTGCGCATCTTTTCCTCCTGTCTGGCTGCCCCCCTCTGTTGTTTTACAAAGGCGGCACACAGTGTGCAATAGTAGAACGCGCTAGAAAGTATGTACGGTACGTACATTCTTCCGTGAATGTTATGAAACAGCCCACGTAGGATAGTGTTTGCTTCCTGAGTCCTTAAAATAGTTGCATACTGTCAATTACTGCTTGCGGATTAGAGCGAACTGAACAAAACATCCTGCTCAATAGGAAGGAGGAGAACAATCGGACGTCTGGAGTGAAATTGCACCGACGAATGTGCGGAATGCTGTTTAGTTGGTAGAATGATTTATTTATTGATTGATTTGAAATGTTCATTGCATAAAACGATTTGCTTCTTTTATTCAGGACTAAAATCATCTGCGGACATTTAACATAAGGGTCATGACTGACGGTGGCGTGGGGAGATGAGAGACCAGCGTGTGGTAAGATGTCCGACTGCGATGTGTGTGCGACGTCCTATCTTGTCCGAAAGCGCACAGACTTCGGATCTATTTCACTAATTAAGCGCTGTAGCCACAAGGTAATGAAAATGGCTTTTATAAACTTGATAAGCCTTTATAAACTAGCATTCTTCAACATGGTGACCATTTGGATTAGTTGGTACGAATCTAACATATTGAACAACGAAAGACACAGAAAGACAAGAAGAGTCATCTGCACTTCCCTTCTTTGTTTCCGTGTCTTTGGTTGGTTCAACATCTTAGCATTCCTCCGTTTGCATAGTTTACAAAATGCCTTTTTTTTTTTCATTCTAAGTAAATTTCACAAATAAACGCTTGACTAAGATTAAGAGAGGAGGTGTTCAGCTCGAAACCAAGTAGTTGGTGGCAGTTCTTTGTAACCATGAATAAATATGGATCATAAAGAGTAGAATGAGTTTTGGGTCCCATATGAGCCTATTGTTGGAGGGGCGGGGAGGAAGGGAATGGTTCGTTTTAGCAGATTTTCTCAAAGTAGAGACTATTCAAGTCGGAACAAAATATCTCATAATTACAGAATCCACGCGATCGTTCGTCGTTCGTTTTGGTGTTCAATTGAAGATAGGGAGCCAGGAAAGTTAATAATATATTGAGATGATAATTTGTCTTCTTGTAATTCACATCACCTAGCTCGATAGTAAACAGTTGCTGATGTAAGATAGATAAAATGCTTGAGTGCTTGCGAGAGCCGACGGCGTGTGCAAGGTTGTTTGCTTGCTGGGAGTCTTCTGCCGCTATTACGAATGCATTCCTTAGAGGCTAACTTCGACTGACCCTATGCGCTGGGAGGCTTTTTGATCATCTACAAAAAAAAAAAAAAAGAAAAAGAAAAAGAAAGGTGTTCATTCTTTGAGAACTGTACCTTCCAAGTCGACCGCGGCGGCTGCGTTTCGATGGAGGCGAAACGAAGAGGCGTCCGTGTGCTGTGCGATGTCAGTGCACGTTAAAGATCCCCAGGTGGTCGAAATTTCCCGAGTCCTCTACTATGGCGTCTCTCATAGCCTGAGTCGCTTTGGTACGTTAAACACCACAAACCAAACCAGACCAAACCAAACCACACCTTCCAAGTAAGACAAATAGTTACGGTGCACATTTGATGAGGTTTACTCTTGCGCTTGGTTTGCTTTTGGTGTTCACGTCTGCACTTCGCAGTTTGTGCGTAGAAACCAATTTGTCATCGTACGTTGTTTGATATATTCTCAGACACGGACCATTTCCAGGTCCCAAGCAGCTTCCTTTTTCAAAGATGCCAAATGCGCTTAAAAGAAAGTTGCTACTTTGATTGCAATTATGCTGCTTGTCAAGACATAACTTCATTGCAGAGCACGAGACACCGAGGGAAATATTAGCTCAATATAGGCGTATACATACACAGAATTCGAGAAAGACACTGAATAGTATTTAGGCACACACTGTCTTTGCCATTTTTTAGCCGTTGCGTGCGTGTGTTGTTATTTCTCCAAGAAGCTATGCACATTCTTGTCCGTTCTCAAATTTGCTAAACGTGCAGGACTCTAGAAGGAATAGCCGAACAACGCTATATTTTATTCCCTGAGTATCACCACACAAAATTATTTTATAGGTTCTGCAGGGGTAGGAAATTTGATCGAGCTACTTTTAATTAAAATAAAAGTAAAGGCGTATTGATTATAATTGTATGAATATAAAACTAGAAACCCCGACCGGGTTTTTAACTCCGTGCAAGAAGCAATTTTGAAGCTCGATACATGGTACCAGCAATCATTTCCGAGTAGGTACGTGTAAACGTTGAGGTCTTGAGGATTCACTTAATTGCAGTGGGTTGCCTGATCGATAAATTGACCTATCAAAGGACCGGCCGATTGATCGGACAATCAATCAATCAATCGATCAATCAATCGATCAATCAATCAATCGATCGATCGATCGATCGATCAATCAATCAATCAATCGATCGATCGATCAATCAATCGATCAATCAATTATTTAACATTTGATACTTATTAAACGAATCGAACAATCAATCAATCCACTTAGCCATCAGGAAACTTGAAAACTTTATGGAGTTTCATCCTACAAGGGGCAGGAAATCAAAGTGGCGTTCACTGCTAGACTGCCACAACTTAACAAGTAAGCTGCGTAAATTGGCTGTTGCCGTGATACGGGCCTGTTATAAGCCCTTGCAATGTGATACATGCAGGTTTTTCCAGGAATTGTGCGCGGTCCGATTTTCACAGATTTCCGGAGTGAAATATCCGGTACGACCATTATAAAGAAATCATCCTTCATCTCACTTTGACCTCCTGAAACAAAAGAAGAATAAAAGCTGCACGCTATTTAGATAAATATGCGATACAGCAAATTAAGAAACAATCAAGAATGCAAAGGTGGACATCACAACAAGGAGCACGCGAGCAATAAATCCATGCTATTAGAATGATTGGTTGTTTGTACTCCTTTTAGCGGGGCGATACAACCAAGAACCTTAATTAAAAAGCTACCGTGCAGTGGGTTTCCTAGAAAAAGGACATCGTGGTCGCCTCGCAGTTCTGCATAGCCTCATGGAGATCCGTTGGTAATTAAATGAACATAAATAACAAGCTGAACAATCATAAAACCATGTATACTCGGTACAAAGTAATTAAACATGTTCGTGTTATTGAATTTATAAAAACCAATGCCATTGCCTTTTGTGGGTGGCTAAAAAGAACTGAATGCGGTAACTGCCAAGGAAACTACTCCGAGGGCGCTTTAATGAGCACGAAACAAGCAGCGTGCCGCCTTCCACTTGCAGTGTAAAGTAGTACGTGAGGCTATAGTACAAAACAGGAGCTGCTAAATGGCATCATCCTATAATTATTTATTATACCACGATACTGCAGTACCGCTCCTATGGCTGGCTTGTCACGTACGCCATTACCATCTCGGAGGCTGCGCCCCCTTTCCAGTTGCTCTCAACCACGGGGTTAAAACAAAGTCGGAATGCACGTGGCCATGAAGTCACAAAACAATCGTCGCCTTTCAGAGGGCGTCACCATTGCGAGCTGGCCTCAAGCGGCATGATTTGTTCTTTGCTATAACGGCGTATAGGTATACGTGACTGCAGAATGAAGTTGCCAATACTTTCGTTCTGCTTTTGTTGCACATAAGCAACAACAAAAAAAAAAATGCTTCCTCAGGAACCCTGCATAGTTGATGCCTTTCAGGCTTCAGATACAGAGTTTAGTAACAAGTATCTACATTAGTTTATCGCTAGACATCATACAATCCTCTTCGGAGGCTTTCGGACCACTCATGGTTCACCTTAAACAACCATTGTTTGTAAGGTGAATATATTCCTCCTTCTCTCCTTTGAATGCATTTGCTTTTAGACGGCGGAATTTTGGTCGTCTATAGCTAAGAGCAAAGCACGACTAATCGCATAGGAATCTTCTCGATCAAATAAGAAGATTCATTTTGCTGTAAACGTTCAAGGCAGCTAATTAGAAAAATTATATAATGAAGTCTGAATCAAACGAAGAATGATTTTGTTATAGATGTTCAAAGTGGTTACAAAACTATACAACACAATGATACTCTATGGGGACCATATTTTGGGAAAACTGAAAACTCATTCGCACAGAAAAATGTCTTTTATCGCCGTGAAATCACCCCGAGAAAAAGAACGAGAGTTTGCGGGGAGACTGCAGTAAAAGTTTGGTCAGAGCACCCAGAGCCCGCAAATAACCGGAGTTGCCCTTAAATGCGGTTAAGCTGGCCTCCAGAGTACGCGTACCACAATTCAACATCCGCGGTGGGCATTTTCCCTGCCGGTCATGCACACCGAAGAAAGCAGTGAAAAGAGCAGTCTTTGCAGTCTCATACACGTGCAGATTCAGTAGCCGGCGGTGCTGTGGAGCGAGACGTGGCGGATAGCAGGGCTTTATAGCTATGCAGTTCGGGCGCACACGGTGCCGGCTATACTTGTATATATAACAGAATGGCATCGTATAAACCGTACTCCTCTTTACTGCTTACTGCTAGCCGGGCAGAATTCACGCCAAAATGGAATGCCACGCCTGCGCGTGGCTCCTGCGCAAACCTCTTTTCTCATCTCTGTGCCTGAATAAGCGTGACCATATGAACGGTCGGTCTATTCCCATTCCCGCGGTATCGTGAAAACAACATGAAAAAAAAAAAAAAAAATATAGACTGCCCTGAGGTGAGGTTGCAACATTGCGGACTTATGAATGCCGTTCCTTGTACCGGTAAATATAATTTGGCTTAGTCCATGGCGAGAAAAAAAAAAAAAGAAGAAAAGAAAGCGTTGCCTTTCGCACATGTTCTTTCGTTAAGGAAAGGGATTTCAGATGGGAAAAACCGTCCGAGAGCTACGGAGGCAGCGCTTCGGGTGTGCCGGTACGGTTGGAGGAAATTTTCATGGAAAGCCGACTTTAGATTTTTAAGCTTAGCGAGGACTAAACATTTCCGCCAATTATACGGGCTGAAATATAAAAAGGAGCCTTTCATCTGGTGCCGACTGAGGACCGTAACATGCATTTTGGAGTAGCTGGGTCTTCGAATTGCCGACTTCTTTAAGAGAAAATAACGCCAAAAACAAAACCCAAACTGGGGTGAAGGACGAGCAGACACTCAAGAGCCGCTTGTGCGTCTGCGCTCAGAAAGTGGAGTCAGAAACGTGTATAGACAGGCTTAGACAGTTTTGAGTACTCTTACTCCTTTACATGAAAATATGGGTATTTTTCATGCGCCTACATGAATTTAGACTTTGTTCTTGACTCTATTACAGAAGTTACAGAAAGTTTGATAAAAAAGCTCCAGTTTCCTGTTGCTGTGTTACAGCCTGATATATTCACGCAGGTTCCTGGGATTCTCGTGAACAGTTGTTTCAAGTGAACGATGTTAAATTTTCTTGCTGGGTTTACTGCTGAAAGCTATGATTTCGTGCCGCTGCATTCGTAGCGCAGGAAGCAGAAGCGCGCCGACTCTTGAATTATAACATGTAGTATATAAGTGGTATACAAGTGAATAAAACGAATTCCTCGTAGACAGCTGAGACAGCTGAGGCAATGTTTCTCTTCCGTCACATTTTCAATTAAAGTGAATATTAATAAAAATCTGTAGTCTAACTTGTTATCATTATTAGTCGCGGTGTTGCTAATGGGGTTAAAATACCGTTGGCCCGAGAACAGATCCTTTAGGGATACCGGACACTAGACTGAGCTTTGTGATTTATAGTTATTGTCTACACATTGGGCTCAATATGATAACATGCCAGTACCCAAGTCACTAGACAAAATCAGGCTTAGCATAAAATGACTAGGGAGGCCACATAGACCAATAAGAAAAGCGAAGAGAGCATTAAATATTTATACTTGAACAACCTCCGAGACGCACTTGTCAGTGTAAAGTGGCTTTAGTTGTAACACTTGCCTTCAAAAGACAGCGTTGTGTGGTGTAGTGGTGTGGTATGGTGGGGTAGATGTAAGTTGTGAGAGCGCTGTAAAGGCGCCGCAATAATTTTTGCAATACTTTGTGCTGTTTAACATGGACAGAGAGAGGCAGAGAGAGAGAAAAAAAATCTTTATTACGGCACATTTTTAGGCGTCGATGACAATCTGTACTGGGGTCACCGAATTCAACCGGTCGGCCAGCTGGTCTGAAGTTAGCTCCGCTCCTCTCTTCCGTCTTTTTTTTTTTTTTTTTTTTTTGATTAGAGGAGAAGGTATGGGTAATGTGGTGACAGAATGGCAACGGGGCACGGAAAACAGGGGATGTTACGATCACATGAAGGTTCAAGGCAAATTGAGCATGCATGTCGGAGAAGGTTGAACAAGGTAGATAAAAAAAAGAGGAGGCCTGGCTATAAGGAGTGTAATTGAGCAGAGGCGATGGACATGGACTGATATCACGCTGCTCACAGCTGTTATTGCACGTTTGAATCACTGATAGGGGGGGGGGGGGGGCTGGTTTCGATCATGCGAGCATTGGTTGAATAGCGCAAAGATGGTGGAACCAAGGCGCCTGGCTAGTTACGCCAACTTGCTTTCCTAAACAACTGTACAAATTGCCTAACAAACTGTACAGCTGTACAAAAAAAGGGCTCTGAAGAGAATTTAGAATAGAGAACTAGGGGAACAGATCATTGCCTGAGTAAATTTGCCCTGCCGCTCAAGCGCCGCTCGTCAGACAGGTTACTAATACCGACGGTTCCGTCGTTCCGGAAAGGCGAGTACCTGCGTTGAATACAACCTATAACGCTTTCTCAAGTTATACCTCTTTATTTCGTATTATCTAAACATTTAGAAACTTGCTTTTTTTTTTTCTTTTCCATCCGACGCGCTCCTACTCTTCTTGCGCAAAGTGACAATCCGTTTATGGTCCAGCAGCCCCATGAAGAAGAAAGAACCCAAAATTGAGACATGCGAGCGTAAACAGCAAAGACCGCTTGAATACCGTTAGCCTTCGCTCGCCTGCCCTCGGCCCAACGCATTCGCCTTATTGTCGGCAGCCTCTTTTCGAGCTTAAGTACAGAGAGAGAGAGAGAGAGAGAGAGAGAGAGAGAGAGAGAGAGAGAGAGAGAGAGAGAGAGAGAGAGAGAGAGAGAGAGAGAGAGAGAGAGAGAGAGAGAGAGAGAGAGAGAGAGCATATTGTGTGAGTCCGAGAGGAGTGCATTCTCCACCGGCGTGCACGCCATGGCCCAAGTGCAAGCTTGACCGACGTGACAATGAATTCTCTCGTCATCTGCGCGCTTTTCTGGCCGAAGTTGAAGCGCAGTTAGGTTGCTTGGCAGGGAAGTTGCGTGCGCCCACTCAGCGCTCTCGATAAGCACCGACAAAGACGGGCGTGTTCGTCCATAGGCCACTGTTCCGCAAGACGACTTGAAGGAAATGGTGTCAGTTGAATGCACTCAGTCTCGCAACTATCTTCCACTGAAACGGCAAAAGCAAGCAGCAGGTGGGAGCGGCTCGAGCAGGTTGGGTGAAGTTGGGGGGAACCCCAAACTTTCTGTAACAATGACGACGACATACCAGGTACCCCTCGTATTACCTGCCGTTGATATTTTCACAGCACCTCAAGGCTGCAGTTTCACCTGCCAGAATAACCGACGTGAAAACCCCATGAGACACAATAACCTCATACAAATTCTCATACTAAACTCATAGTAATCTCATACTAATCTCATACAAATCTCATACAAATCTCATATAATCTCATTCTAAACTCATTCATCATATGAGAAATATATGAGAATTAATGAGATTTGTATGAGTTTAGTATGAAAAATCTGTATGAGGTTATTGTGACTCCTTCATTATTACAGCGCAAAGACGGCACGGAACAAGAGGAGGACACATCAGCGCTGTTGTGTCCTCCTCTTGTTCCGTGCCGTCTTTGCGCTGTAATAATGAATGTATGTGACTAACTCGCCCAAAATGTTGTATTATTGTGACTCGTACGGTGTTTTTCACTAGGGATATGTGTACAGCTTTGGTAGTGAATTAGATCTCTGGCGAGGTTATCGCGCTTAGACGAAAGCGAAGCGCAGGCGGTCGTCTACTATTGATATTTTGATGCCAGTCAAACGTCGATAGGTTTTCTTCCCGACTTTGCTCCTACGCTGTCCAGAAGTTATTCCGATTTCTTTCCGACCTGCGCACCGCTGGGCACAATATGAATACGAAAACTGAGAAAAATAAAACAAAACAAGCAGGCGTAAAAATGTGAACAACTAAGTCAATTTTTAAAGAAGAATTCGGGCCCTCACTTGTCTGACGAGTCGGGTTTTTCGTTCGGATCTTTTTCTACTTTAAAATGAGAACCAAAAACGGCTATTTTCTCTAGAACTCCCATTTATACAGAGAAACCTACAATTTCCGTCAGCGCGTCTTATTTTGAATGCCACGCAGTCGAGCCGTCAGGAGGCACTTTCTCGCTTCTGTTGCGTCTGTCGATCTCTGACTTTCTCTTTTTTCAACGGTAACTTTTCCACTCGATTTGGTCGAGGAAAAATAAGCGAACAAGCTTCGTGCACACCGTGGCGAACACTTACAATCATCGCGATCCTCATCATAACTTTCACCAGAGCAAGACAGCTTTGCAAATGCCATGTTATAACTTTTACCAGGGCAAGACAGCTTTGCAAATGCGATGTTACCTCGTCATCACCAGTACCACAGGCATAACTACTGTCGACATCATGAGCACATTAAGTATTCCGTTTGGATACAGACGACAAAGGAGAAGAGAAAGAACTTCACATAGGATACATTAGATTTTTTTAGCGCTCAGTGGAAATGCATTAATGCATTGCTGTTGTAGTTTAACTAGTGTGTAAAAAGTGTTTTTCAACTCGATTGTGATTGCATTTCCTGTTTCCATATGTTTCCATATATAAACCGATTTAAGGGTGATTAATCGGAATAATGCGCAGGAAATACGACAGAATTCTTTATCATTTGGTTCTCTTTGGTTCAACCGTACTTTGGCGTAGTGCATGCACTATACCATCACGCCCACCATCACTACTTGGTACTTTACTGAGACAGCTATAACCCAATCACTGCCCCTGTCAATGAGGTGACGGTACCAAGTCGTTAAAGCGGATGTTTCATTATAGACAGTGTTTTGCTTAGCCGGTGTGTTCATTACAGCTGGTATTTCATGATTGCCTCCGAACTTCACACATGATGACGCCGCCACCACCGGCAGTTTTCACTGTCATTGGGCTTATATTGTTATCGCGCTAATAATTAATTGTTGTACTGATTCCCGACGGCAGGGGCCACAACTTTCTTTTGAGTGCTTCGACGATAAGGAGCGTGTCGTCGTATGTGGTCTTTTCGGTCCTACGATGAAAAACAATCGTGCTACGCGAGAACGCCGTGCGTTCACGTCCAAACGAAAGACCTGGCATTTTTTCCCGCTATTCGACGAGGATTCGACAGGCCCACGATTCGAGAGCGCGCGCTCAAGGAGGAAGTTCCGTTTTTCCCACGCGTCGGCCTGCATGGCCGAATGGAGCCTCAAGGACTGAAATGGCTGGATGCCCACTGAATGGCCGACAACACTTGAAAGAGCCGCTTCCTTAAAGGAGCCATCACATGCTCTGAAGAGGGCACCAATTCAATAAGCCTGCTTGATGGCATTCGTGGTCACGATCATGTCGATGTCACGAGAGGGGCAGGAAACAAAATGGGGTGTAATTGCGGAAAGGACTGGGTACGTCAGCATCAAGGGGTCAGATCCCATGTTTCAATACCACGCGCCGCGATCAGATACAGTTGGAGGAAGCGATTGCAGCATTAAAGGGGCAGAATAAATGAAGGTGGCTAAACATGGTATCGCAGGCGCAGTAATTGATTCGAAGAACGCAAGAAGAATATCTAGAGGGCGAAATGGTAAAATACCTACTTCCAGGTCAAAAGGCACAGCGAGTTTGTGTACAGAATAATAATAAAAAAAAAATTACCAGACGCAAGCGTGAAATTCGTTACACTTTAAAAATCTGCGAGGCAGGTGAGCTGGCGCAATGATTAGATGTAGAATACGCTGACTCATTCCTCCTGACTGAGGTAGCCGTATCGCGCAGCAGTCCCTATAAACTGTTCACTGCAAAGTCCACATGGGTGCATGAGCGTGCCTCACAGATTTCTTAACTGCATCCTTTCGGCCCTTATGGCCAAAAACTGGCTGCGTCCTCGACAACTAGCAGAAATATGTCCAGCAGCACAAAACTTGGGCCCAATATTGGTACATTGATGGCAACGTCCGGCACTATACACAGGAACGGACGTTGCCAATATCGGGCCCATCGTTTATCCTGCCTGGGATTCTGACCCCATGCTTATAAATGGGAGCACGTTTTCGAGAGAGCCCGCTCTTCTGCACACCTATTCGTTCTTAGTGGGTAGAATGCAGTGTAAAGAAAAAAACTTGTTCGAGCGAGTGAACGATGAGAGTCTTGGACTTGCGCACTTTTTGCACGGCAGCTGGTAAACAGGTTTCTGGTTTTCTGCTATACAAGCGATCCATGTTGGCATACAGTGTGCCAGGTGATGTTTAGTCATTGTTATCTGATGATTTTGTTGAAACAAATGTTGTACTGGGGCTTATCTTTAGTTTTGCTTAAGAAATTTGTTAGTAGGGTGCGTTTTATTTTTAGGTTCGCTTCAGAAAAGAATGTCTATCTTCAATGGACAGAAAAAGGAAAAAAGTGTGCTGAAAATATTCTTAAGCGAGTAAAGAGAACGCAGGTTCCGCCAACCATTAAGTCCTTTTTCTTTATGCTACATACTGGGACGCTGTCCGTGAAAACATTTTCGAAGCAAGGTTTTTACGTATCACGGGGAGCCTACTGCGTAATATGTAAATAACCTGTAACTATAGACGAATGTTATTTTTTTTTTTTGCATAGTTGAGAGGGTGTGTAATTTTGTGATTTTCTCGACAGTACAAATGAAGTCTTCCCATCAGATCCAGATGGTATTCAGAACTTCGCGATAGCTAATGACGACATGCTGCCAATTGGCTTTATTATGCGGACCGGCCTCCAATGCATATGGTCTCGCATGGTGGGTTTTCATTCTGACCCTGATGCGAGGTCCGTGTTGCTTTGTTTCAGATAGTATAACATGTTTTGTTGAATAGCAGAAAAAATACAGCTTGTGCGCCGCACTGGCTACTTAGGGTAGAACTCTTGACAGGCCTTAAAGAGATTTTCAGTAATCCTCTCACAGACCCACAGGAGCCGTGCTTTCAATTTTTTGGTGTGCTTTATTGTACGGGGAAAGTAAGCGCAAAAAAAGAGACAAACACAAGACAGGAGACAAGACAACGCGTCTCCTCTCTTGTGTTTGTCTCTTTGTTTGCGCTTACTTTCCCCGTGCGATCATGAACCAACTAGCCCAGCAACAAGTTCTGCTTTATTGTAATACCTTGTAATAAGTGTTGATGGAAGACCGATAATGCATAAACCCTATAAAGCTAACCGTTTGGCTAGCATATTATGCGGGGAGGAGGCGAAAGTGATTGCTGTCACGACATATCACGACACGAACACCGCCTATAGCCAGAATATTTAACGCCTTCTTAGAGCAGTGGATGCAAAGTGAATAAATAACGAAACGAACACAGGGAGAGGAAAGATGAATTTGAAGGGGCCTTCATGCAAGACGAGTTTTCGGATCATCTGTCCAGGGGCACATTTCAGTATAACGGGCTTAGTGCCTCGCGTACTCACTTATTTTAATTTAACGTGCCACGTAACGGTTAGTAAGTGGTTTAAGACTTTAGTGGCTCACGCGAATTACGCATAATAAGTAATACGAACAATTGCATCGCTCACCGATCACCGATCATCGTAACGCGATTTCGTGGAAACGACGCGATCTCCTAACCATAAGCCCGTGAAGGCAAACTGCGTGAAAACGCATGGATTAAGTCTGGCTTGATTTTGTGTGGGTTTAACGTTCGAAAGCGACTAAGGCTATGATGGACACCGTAGTGAAAGGCCCTGGAAAATTTCTACCACATGGAAGTCTTTAACGTGGGTTGGAATAATATAGTACACAGGTTCCATGCGTTTCTCCTTCATCTAAACGCGGCCGCTGTGTCCGGGATCGATCCCGGATCTCACAGCTCAGCGGACGAATGCCGTAACCACTGAGATACCGCAGGGGCGGTGCAACAAGAAGCAGTAGACTGAATGTAAGGAAAAAGGATGAAAATGAGCAACGTTTTCCCCTTTATGCACTGTATAATAAAGCGCGCAAATAAGAGCAACAAAAATATTATGATCGAATCCATAGATAATTGCAAAAATGGTGAACTCTTCACATTAAACAAGATTTACTTTATCGGCAGAGAGCTGTTTATAGTCGATGCATGTCCCTTGAAAGTTGTCGATAGCAGTGCGTCAGCGCATTAGGTCGAGAGGACATGGGAGCTAAACGTGACCGAATTTCCCATACGGCGGGTCTCTCCCGGAGTGCGCCGGCGAGACACTGAGAAATGCTGAGCTAAATGCTTTCCTGCTGCAAGGTACTATAAACGTCCTGTTTGGACAACGTCGAGTCGGTGGAGCTGTTGCACAAGTGTCTGGCCTACTCGAGCTTATCAACAGTTTGCTAGATGTTGTTCACGGCGTTCTGTACATGCTTCATTGAGGTCATTGCCACGGATCATTAATATAATCTACTGCGATTAGAATGTTACCGTCTTTTTTTTTTCTTTTTCTTTTTTTTTTTTTTTTGTGAAGCGGGACCTGTAGATTGTTTTCGTTCAACCTCATACGCAGTTTCCGATAAAAACGAAGGGGAAGACACAGAGAGAGACCGAGCGCCAAGCTGGCCAGACGTACAGTGTTGTTTTGCCTTGACCTTTATGCTCATGGATTCATTACGCATTTTGCTGACCATGAAGGTTCTGTGTTATTGGGCACGTCACTGGTCACGTTGCACTTTCGTTTAAGAGCTTTTTGATGTTTACTTGAACGTTCTTCTGAAATATTCTGCATAATAGCACCTTAGTTAGGCTAAATGAAAGAAACACAGAGATAATTTATCCCGAACGGAAAGTATACTGCGACCGCTGTTTGGAAGCGATTGGAAGTGTAGCCCACAACATCAAGGATCTGCGCATAAGGAAGCTTCGTGGACGTCACCGCATTTTCTTTGCAAATACGGTCGCTGGTCGCGACATCTCTTTTTTTTTTTTTCGAGGAATTTTTTCTGGAGTTAGAAATGCCCACGTTATTGTAAGTAGTTCCTCTCACCATTAAAATACAGTAGTTCGTCGATTCACACCAACTTGAATGTGTTTTGAATGCCATTTTAATCACCCTTCATATATCTATATGGAATTAATTTGTTAATAAATTAAACACCAAAAGCAAAACACAACTCCCCTAATTATGCAGCACTAAGGCTCACACGCTGAGGATAAAGTCTGCGGGCTATAAGAAACGCCTTAGTGCAAGGGCTACAACGTCGTGAATAATGACAAAATGATGCTTTAAACAAGCGTCATAATTTAAGCGCACATGGTTTCCACATCTCTATTCCGTCGAAAGGCAGCTGCTGTGACAGGCGTTCGAGCTCGCAGCATGTCGCTGCGCAGCGAAATTACAAGGACAGGTTGAATGGCGTCGTAACGTGACACAACGCGTCGAACAATCAGTGCTCAGCAATGTCACCTGCCATTTAGGCAGTCGATGCCAACTTCAATGCCAGAATTTTTAAACAACTGGCCCTTTAATGAAGTCAGATTAAAAAAACAAATATTTACGATGGACAAAATTCCCCCGCACAAAGTCATAACCAGTTGCCGGTGTAAGAAGAAAAATAACGTACTATTTAATTTACACGGCAAAAAACAAAAACAAAAAGGTAGTAAACATCGTTGCCATGCGTATCCAGACACGCTGAGAGAAGATATTTTTTTTTTTTTTAGAGATAAGTCTCAGACTTTCAAGTAAATTTTTTCTTAGCTACGTTGGCAATGCAATATACGAACAATGCAATATACGAAACAATGCAATAAACGAAATGTAAAAAGAGAAAAAAACGCGTGTGATGGAAGACGGTGCAGGTCCCACCGAATGTACACAACGCATGACCCACTGTACTCAGAGCAGATCGTGATTGGTGGCAACGAAAAGAGAAATTCAAAGACGTCCGAACAATGCTAACGGCCTGCTCTTCTATCGTGGAAGTCCGGTACACGGCTTTTTTTTTTTCTCAGTGAATTTATTTTATTCGGTTGAACTTCCAGTCTGTGTGCGCGCTCGCAAGTTGTTCTCATTGCAAACGACGCGCAAAAATAAGAACAGCATCACCAGGGGGGAGAAGAACGGTAATGGAACAAGACAGAAAAGCTTAAAGAAGTGCAGCAACAACAGCAGAGTACGTTGCGAGGACGTACAGTATAAATGCGTGGAAAAGAGAAGAAGCGAAATATACTTTGGCTGCAAAGAAAGACTATTCCTGTTTCGAGCTCTCGCACATATATATACACAGACGTGTGCCGGCGATTTCACGTAGGAGGCCCGAGATGCGGTGTCTTCGCCGACGGAACGTGACGTCGTCGTAATGTTGGAAGTGGGCTTTGGTGCCGGCATCCTTTGTCGCTTATTCCACCGGCTTGCTGGTACCAGAAGTAGTGCAAAGGGGCCAAAAGAAAATCGAAGAATGAAGTCGATTCCGCTGCTTTTGGCTTAGGTTGTACGCGTATATACCTTTGTCCTTCCTTCCGCAGAACGCGCGGCGCGACTCCATCTTCTCATGGGATATTCGCCCAAACTGCCGAACCGTGAAGGCGGAACTAGTGGATCCTTTGCACGGAGCTTTTAATTCGGTCAGAGCAGTGGGACTGTGGCAGTCCCAACAGTCTCTGCGCTGGGTGGCCTGTAAGAACGATTACCCCCAAATGAAACGGAGTTGGTCAAGGAAACGACACCTTAGGCTACCGCTTATTTGTTCTATAGTCCGGAGGAAGCAGAGTTACATAGTAGCAAGGAGGTTACACCGTTTTGGGGACACTTGCAGGCCCAGAGATATCAGAATCTTAGCGACCTTTAGAAACAATACGCGCTCAAGCGGAAATCGGGTGCCCTGCTTTTCAACACAGAATACTGCCTGTGACCATTACCTGCTTACGGCAGTGTCCGCAAGCAGTCAAGCGTTGTTGCACCCACCGCGGTGTCTCACTGGCTACGGCCTTCAGAAGCCTAACTCAAGGTCGTGGCTTAATGGTGGTCACTGCTGCTCTATTAGGATAATGAGCAAGGGCATAACAGTGATGGTAGAATATTTTAGTAGATGTTACGAAAGACCAGGTGGTCGAAATTATGCCCGAGTTGCACTGGAACTCGCCTGATTAGCAGCGTAAAAGCACCGTGTGACAGCTTATAATGAATGAATGAATGTATGAATGAATGAATTAATGAATGAATGAATTTATCGATTGACTGGTAGTGTGCACTGTGCTTGAATGGTTGAAAGTGAGCGCAGAAAAATATATAGCCTGCTTCGAAGTAGCCGTACTTCCCGCAAATCTCGCCGAATCTTTCGTCGGATTCTTGGATCACGCCGCATCAGCTGCAAGATCAACTGGCCTTGGCGTTCCAGGTCTGCCTGGTGTTAGAGCTTAGTTTTAAGCGACGAAGCAAAATGACTCCTCTGCCTCTGGCCCTGTTCTACACTCAGACACTGATTCACATATATAACTCAAGTCACCCATTCACTGGTACAGGGCGGCACGAGGAAATCCTTCGCGATCAGTTTGTGGAAACTTCATGGCGTGGCTTGTTCATTTCTTTAACACGTTAGAATTTCAACGCCCGTCATTTCCCAAAGTGTCCAGCATTCGCGTCCAAAACCTCCACCTTCCGGGTACGCTCCGAACACGGAAGACGAATTTCGCACCTACGGACGTCCATCCGCCATGCGAACATCCATTATCCAAAGGCCACCAGCCAATTCAATTACTCTATCCACCGGGGAACATCCGGAAGCCTCCTGATACCAGACACATATGGTGAAAGCAAATTCAAAGATGCAGACATGTCACCTTCTGGTTAAAATTGCTTTCCTTATTTATACAATATTTATTTAATTATTTATTTATTTACACTATTTCATTATTCATCATTCATACAATACTTTAGGCCGAAATGATCGATACCAATAGGTGACAAAGTAAACATTTTATGGGTGCACCTACATCTGCTGAGGTACAGGAATGCGAAAGCACTGCGAGATCTGTCATGCCGCCTGGTGGATACGCCCGACACTATGCTAGCGGGCCTCGGCCGCTATACGCGTTTTGCAGGACAAATCAGCGCACAAAGTCGATGGTAGTCCGGGGTCAATTCAGTGGACGCTAGACAGCGACCACAAAGTGGAGGCACTTTAACGCCCCGCGCTGTAAAAATTGTTACGTAGATAAATGAGACCTGCTATGGATCTCAATTTTCCAAAATGACAACCCAACCCACAAGTTCGCAGGAGCTGTAGGGAACGCGGAGCTGTTCATGTGGAAAACGATTTCCAGCTTTCAATTCTCACGGCAAGCATCAGATTCGGTCAGGCAGGTCGTCACAAAAGCAATCTACTTAGTCTACGTTAACTTCAGCACTAACCGATATGATACAGAAAAAGGTTTACAGCACACTCTTGTCAGAAGACTCCAGTTGGCTTTGACAATCCACAGGATGTATTCGAAGCTTAATACGTTGTGCTAGGTCTAATGCATACTCGTTTGGCTCAAAAGAGTACGGGACTTAAGAAGCGACATGTAGGAAATCATCTGTCACAAGACGAACTCTTCTCAGTGTTGTGACACCCGCTTGTTTGTCCTGTAAGAAACATAAAGGCGTATTTTTGGAGACGTACTTATAATCCTCAGAAGGGCATTCAAGGCACAATTAGGTAATCAATAAGCCATGTAGCCGGACACTTTTAAACAATTGTCCTTCGCATTACGGAGACGCCGGGGTACAGCAGCGTGACGAAGCGCTTTCTGCCATCTTGATGGGCAGCAAACAAGAGCGCACATAAGCCATCTTTTGTCAACAAGAACACTTCGGCTGCTGTTGACATGCAATTGACTCCTGCTGCAAGGCGGGGCGTTGCCGAGGGCATAAGGCTAAATACAGCGGCAGCACGTGCACGAAAGCGGTTTCGTCCGCTTGCATAGCCACAGCAAGCGTGATCATATTGTCTAGAGAAAAAATTAGTTTTTTTTTTTTGTGGAGAGACAGAGAGAGGAGGAGGAGACACAACACTGGACTACGATGGCCCGCCATCTACCGCAAGCCGAAATTTGGTTTTGAGAAAAATATCTCACTCCATGGCGGAGACCAGAACCGCACGGAACGGAGTAAGGTGGGAGCGAAAGAAGAAAGACAATATCTTAATTGCTTGCGACGAGGGAAGCTGGCCTGCGCTCTTGTTTTGTTTATTAATTTATTTATTGTGGGCCATCAAATCGTGGGTGGCATCACACTGTTACGACGGTTTAGTGGCTGCAGTGTCTGGGAGCTTCATACAAGGAATTCGCCGGCGCGCTCGTCCCGTGTTCGTCCTGTCTTTCTGTCCTTCTGCCGCTTTGCGCTATATAATATACTCGTGATGTCAAAACATCAACTAGCCCAACAATTAACTCTCTTAAACTACCTTTCATTCTATGCATGCCCTATACCATCGCGCATGCGCAGAACGCAAGATCGCGTTTCGACGATTGTCATATAGGCATCAGTGCCTCAATGCCTCGTTGGCTTCCCCAGCAGGACCCCTTTAAAACTTAACGCTGCAGAACCCTTGCTGAACAACCTTGCGCGAGTAAAATGCGCCAACATATTAGAGAGGATCCATTGCTTATATGTTATACGTGTCAGCATGCGCGAGCCGAAAGGGGCCGTTGGAATTCGGTTACGTTGTTGTATACCCACTTAAAAACTTCCAGTGGCTCTAGCTCTGCCGCTGTTCGTGTGGTCTCTCCCCATTTTCACACGCCTGCACATTCCTTTTTACTGCCACTCATGTGAACAAAAAAGGACACATTTTATTTATTACTTTTGTATCTTGGAATTCGCGCATAAACGGAAGGGCTGAATTATAGTGGGTCAGGAGCCAGAGAACATGCACAACACGTGCGTATGCGGATAAGCTGCACACGAATAAAAAAAGCTCCTTAAAAGCCCATAGGTGAAGAGAGGACCACACCCAAGCTACTTTCGCTTCATTTAGACTTCGCTCCTTGACGGGCATTGCTTTGACCTTGGTCGTAATTGCTGGTGTACGTGGCGCAACAAGCCGACGCGAGCATACATCTTGTCCCTTGGCGGCAGAGAGGCCGGGTCGTACCGTGGCCTTGACGAAACGATGTCGCCATGTGCGTCTATATACCTATATATACATACAAACATGATAAGTCATCCCACGAGCGTCACTTGCTAAGTTTACGAGCAAAAGAGATATAAATGAGATGTGTCGCGCGTTTATGTTCCTACACGTCGCAGCCACCATACCTTTGGCACAGGTTGTAGCGCTTTATTGGTCACCATCTAGTTTTACGTACAGCTGAACAATACATATCTTAGTAGCGGGGAATACACAAATATTCGCTGCTTAACTAAAAACAGCGTTAAAGCGGTTGCTAACTGGGGTATTCTTACTAACACTTTAGCAAGAGCGAATGCGCTCGTTATCACTCTGCCAAGTTCAGCTTTAGTTGTCTACTCCCCCCTGTAGGTTTCCTGTAGGAGGCTTCGGAGATAGCGCTCTTGAATATAAGCTCGGCACAGGATCCGCCTGCAGTCACGTGACCACACCGTTATTGCGGCTCGTGAATCGCAGATCTAAACAACCTTCGTTTGCACGGAGTAAGGGAGTGTCATCGTGGCAAGGCGTCGCCGCATGCCTCGCAACTATTCGCTCACTGAGGTAGAATCCTGAAGTCCGAGAAGTCCCCCCTCGCAGGGTTTGATCGCGATTCGCCTGTCGCCCAGCCTCGCGACGTAAACACCAACGCCTGGAAGCACATGGTGTCCATGGCCGATGCCGCATCAGCAGGTTTCACTCTCGGAAGCAAAGCAGCGTAGTCGACGATACCAAGAAACACGTATCTGTTTCTTTTCTGTTGTTCAGCATGGAGTTCAAGAGAGAGTTACAAAAAAAAAAAAATATTGAAAGGGATGGTGCGGAGGTCGGTGGGTGGCGAAGATCGTGGCCCTGGCCTGATACTCCGCACTGTGGAAGCGGGGAAAAGGGAAGTAAATGATAGTTGGAGTTCTAGTAGAGGGTGTGGCTTAATGCAGCGCAAAGTGATTACACTCTTATCTCAGTAATTTTTTTTTGTTAATCAAGAGCGCATCATCGCTATCACAGCAAGCATTCCCAAAGTGCTTACGCATTCCGGTATCATTTCGTCAATCCTTTCAGAAACGAGCTAGCGTCGATAGCTAGCCTCCCAGTAAGTTGCCGTCCGCTTTTGTTTTTATTTTTGCTCCGAAGCGTTTGCAACACACCTGAATTCACAGCAGTAATCGAGGATCCTGTTTGATGCTCAAGATATTCATCCGTAGATGTTTACATCAGTCTGTTTTACTTCTTAGAGAACGATTTGCCCAACCATGCTGACAAGTGGGCACTGTAGTCTTGTTAACATTCATACGGCCTATATGACACTCTATGACTTACAGTCCTACGTCTCATGCAGAGATGACCGCAGTCTGTTGTGGTGATCCTCCAGCATTTTTTTTTTGTGTCTTTGTAAGTCTCAGGGCACGTGTCCTCGAGTACAGTCTTTCCCATACCCTATTGTTCTTCAAAGTATTAGCGTTCCCTCAGCAACAAGGCCACTGGATAGCGTGGTGTAGGGCTTCAGGAAATCCTGATTGATATCATGTGCTCTGGTTTATAGTTTCCTTAACATTTGTGTTTGAAAGCAACTGACTCGAAATGGGTTTTCTAGAGGCCTGTGAATCCGGCAGACGCCTTTGCACAGGCTTACTGATTGGAACTATTGCGGGCTGTCATTGGCGCTGAAATGTATACATTGATCGAATATTTAGGGGAGTCCCCCAAGGTGGAGTAGATTTATAATAAGAGAATAATTACTCATTTAAAACGACCCATGCGCACCCATACGGCTACAAAGGAAAGCTATAAAGCTTTCTCAGAAACTTCGTAGTTACAACCAATTCGTCCTAGCCCGGGGACCGTCCTGGTTAGCTATGTTGATAGAGCGACTGCTCCTGAAAGGTTGTGGCCCTGGGTTCGATCGCCGGACCAGGACGAATTTTTCTGTAGGTACGATGTTTCTGAGAAAGCTGTATAGCTTTCCTTTGCAGCCGTATGGGTACGCTTGGGTGGATGTCAATGAGTAATTACTCCCTTATTACAAATGTATGCATTGTGTACTTGTATAATACATCTATTGTTTGCAGCGGTTTTTTGTGTAAACGTCACAGTGCGTAGAGCCCATTGACAAGTCGATGTGGCAAAGCGTCGGTAGAGATCATTAATTAAGCCCTGTAAACAGCCGCAACATACAAGAATCATCTCATTCGACTTCAACGAAACGGTGGAGTTGACGGGAAGCAAACCCCTGACCTTGCGTTCAGGCGCACGTGATTGGTACTCCGAAGCTGCCCAGCATTTTAGCGACAAAGGAGATTAGTTGTCGTGAGTACTCTAGCTTGTTTCTTGCGTACTGCAGCCCGCGCGTAGCCGTAAAACCTGTCTTTGAAAGAGCTTTCACCGCTCCAGTGTTCTTTGAAGGCCGGAAGCGCAAAGCGATAAAGTATCGTAAGGATGACCGTAAAGGCGCCCTCCTCGAGAGTACGTGTGCCTTGATGGAAGGTCATTCCTGGAAAGTTTCGCTGCGTACAGAAGCTGGATGAGGCTTCTTATTCTTGACGCACGTGGTTTCGAAATCGCTAACAAACTTTCCTAGAACAAAGAGAACCTTTGCAAAGGTTTGCTGTGGCAAGCTAGCATTTTCGAATGCAGCGGTTCCAAATAATTGAGAATACGTGCAGGAAAAGGCGCGGTTTGATACGATGGATAGATAGAGAAAGGAAGGAAGGAAGGAAGGAAGGAAGGAAGGAAGGAAGGAAGGAAGGAAGGAAGGAAGGAAGGAAGGAAGGAAGGAAGGAAGGAAGGAAGGAAGGAAGGAAGGAAGGAATAAAGAAAGAAGGAAAGAAGGAAGAAAGAAAGAAGGAAAGAAGGAAGAAAGAAAGAAAGAAAGAAAGAAAGAAAGAAAGAAAGAAAGAAAGAAAGAAAGGAAGAAAGAAAGAGAGAAAGAAAGAAAGAGAGAAAGAAAGAAAGAAAGAAAGAAAGAAAGAAAGAAAGAAAGAAAGAAAGAAAGAAAGAAAGAAAGAAAGAAAGAAAGAAAGAAAGAAAGAAAGAAAGAAAGAAAGAAAGAAAGAAAGAAAGAAAGAAAGAAAGAAAGGTTCGCCTTCCTACGAGACTGGTATGTTATGCTAACCAGATCAAAGCAGATAAACGGCTGGCGTAGCAAGCTTTCTGTAACTTGCAAGGGTGGAAGAACGGGCTAGTTGGTAATTCATCTTGGAAATCAAACTAGCGCACTTCAAAACAAAGACACAGGAAGAGAACGACTGTGTTGTCGTTCTCTTCCTGTGTCTTTGTTTTGAAGTGCGTTAGTTTGATTTCCAAGCTTTCTGTGACGTCAAGATCAAAGAACAAAGTCTTGCTATTCAGTGAAGCTTTAGCTCACTAACAGCGAGTTAGGATAAAAGCGAAACTTACGTAACAAAGAGGACAAGAAATACTTTAAATTCGTGTTAAGGCAGCCCTGTCATTGCCTTCGTATTCAGACATCCAGCAGCTCAAAAAGCAGTGGACAACGATCATTTACGAAAGGAATTACAGTGTAAGCATTGCTAGCGTTTTATTGGTTGTAACCAGCTTAATATCGACACCGCTCGTAACTACTTCGAGCATATTTCCAATCACACAGCAGCTAGTCCTAAAACTTGCAAGGTATTACACTAGAGCTGAGAAATGAGTTAATTGGTCCGATCAATTGGCCATGCAGCAGAATTGGCTGATTGAAACGCTTGTGTTACCTATATATATTTTGTCACTGCTGTAGGCACAATTCTGTCACCTTTGAGCTTCGAGGGGTTGTTACTTAGTAAGGAATAAATCCTTAAGTCTCTGCAACTCGTACCATATTCGTCTTAAACTGAGGTAACGTTATCAATAACTTACGTTGTCATTAATTTCATGAAGCTTCTGCAGATCACAGGATCGCTTACCTTGGTGACGACAGGTAACAAGACACTTTGGAGCTAACACCCGCGCCACCACTCGATGGTGTTCCCATGAGATATGTATCCAACAGCACGGTAAAACAACACGCGCGCCACGAACCGGCGCGTGAAAATTCTTTAGAGCGCACACGCGAGCCCAGCCAGTTTGCCGAGCGCGACTGCCAGGACGTAGTACGTCGCCACGTTCTCCGAACAGCTGCGAAAAAATCCACCGTGTTGCCGGTGTCGGCAGCTGACAAGCGCTGGGGAAAGCGTAGAAGCAGTAATTTCCCCGTACTTGAACGTCAGCGAACGTTCTGGGGAAGGAAGGTCTCTATGTGTGCCACTTTGTACCTATAGGTAGAGACTAGGGAGAAAATATCTCCGCTACTGCAGTTCCCGCTGGTTTTGAAGCCCTTATGGAGGCAAGGGAGGGGGTGTACATGTTGTAACCATTTTCAGACCTTAATGCATTGCAGCTGCTCGTATATTCGACTGCACAGAAGTGTTCGGTTAGTAGTGGCAAGGAATAATCACTTTGACGCCTGCCGCGCAGAGCAATGAAAAGAAATATCAACACCAGTATTTTGTTCATTAGGCAAGCAAAACACTCAGAAACACTTTTAACCGACATCTGCTCGAGAAGCGCATTTTGTGGGGACCCACTGCGGTGGATGGGCTTTGCTATTCGGCTGTCGAGCACAAGAACATGTGATAGACATCCAGTCGCGGTGATTGTGTTTTGATGAATGATAAATGCAGAAGAAGCCCGAGTTATGCCAGTGCAGGTTAAAAAAAAAAAAGTAGAAATATAAAATTTTTGAGATCGAAATTAATCCAAGAAGCTCTACTGTATGGCACCTCCCAGAGCCCATGCTAAGCTTGGAAATGTTAAACTTTTCTACGTGGCATACAAGAGCCCCGAGAAATGGAATGAAGGGAGAAATTAATAGAAGGAACTAGAGGAAACACGGTACATGATGTGTCGTGTTTCGTGTAAATCCATTGCTCGCCAAGACACGGATGTTCAGTGGAAACGCACTTTACTTGCGTTTGCAGTGAGCAGCCGTGGCCCAGACTCCACTTGTGGAAGAAGGCCCGATGACACTTCTATTATTAATCAAGGAACAGCACACCAGGAATGCACACAGACACGAAGGGACATCGCTTGTCCCTTCTTCCTCTTTTTATATATTCCTTGTGCGCTGCTCCTTAATTAATAGCAAACCACCTAGCACGATCTTCAGCTTTGATTCTATTTCGTTTATAAACAGGGATGACGACATTCAGGTTCCCGCACATTTTCCTCTGTTCTTCAACTTGACCAAATAAAGAAAGAGGGCCAGCTTCAAGAATAGTGGAGAAAGCACCTTAACATACGCGTAAAGCAAAATTGAGAAGGGTTCAACGCTGCTGAACCGAATATGTTCTTCTTCATCGCGGCTGTTCAAGGTCATTCGTGACTGCCGCCACGGACTACGCGACAGGCCGAAACCTGGTGTAGTATTGCTTTCACAATAAAAACACGAGCGGCTGCGTAATTACAGGAGTAGCGGCATGTGTAGATGTTCAGTTGACCGTGGGATATCTTCAAAGGAACTGTAATTGACCTAGTACGTCACAAGGTAAAGATGCTGCTGCGAACGTCAACTCTCAAAAATGTTTACTGGGGCGCATTACCATATAATGCATTTCCTTGCGCGGTTTCGTAAAAATATGCTAAAACAGACACTGCTTTCGGCTGATAGCCTCGTAGGCTTCTCCAAGCGTACAGCACCAATGTTTAAAATTAGTTGAGCATATAAGAATGGGGACGCCAATCATTCATCGTTTTGCACGTTTGCCGCAAGAGTATTTTCGTGCTCCACTGGGGAAATAAACTTTGCATGAAATTCCGCTCATGCTTCGCTGTATAGCATATTGCGATTTGCATAAAGAGACGTTTTGGTTTCCAGACAGGCGTAAAAATTCTTGAAACCTATACCGTAGAAAAATTTTCTACTCCTCCCCCCTCCCCTCACTTATCCACGTGCCACAGAATCACACAATATAAACTTAAAACTATTCCTCTGCTTTTTCAGAGAGTCTCGGCATTAACTGGACCGAATTCCTCAATCGATCTGTTTGAAAGAATTCATTGGACGTTAGCGAGTAAGTGGATTCTGTGGAATACTGCGCTACTTGATATATAGAGACAAATGGAAGACGACACACGAATTCATTCGTGTGTCGTCTTCCATTTGTCTCTGTATATCAAGTAGCGCAGTATTCCACAGAATGATCAACCAACTGGCCCCCGTGTTTGCATTATTGAGTAAGTGGAGTTTTTTTTTTCCAATCATCTACCTCGAAGAACGAATTCCTTCGTCCCATTAATCACTGTAGTGCTGTTATGAGTGACGTCACTGTCACCTATTATGTCACTTTGTTAAAGTAAAGCTAATGTGTATGTTCACCAATTAGGGGAGTTTTTGGAGGTCCGAAGGCCACCGCCATCTAACGCTGAAAGACAATGCTGCGATTTGTACCGGTCTGAGAACGACGTTGTTTGGCAATAAATTAAGGCGCGCTCTCAGCGCATATATAGCACGGACAAAATTTGCACGTGAAAAGCATATTGGTTACGGTACTCGCTTGCTGGGCCCAAGGATTCGGGATCGTATCCCGGGCATGGCGGCCGCTTTTCTATGGAGGTGAAAACCAAGGCGCCCGTGTGTTGTCTGATTTTCAGTGAGCGTAGAGAGCCCCGGATGGTCGAAATTTTTGGATCCCCCACTAGCATCTCTTATAGCCTGAGCTGCTTTGGTCCCGCATTTGTTTCATAAGGCAAAATTTCACAAACGATCAATGAGATCCATGCGGCACGTAGACGATTACGTTAAATTTTGCAGCACGCTGCACGATTATGCTATCGCCTATGTAATTAACTGAGAGATACATTAATGCCCATTTCGAAATTAATTGTTGTGTGGTGACAATTATTTTTTAGGAAACAAATGTAGGGAAAATGAGGGGCTCCGTGATGGGACACATAAGAATGGAGCTAACAGCCGCTGATAAAAAGGAAAGCACAAGAGAAGTTTTTTTTTTTCTAATGATCAATCTGAAGTATTAACTAAAAATGGAGATGATTGGCTAGAAACTCTAGAAGAAGAAGCACTAAATGCTGCCTGTGGGTCCGAACCCACGAACTCCGACTTTCGCGAGGGGCGCAGCAGGGTTTGCGGAGATTCTCCTAAGCGCACGTTCCTGAAGAAAGCTGGGCGCTGCTCCTACCCATTCTTTCCGGTGGGTGTCCGGCTGTGGGATTCGAACCAACCACGTCAGTCGATACGGGCGCCATAACTACTAGGCCACGGCTGCGTTTTTGTCCGTACGAAATCGAAACTGAGCTTAAGAGGTGGATGTAGACGCGGCTCCGGTGATGACATATTTGCAGTTCGTCTGTCATAGCCTGGGTCGTTTTGGAACGTTCAACCCCGAAAACCAACCAACAACCCATTTTTGCAGTGGCAAGGAGACTCAGTTCGAACTGTAGCCGGTGTTGCACCACGCGATGTGTATTATTTTGCCTCGCCGCCTGGTGCAAGGGAAAATCCATTCGTTGCGAACTGCATGGGGACTATTTTTGACAGCGACGGAGCGAAATGAATGCATGGCATGTTATAATAGAGCAGGAAGATCAACTTTGCCACCGTAGCCGCTACATGACTTCATCACCGAACATAGCGTCTCTTTTGTGCGAAAGATTTAGTTTCGTGCAAAAAATAAGAACAAAAATTCTTTGGATTACGTCGCGCTGCAGGGCTTTAGAAAATGAATTTTTCTTCACTTCAAAAACCGATATGACATCACCTTGCTCCCAACTTCGAACTTTCTTTTTGAACTAAGTCCACGTCTGAGATAATTAGAAACATAATCAGTGGATTTTACTTAATTATTTGTATATTTAAAATAGTTTTGTAGTTCATTCCGTGCACCGTGCGTGGCAGTTTGTTCCTTTAAATATTTCTATTTCAAACTCATAATTTTTAAAACATTTTGCAAGTGTTCGCTGAGACGCACAGTGTGAGACTGCGCGACGTAGATATAAATCCCAGCTCTAACTAAGCTGTGGAAATGCTCCTGCGTGGCCTATGGGCAGCCTGTCTGTAATTATGGATCCAAGGGCCTGGAAGACTGCACTCCTGTCTCGTCCTCGCACCTCAAAAAGCGAAGCCCTATTTGTCAGCGCCCGCCAAATCGGCCACTACGTAGTCTATAGGCGACTCACATAGCGCGACGGCCAGGTGTAACAGTGCACGGTCATATCGCCGGCCAGCTATACTACCTGCCAGGGCCATGTCCGTAATTTTTCGCTTACAACGCCCACGCATGATTTTCTGGAGAAAGGGGGCCTTTAACGCAAGAAAAGAAAGGCGCTAAAAAAAGGAACGAAAGGAAGAGAAAAAAGAATCGCGCGGTCCGGTCAGCTACGCTAGACATTTACCTCTCAAGGTCGACTCTTCAAACGAAGGCGGTCAAGCAACGCCCACCGCTGCCGTGGTGGCGCCTCTTGACGTTTGCTATTCACACGGGCGATGCGCCCAAATATGAGCGCGTCTTCGGCCTCGATAAACCGGTCCGTAGAGGTGGCAGTGTAGGCGCGCCAGGCACCGTTAAATACTCCTCTTGTCATCTTACTGCTTCGTTGGCCTCGCTAGCTAATGGCTATCGTTGGCTATCAGTAATGAGAAGACGCTGGCTCCACTAGCGGCTTCTCGATCATCTGCTATTACCGTGAACTATAAAGATATTTATTTATATGCCTTTGGTAGCCGGCCTTGTAGTACTCTGTCAATGTTGCCGCACCCGCTTTTCCTTACATGCAATTGTTAGCTGAGGCACGAACTGTATTTAAATGCTTGAGAGAAACTGGTCTTGGACTTTCTGAAGCTTAACAAACCTGATGACCAGTCTTAATCTCCCGGGGCTTAGTTTTAGCCTATCTAGGTGTATAGTGTTTTTTAAAAGGAAAGCTTATAAAAGCAGAATATTTTTCCAGTGCGAACCGACTTGATGGAAAATTGACTCTTAAGAAAAATGGTCGAAATGAAAATAAGCCCATAGAGTGTGCCTGTTCCTCAGAGCAATTACTATAGGAATGTTTAAACTGCATTTAGACCGACTGCTGCTTCATGTACTAGTGCTCCAAAAATAAAATGGAGCACGGGCCTGTGGAAGTGTTCTCTTTCATCCGGGCTGCTGATGGGGAGAACACGAAGAGTGTCAAGCCGAACATCCGATGGTCCCACACGCACCCAAGCAATACACATGCCCATCCGTTTGTAGGACGCGCCTCGAGACGGTAATTGTGTTCGTCCTAGGTCTCAGTTTTATTTTGGGGCACTGGTATACGTACGTAACTTTGTGTCTGATGCGGCTTCTCTGGGATTAAGTCCGGGATAAATAACTTGTACAATGTTTCTGAACAAGAAAGTTTGTAAAACGGACTCTCTCTATCACTACCCGTCTGCAGGTAGAAATGGGGGAAGGGGGCTAAGGAAATAGAGGCATGAGTAGCCTTAAGTGAGGAATGTTCCTTGGACGCTGCGGATAAAAGCATAACGATAGTGACCTAGCCCAAATTACAAGAAAAGTACTGATGAGGACGCGCTGAAGATAAGGGATCACGACTGAGCGTGTATTAAAATCACAGTGCGGGTACAGGGCGCCTGCAATTAATAGGTATGATGAGATTTGATAATTGCCAGATCATGGGTCACCATGTGCTCATTCTAGCTACTCTGGCTCACAAAATAAATCATTGTTGATCATCAGTGGAAGCCATCGTCTTCTTTAGTTTCTTTAATTCATGGCTCTAAAGCGGTATTAGTAAAGCTGAGTCTCAGTAGCTTATCTCGCCGAGCCTTGTTTTGGTCATCCGTAATCAGGTGACCCACACCTAGAGCGCAAAAAAAAAGAAAAAAAAAAAGATTGGGCGGCCGCTCATTCAGTGAACAAGCACCACGGGAATTCACTTCACGGCTCAGTGGAATCGTATCGAACAGAGGTCATGACGCGAGCCCCTTTTCTCGCACCGTTTTGCGCATCCTCGAGATGAACAGTTTTTCTACGGCTCCGGAGCGAACCACTAAGATCTCTTCAACCATGGGAACGTCGGGCAGCCTTGGCCACCTTCTGACTCTCGCTATTCTTCATGTGCTCATCTGTTCTGGCGCCATTCAAGCGGTTCGCACTCACGCGCAGCGCAGAGTGCGACGCGTGACGCAATGCAAGTTACTACAAAAGTTCTTACGTAGCCTCTTTTCATCACCGCCAGCTGCTCTCCTGCTCGCTGCAGCGTGCGATGCCGGCTCTCATTAGGCGAAATCGTGGTGGTAGGCGACCCAGATGGGAACGAGAAAGTAGCTCATTTCTCTCGACGTCTAGCAAGTGCTGCGAAGACGCATGTGTCGTAAGAAAAATACAACCATTCAGTTAAAATTTGAACGGTTAAGAGTCAGAGACACACCTACCGGCGTACAAATAAACTGCTTATTTTATCACTCTCGACAGGCGAGAGCCGTCCGCTTGGGTGTTGATTGCCCATAGGAAAGGGCGCGGGCATACCCTCGCGCCTTAACACGACTTTGGAGAGTTAGCAAGCTTTTGAAGCGTAGTTATGCAGCTGGCCGAGTTTAGAATAATAGCCGCAAGTCGTGGGAGAAAATGGTGTGGCTCATGTTGCCGCCCTTCACCCTTTTGCCGTGACATGAGCAGGTGCCGTTGCATAGCGAGGTCGAAGGGGACCCAGGCGTGAGCCACACACCTGGCATAGCAAATTAGAAGTGCCGTTAATCCTGCCACGGACACATTTGCTGATCATGCAGCTGAGCCATTCGGGAAGACTTATCTCTGGAATTTATTTGTGCTGCAGCTCGCTCTGTGGAGGATCTTGACTAGAAGGAAGTTCGGGGCGATCTACACTGCTCCCATAAAAACAATAAAGTTTACGTTTATTTATGTTTTGTATTATGATGCTTAAAGTGTAGTCATTGCACGTCTTCGGTGGTGGGCGTTTAAACATATTCGGGCTCAGCCTTTACGTTCGACAACATCTGGGCTTGTTCCAGATGCTTTCTTTTCAAACCGAGGTGGCGACCACAACACCGAAATAGGGAAACCAATTAAGGTTTGTTCAATTTACTATTCAAGAAATAGGCGCCGAGTCGCTTGAATGCACGCGAGAGGTGTTTACGGCTGTCCCGAAATAACTAGAAAATAAGAAGCCTAATCTAAACTAACTGCTTCTCGGCGTAGAATGTACCGGAAGATTTTCGTACATTGTCTTGTCAGGCTCAAGGAAATTTGGTTGCATGCAGCAGACATTGCGCATGTCTCAGGATTGCGGAAGTGAAGTACTCGTATCTTTTGGGACTGAAGCCCCACTAGTTTATTGCAGCTTTAATTATAACTGTGTTCAATCTGGGCATGGTAAATGCTAGAAATGATTTGATGATGGAAATGATGGAATTTATCTGGCTAATGTGGCAGTACATGAGGAGAGGCTCACACATTGAAATAAATGCAAACAATAGTGTAACAGGTACTCGAGGGCTTCCACACACAGCACGAGTGATACCACGAGGTTTGCTGGGAAACTGGCAGGGGTCTTGGAAATATAATTTTCTGCTGTCACCCAAAAAATGCTTCAAACCTAACTGCTATTTTAATAAAGAAATTAAGAATTCGAAAACAATTCCTTTTGCAAAATTATTAGTACTAACAGAGCGTTAAACGGCCATATATCTTACCTTATTTTTCAGAAATGCTATAGCGTTAATACCTCTGGCCCTGAGTTTTGAAACAACAAAACATGCACAATATAACGTGGTTATCGAGAAAAAAAAACGGAGATTAGAAGCGTTGACTTGTATAAACAAGTACTGTTTAACACGTATGTGGAACCAGATTAAGAGTGTATGGCCGAAATATCAGCAAGTCTTTGTAATTGTTGCACATTTCATCTATGTCCATGTTGGACATTCGAGGCTTCGAGTCTTACGCCTCACCGGCGAAATATGTATTGTTCTCTGCTGGTAACTGATATTTAGGTCTAGGCCTGCTGCTCCCACTTCCGCAGTTTATTTGCTGATGCCATTATGACACTTCGCAGTTGCGAAAGAGCTTAGTTTACGTGTCGGAGAAGACCATGAAACAACAGCAGCTGTTCAGTGGGAGCTTGTCGAAGTGCACATGCCGAGAAACGAAAAGAGCCTAAACAAGCCGCATTCGAATGAGACCTGTTTAGGTATGGCGTGGTTCTGGGGACCTAAATTAGAAGCATTGTCGTTGAACGTAAAGGGCAGAAAAGACGGCTTGAATGCGTTTCGATGGGAGCCGTTTTCGACGAGGGACCTGAAAGAGAGGTGAGGAGGAGTTGGGCACTGCTTGCCAATACAAAACTCGTACCAAACTCCACCGAGTCAGACTTTAACTTGCGTTCTATGTGTATACCACCACATATATCAGTGTGCTTGTAATTTTGATACATTAAGGTTCCAGTTCACACAATGATAAGGGCGGCAAACGAGTTACCTTTATTGTCAGTGTATCACTCGGAAAGTGCATCACTGATGGAGACTTGTATGACAGACTCCAACCGATGTTTTAACAGGTGGCGCTCATCGGGGAGAGGGCGTTCCAGGCAGCGACTCACTGATAGGCTGGTCAATTTGCCCGCAGCTACCTATCCGCGGGACTTACTCGGCACCTATGCATCACAGGAACTGCATGTGCGTGTGAGGAAGCCACGCACATGCTTGGTGGAAAGTATTCAGGAAACACAGTCTGCTTTTCACCTCTGTCTGAGGCACTATTTACGCTTATGAAGATGCAGCCGCGACCTCCACAGCTTTTGAGCGTCACTAACGGTCCCATAGACCGAAGGCATGGCCTGTAAAATTCCCACAAAGGATGCATGTCCGCATTACTGTACTTTTAAAGGTAGCTGATGTGCGATCAACAGCTCCAGTGTCACAGGCCCGTGAAGAGGTGTGACACAAAAGTGGCGAAAAATAAAAACAGGATGAAGTCCTCCCTACACCTACGCACACGTCTACAACCGGGCATGGAAAACTTCTTACGCCACACTGCCTATCAGTCCCTGGCACTAAACATTATGGATCTCATCACATCTGCCCAGCTGCAAGGCCACACGATAATGTTTCAATGGATCCCTGCCCACTGCGGCCTCCATGGGAATGAGCAGGCCGATGTTGAAGCGAAAAGCGCACTCATCAATGGCTTCCAAACAGCTGTGCCTTTTTCAAGAGCGGATACGACGTGTCTTCTAAAGAGTTATATGAATATTGCTACAGCAGCTTACTGGGCTCAACCAGACGCCCGACACATCCGTCTAAGAAGGCTTGATCGAACATTTAAATTTTATGTTCCGCGTGATATTCCGCGTCATCAGACATGTTTGATACATCGACTTCGTTTAAACGTGGCTTTCACGCGCAAATACTTACATTTAATTGGACAGCTGGACTCACCGGAATGTTTAACTTGTGGCATCCCAGAGACTGTGGACCATGTATTAGTGGTGTGCCCAGAGTATGCGAACGAAAGAAATGTGCTAGCTGCTTCCTTGAAGCGTTTAGACAAGAGGCCTCTGTCGGAGGAACTGCTGCTGGGCGCTTGGCAGGACAAGGGGAAGGGCGTCCAGGCAGTGCGCGCTCTTTGCCGTTATTTGAGCGCCAGCGGACTTGATTCACGTTTGTAAAGCAAGCTGCTGTGTCTGTATATATATTTCATATGCCTTCTCCCACATCGTCACCCATCATGACCTTCTTTCTTCTCTCCTTCCCCTTCCCCAGTGCAGAGTAGCAGGCCAGATTTGAATTATTCGGGCCAACCTCTCTGCCTTTTCCTTTCAATAAATCCATCTATCTATCTATCTATCTATCTATCTATCTATCTATCTATCTATCTATCTATCTATCTATCTATCTATCTATCTATCTATCTATCTATCTATCTATCTATCTATCTATCTATCTATCTATCTATCTATCTATCTATCTATCTATCTATCTATCTATCTATCTATCTATCTATCTATCTATCTATCTATCTATCTATCTATCTATCTATCTATCTATCTATCTATCTATCTATCTATCTATCTATCTATCTATCTATCTATCTATCTATCTATCTATCTATCTATCTATCTATCTATCTATCTATCTATCTATCTATCTATCTATCTATCTATCTATCTATCTATCTATCTATCTATCTATCTATCTATCTATCTATCTATCTATCTATCTATCTATCTATCTATCTATCTATCTATCTATCTACAACCGGGCATATATGGGCGCCTACCTGCGCTGATTCCCCTTTCTTACCTCACTTACTTGCTGCGGCCCTTGCTGATGGAGGGTTTCAAGTGTCGTCCACGCAAAATGAGAGGTTTACCACACCTATTATTTCACCATAACCACGCGTCCTGCTTATACTGGGTGTTTTTTAGGAGGTCAAAAAAAAAAAAAAGGAAGAAAAAAAAAAGAGTAGCTGCCTTTAGATTTTATTCGTCTTCTGGCTACATATGAGGTACGGCGGACACCGGTTAAGAGGCAGAATGCTTCAAGAGACCGAATGCTCCCTCATGTAATACACCTATATACGGGCATTTCAGGTGTACAACAAAGAAACAAACAAACAAACAAACAAACAAACAAACATACAAAAAAACAACAACAAAAAAAAACAAATAAATAAATTAGTCATTAATTAACGAAGTATATTATTAGCTTTTTAACTGTTTACTTTAGAAGGTAAGTTGTATTTGCAGAATTTCAGCTCGGCCTTCTAATAATATAGCCGAGAAAAAACTTTCTTTAAAAAATGTACCACGCGTTACAAGGCACGAAGATGCCCTCGTGTAGGCGCCTGCCCGCGTGACCTAGGCCGCATGCATCGAGAGATTGCTTCACTCTGTCGGCATCACCTGGGAGCCAGACGGTCGCGCGGTGGTTCGTTATCATTTTTGCTTCGGCCACGACTTCGCAGATGGCCGCCGCGTCAGTACCAGATGCGCGCACTCATATGGCTCGCAATCCAGCCTCAAAGTGCCGGGGCGGAGCTCTCATACGCCGGACGCGCTTGCTTAACACTGTGTTATACGCTGCGAAGGCGCCTATCAATGTGACATATAGTAAGCAAATTGTAACCCGAGCTACAATAGTTTTAACGAAAACATTTCCCTCGCTATATTATTTGAAGGACGCGCTCAATTCTAAAAACACAACATACCCTATAAAATAAGAAAAAAAACATATATAAATTGAACATATGTATTTAATTATCGAACTAATCGAAGCCTCTTACCTAGCTCTGTCCTCTGCCTCGTACCTGGTGTCCGCCGTAGGCCCGTATATCGCTTAAATAGGTCTTAAGACAGGGGCCCTTCTTTAATATTGAACCTTCTAAAACAAAACACCAGTTATACTGAGTGCGTGCCCCAAAGAATGATGATTAACAGGTAGTTCTTACAGTCACGCGAACTTCCACTGGTCTTCCGAATGATTCTAGAGCAGTAGCTTTACTCAACGCGGGAGTCTCTCACCAGGGTGCCTGATTTGACCTTGATTCAACCTTGAGAAGGACAACATAGCATAGGAACAACGCGCCATTGTACAGTGTGATGCCAGTGCACCTTATAGACGCCAAGGTGATCGAAATTACTCGCAACCATACGGCGTCCCCTCATAGCCTGAGTCGCTTCGGGTCGTTATAAGCCCGGCGAAAATTCGAGAAATACCGATAAAGCGACAGACAAACATATACAAGCAGGAAATTTGAAGCGAAGGCGATTGAGCCTTGAGTGAGTAAGCCCAATTTGCGGGCAGTTTACTGCGAAGCTGCGCTGAACGCGCATAAAATGCACAAGCGAAACGCCTCTTTCCACATTCATCGCTGGCATTGCACACTTAACGGCTGCCGCACAAAAGCGTTTGTGAGAATGCGGATGTCTGAAAAGGTAGGCGAGACCGACGAATTCAAGCGTTCCGGGTTGTTGTCACGTTGGCACTGGTTTATTCTGAAGACCGCACTGGTAAGGGGCTGTAGTAAGTACCGTGACTACTTTTCCCTAGCGTGCGTGATGAGGAAGAGAGCGAAAGGAACTGTGGCGTGCACAGTGCGGATTCCATAGGGCCCCGTCTACACCTTCGTTAGACCGACGCCTCCCGTGCAGTCCTCTGTTATGCAGATGAGAGGCCCGCACTGCCTAAAAATATCGTGCAACTTTACGGCGATATATAAGGGCGCGAAACTGCCTGTCTGCTCCAGTTGGCAGACGTAAACCGCGGCGATTGCTCTCATCCGGGATGGGAATGAGAGGTGTGGACTCGTCTTGGATTACAAAGAAATGCAGCGCTCATATTTAATGACAAATTCATTAGCACTGCAACTACTGCGTGAATAAGAACCTGGCGACATCCGGCGATTGTCGCGAAGAGTATGTAGCAGAAAGAAAAAAAATGTCATACCGATAGGCCTCGACCGGGATCCGATCGGCTTTTGTTCACCGCGATTAGCTTCGATCAAGAGGACACATCAGCTATTCTTGCGGCTTGCTTCAGAGCTCACGTTCATCATGGTCGCCTTTCATTACGCGGGTCGAAATGCGAGCCTGTCGCGTGGGCTTTGGAAATGGTCGTTTCCATTCACTCTCATTGATGGGGGAAATGATCCAAGCGCGAGAGTACGAGGTGATTTGCATATGAAAGCGCGTGACCAGTTTGAAGCTTGCGATTGATTGCATTATAAATCAAGCGCTGACTGAACTTGACGTATCCGATTTCAACAAACTGGAAAATATGAATGGCTATTTCAAGAAACTGCAAAGCGGGATGAGCAGCTTTCCTGCAGCCGTTCGATCTGTCACTACTTCGGAGGGCCCGTGAACATAGGGTGTCAAAAACCAATGCTTTACGCGCTTTATTTTTCCCAGGTACGCTGAAAGGGTGCCACAAGTTAATGCGGCGCTCAAGAAATCGAAACCCACTTGCTAAGGTTCTCCGCAATAGTCGCATCAATAGAGAGATTTAGCTTACCGTGATCCGCGACCCGCCACCGTGGCTCCCTACCGCTCGTGGGCGGGGCGCTCAAGCTGATTGGTTCCGACGCGGCAGGTCTGTGTGCCGACATCCAGTATGTGGCGCCATCTATCGGCGTAAAGGGGGGTCTGGGCATGCGCAGTAGAACGCGCGGTGGCGGATCACGGTAAGCTAAAACTCTCGAATCTCCCGTGAATGCGTCTGAAATCTAATAAAGTTAGCATCAGTGGGCCAAGTTAGAGGTTTTCGCGCTAAATTTAGCGGGCAAAATTTTTATATTGTGGGAGGCATAATGTTTAGCGGTTTTCAGGTCCTGCTGTTTTTTTTTTTTTCGGGGCTTTTCAGTGGTGCAGCATTTTTAAAATTAGAATAGTCTAAAAATCATATTATTATAATTATATTTGTACGAGAACGTCGCTGTGAGCGCATGACGTCTCTGAGATACCAAATTGGTGAATATCCGAATACACCCAATGGGCCATGAATAGATTTATGCGGCATATCCTAATGCAATTTCCGAGCCTGCTGCTGGCAGACATGCAGTACAGCGGAGTGGGACCTGTCAAGTAGGAGCAATAATTTATTACTACGTAGCTGCAGGGCCCACAGTTTTGAGACTGAATGGTTACCGAAATTTCAAAGGCAAATACACGCATTTGTGTTGTTAAATGTTGTCCGGGCCGCTTATGAAATTCATGAATCTACCACGGGAAAAAATTAGCATTCAACTGCAAAGCCCTCTCTCGTCAATTGAGATCACCATGAGAGCACAGATGCATTCTGGGACAAAGTGAACAAATTGAAGAATGTATCTGACAACAATTTCTTCGAGGTGGCCGAATTTCCTCGCCCAATGCTGATGGTGCTGTGGTCGAAAACGAACATAACGTTATCGAATGTAAGAAGGGAACGTCACATGGACAGAGGTGATCAATCTCATCCTAACCATTCCAGCGGGACTCCGAAGGCAGAGTAAATGCTGCTTAAGCTAGCTGCTCGCAAACGTAATCTAAAAGGTGGGTACAATATGCAGGTGTACGTATCAGTAGTTTCACTATTTATAGTCAGTATAGTCAGTAGTTTATAGCCAGAAAAAAAGAAGTGCTTTTGCATCCTTAAATTTAAGGCTCCAGATTGCAGGTGGGATATTCCTGAGAATGAAATTATTCCTAGTCCCAAGGTGGTATATATTTTTTTACAGACCGAACAACAGACGAAAATGCTTATAGGTATGAGTGTATTGATGAAAATGTTTTGGCTATCCGCAAATAGAATGATTTTGCTTATGAAGTGGTTAATTGCTCATCACTAGATAGTTTCAGTCCATGGCTGATAACTATTCCTTGAATACACTATATATGCATAGTCTGACCCCCGCACAAATATTGTGAAACATGTTAAGTGCTCATCACTAGATAGTTTCAGTTAATGGGTGATAACTGTTCATTGAATACACTATATATGCATAGTCTGACCCCCGCACAAATATTGTGAAACATGTGTGTTCAGGGTGATTATATTGTATCATATTCTTCTCTTCTTTTCCATTTCTTGTTCCTCTCTGCCAACTAGAATTATATAAAAATTAGTGAAGTTTTGATTGTCAATAATCCTGTCATTTCCATTTTATGTCCCAAACCAGAAACAACCGCCGCAAGGAGGCTAGCAATATGTGTCAAATAAAATAAAAAAAAAATATAGAAAGTTTACCGGTTTTTAGGGGGTTTTAGGGCTTCCGATATTCGGGATTTTTTTTTCTTTTTGGTCTTTGCAACACTGTCTGTGATTGGAGACCAAGACCAAGAGTGCAGTGCGGGACAAACGGAGTATAAAGTGAAGACAAAGCGACAGGCTTAAAAAAAAAAAAAAAAAGAAAGCAGCTTATTGTAAAAACATGACGCCGCAAAATGCGTGACTGAAGGTTTGCCCCGCTCTCCACGCTATGTAAACTATGCTGCACGGTACAGTGGACGTCTGGGTGAATTTCTCAGCGACTGTAGCGCTGCTAGCTTTCTACCAAGAGCGTAGACGTGATTAGCTTTCGGGAGCACTAGCAAATTCCCAACAACAGCGGTGAGAGCTGCCGAACGCGGAACAATACTTGTTTGCTGGGCGCGGCCGTGCATGAACTCCATCGCTTTGCGTAAAGCAGCCGCCAGTTCACTCCCGTGTACGCACACCAACTCCTGTTCTCTCCGTGCTCGAATAACCGGGTACATTTGCGCTGGAAAATAACACACCAGTTAGAAGACGCGGGACAACGCGTCCCCGTCCGGACTGGGAAGGCCTCTGAAACAGGCTTTTCGACGCGGAAACGTGGGCCGAAAAATGCGGAGGCGGCGGCGGTCAGCCGAGGTATGCCAAACCAGGCGAGGCGCTCGGCTCGGAATGCTGCCACCACACGCCGCCGCCGTTGTTTATTCCGAATTTTCTTAACTTGGATGCAGTGGAGACGGTTTATCTCTAGTTTGTCGGTTAGCGTACATGCGGACGGTAGAGGGTGCCATTTTGTCGGGTTCGGGGTGCAAATTAACTAGAGCGGTACAAACGCTGATGGTCATAAGGGCGAGATTCGCTTGGACAGTATAGAGTTACATGAATACTGAAAAACATGTGCCACACCCTTCAAAGTGGAAAGTGGCGCCGAAATCATAATTATCGGACTCTACCTACCAAAAGGGTTCATTCTTCGTCAATAGGGCCGGTATAATGAAAACTATACTCGCCTCATTCTATATAATCTTTTTAATCTCCCTTCTTTTATCATTGGCTGAAGACCAAGCCGTAGCTTCGTTTGAACAAGTGGCGAAGGGCGGCGCAAAAAGAATATTTGCAATGAAACTGGAAATGAATCACTTTTATACGAATTCAACTCTAGAGTGTTGCTTCGCTATCAAATGTTGATTAACATTTGATACACACGAAACTCGTAAAGTAGCTGTTTGGGAAATGCCTTCCCACCGATCGCTGCTAAGCCCGTGTTACACGTGGAGGATATTTTTACCTAATAAGGGAGTAATTACTTATTAATAATAATGAATAATTACTCCCTTATTACAAATCTACTTTACCTTAGGATTTTCCCCAAAATATTCGATCAACACCGTTCCCGCTTCGAGTTATTGATCAATTCGCTCTTGCCCTACCATCTGCTCTGCTGACCGTCCTGGTTAGCTCAGTCGGTAGAGCGACTGCCCCGGAAAGGCGGTGGTCCCGGTTTCGATCCCCGGATCACAACGAATTTTTTTTTCAACTACGGACTTTCTGAGAAAGCTGTACAGCTTTCATTTGTAACCGTATGACTGCACTTGGGTAGATGACAATGAGTAATTACTTCCTTATTACAAGTCTACTCCACCTGGGGGGTTTCCCTTAAATATTCGATCGATATCTTTTCCTTCGTAGCAAATTATACTCTCTAATTTTCCGCCTCTTCCTTGCTAATTAAGTTGACCACCAACTCACCTTACCTCTTACGGAAATTATTGTCCGCTTCCCTGGCAACCGTCACGTTTAAGCTCATTGCTTTCCTTGAAGGCCATCTACCAACCATTTTTTTTTTATTGATATTGCGGTCTTGTTTCCAAGACTTTGGCAGGGCTGATACAGAAATACTAAAAACAAAAACAAAGTATACACAATGCAGCGGCATATAACTGAAGACGCATGAGGTCACATGCTACGTGCAAACGCAAGCATCAGCTGAAATGCGACAAAAAAAAAAAAAAAACGACAACCATGACAGAAAACAATAGCCAATACAACAAGATCACTCGCAACATAAAGACAAATGCGATTCAAACGATCGCAATAAACCTTGGGTTACAGTGTCATTATTATTCAGTTCATTGACACTTCTAGGAAAAACAAAATGAAATCTGCAAGCAATTCTTTCTCGTAATTATTTGTGTTATTGTCAGAGAGGGGCGTTGTCGTGTAGCATAACCAGCCGAAAAAGTGTTGGTGTGCGAAGTTTCAATGTTATAGTGTCCCTTTATAAGCTGAAAGAAAAAAAAAAAACATTAGGCGGTATATTTTGTTCCTTTCTGTGACGAGCGCCAACCCACTCCTCCTGAGAAGCTGTGAGCGTCTGAAATCTATTTACTTCATTTTTATTATTTGCTCACCAAACATGGCCTAATGCCTTCTTCGATGCTGTTAACTTCGCGTAGTAAATGATTTCGCAAACATTCCTTGATAAGATGAATAACCTATCATTCACGCCGCCCCTGACTGCGTGTACACCACAATCTAGGGCCATTTTTTTAACCTACACCCCCTACACCAGTGCAACAAAAATGCATTTTAGGTATAGGAGATTTGCTATACTGTTGTAGCTGGTGCAGTTTATACAAATGGCCCTGCTATTATGCTTGCAAGTGCAGTGGTCAACTGCACTTACAGCTTACCGTTACAGCGGTCGGTTTAAAGCTGTGCTATGAACCAGACACCTCAGTGGCTGCACTGTTTGTGGTACGTAGTGTAGAACATTCTAGATGAAACCTTGAAACCAGCATGAAGAGGTAAACACGTAACCTTTATTTGAGGGTTCGGCAGTGCCTATTGACTCCGTACTGCATGCATGCACTAATCAAGCGCTTGATCATTTATTATGCAATTAAAAAAAGAGAGAAGTACGCCTGTGTTTTGGTTAAAAAAATGTCATTTATTATGTATACTTTGCGCAAAAATGTGACCAGAAAACACTACTATTCCTCCCAACGCAAACACAAGTCTCTTCACTCTTGTCACTGATATAATACGACGTAAATAGAAAGTCCATAAACCACCGAAGACAGCAACGTTAAAATATTTGTATACTGCTCTGTTTAATGCCACCTGCTCATTACTATGTACAGATTATCGCGGTACGGGTACCTAATTCGAATCACCTTTCCCCTATAAGCAGCACACCTACCCACTCACTAAATCGTCGTCGGCGTTTCCTTAAAGGGTACCAGCAATCCAACATTACTACATATTAGGCCCTATATGTTTTAAAAATCTAAAATACATTCCCTTTGGCGCCAGAATTTCGGAGCATAGATAGCTTTAAGTGACACTTTAAGAAATAAACATCAGCAAACATCAACAGCGCTCGTCCCGTCTTGTGTGCGTCTTCTACCTGTGTCCGTTTTTCGCGCTGTATTTATTTTTGAGAGTTATCAACTTGCGACGTCCGGAGTGCATCTGCCGCCCGGGTTCTAACGCTGAAGTTACAGGTGACTGCTCGGCGAAAGTTCAGTTCACTGTCCCGAAATCTGTATCATGCCCAGAAAACTGGAACCGCGACAGCTGTCTGCATACCCTGCCAACGAATGTCTCATAAAGCGAACATACTAAGATCCGGGCCCCTTACTGGCCTATTACTCGGTCTGTCAGGCCACTGTAGTCTCTGAAATAGACAGGTCAGGGCCGACTAGAACACGAAAAATAAAAGCACCTACGCTAGCCCTTAGCAGCGCCATCATGCTTGTTGGCCTCTAAAGACACGTTGCGTGACATCCGAGTTTCGAATCCGGATATTGCAGCTGATACGACTGAAGAACAGCTACCTTCAACCATGTTCGTAAAGTCTGCTGTGACCTGTGTTGTCGGACGTGTGACGTCGGATTAGTTGATGGTGGGATGCTCGATTGTGACGGGACCTCCTGCTTTGCTTCCGGCTGGTGTGAAGCGAACCCTGACTTTGGGCCCATCGAGCGGTTCGTCGAGGTACACGTTGTAGGCGTGAATGAAGATATTGCACGGTACGCCGGGACTCAGCTGAGGAATCTTAAGAGCCGTCCTGCTTGAATCGAGGTTTACTACAGTGCTGTTGCCTTTAACGTCGCCGTTCACGCACGTGAACTTCACTTCGTAACCTGCGCCCGGACCATTCCAGGACTCCGGTGGAAGCCAGGTGAGAATGTGGCCGCTGGTCAGTTCGGCCACGGAAACGTTCCGAGGTTTTCCAGGAGCTGGAAAACAAAAGAAAGCAAAACAGTTTTTGGATATGTGCGACAAATCTTTATTACAGTGGATTAATGGGGCTAAAAAGCTGTCTTTAATTTCCAATTCTGTGTTCTTGTCATGTGCTGTCGGTGCACTGTTTTCACGATACTGGATACCAATGACACGAGAAATAAGGCTGCGGCCTTATTTCTCGCTGGCTTAAAGCGTTTCGCACTTGAAACAAGGCATTTTCTGAGTTTTCGCGTGTGCAGGACACGACTCGTTTTCAGTTTTGAACCCCGTGAAACACGGTAACTCGAACCACCTTTGCAGGCTGAATGTTCGAAACTATTTTGCCCCAGAAGGAGCGCAGCGGGGTTTGCGGAGCCTCTTCCAAGCGCACACCCCTGTGAGAGCCGGGCGCCAGGCCGGGGGACGCTTGTACCCATTTTTACCGGTGGGTGTCCGGCGGCGGGTTTCGAACGAACCACCTCCCGCAGCCGAGACGGACGCCCTAACCACTAGGCCACGACTTATCGCGAAAACAAAAACGATACAGTATCGTTTTTGTTTTCGCGACAAAGCAGTCATAATTAATGGTACTTCAGTTATATTGCAGCCATATAGTAATGGCCCCTGAGATTTTTTAAGATCAATAAATACCAAGGCAAACAAAACAAAGTTATAGGAGCACGCCATCAGTATCAATGAGATGCGTAACGTGGAACTGCTGTAAAGCTATGCATATTATTATCGTTCCAGCGAGCCGTTACTAAACGAAAACCGCGAGCCGTCAGAGACTCAGAATGCCTTTTTCGGTTGTCTTATTGTATCAGAATATTCGATGGTTTAGATCCGGTGCTTGTGCTGAGAAATATGAACCTGGCGTACCCTCCCTCACTTAAACCCCCACACATTGCAAAATATTAATAATGCTTATTTATTGGCATTATGCTCCACTCATGTTTTCATCCCTAAGAAATTCTCGGTTGACCAGATTCGTACACTATGTAAAAATAATGGGCAACGAAAGGAGAGCGACCGACCTGCAAATTTTGTAACGTCAGCAGGGGGCTGCAAACACAGTATTTACTACGTGACGCCAGAGTGCTTTATAAAAGCCTTTTGTGGTAGCAATTAAGACATGCTGGCGAAAGTAGAGGTGCTCTTGTCGACTTGGTATACAGTCTGTGAGCAAACTTAAAGCTTCTGATCCTCATTTGTCTTTTACCCACGCTTTTCTTCGCCGCTTCATTTAAGAGATGACATGACCTTTTAGCGTTGTAGAATTTTGTGCGCAGTGCATGCTGTGTGGTACGGATATTTTACGACGTTACTGAATGACTACTAAAGAGGTTGGAACGTACAAGGTACGACTCTAGGAAAACATATTTTAGACTGCAATGCCAACATAGTAACATTGTAATGTAAACATTGTCAGATACCTTTCACCTTTCATTTAACGGAGAGCTGCAATCTGAAATGTATTGACAGGGAGTCTGCTTTGCTCTAACTGCTATTGTTGCCAGTTCGCGCAAAATACTATTAAAAAGTCACCTTACCGCCTACAAGCGTTTCGAAGTCTTCATAGCTGGCTGGGCCTTCGACGTCCAAACCCCGTCCGGCAACTCGTGCTGTTACAGTAACGGTGTAGTTTCTCCAAGGGATCAGCTTGCTGAACTCTATCTCGGTGTCCTGAGTGGTCATGTTTTGCACGATGATCCTATCGCTCGCGGCCGTGGTTGTGTTTTCGAAAGGGTCCTGTACCGCTTTCGAGGTTGCGTTAGTTTGGTCGACGCCATGTTGTGGCTGAACGCTAAGCACAACGCGATAGTATGACCCATCGACACGATCTAAGTCGGCAACCTTCGACCACGACACTTCCGCCGAATTCTCCGTCACGTCCGTCACAGTCAAGTCAACAATTTTCGCAACGGGAGGCATCCAACTTGTGGTAGTGGTTTGGATAATCTCACTTTCGAACACCTCGTTTTCTGTCTTGACCAGTAGTTGCACAGTGACGCTCACCACTGCGAAGTTGTCGATCCCTGCAAACGTCACATTGAAGATATAGCCAGACACTGTCTTATTGCGACAGTCCTGAGCGTTTTCCTGAGGACCAACGCAGAGAGTGACGCGGTATTCCAGATCATCTACTGATTTCACCGTGTCTGTAATTGACCACGCGACAACGATGTCGGATGACGAGGGCTTCCTGTTCGTCGTTGTAACGGAGATGTTCGCAACAGCGGGAAGCCCTTCGGGTTTTGTGGTCACCAAATGTCGTACGGCGCTTCCACGCCAGGTCACTGTAGTCGAACCGTAAATCGGCACGACTTCTACAACATATGTTGTATAAGGTTGGAGTCCGTCAATAAGCGTAGTCGTAGTGTGAGAAGACACGGTAGCATTCCTTTTGATATCTTCAGTTTGGTTGGCTTGGAACAACCACCAAGATACCTGGTACCTCTTCAAGTATTCATGTTCACTTGGGGGTGCCCAGGATAGGCGGAGCTGTTTACCGTCCACTGCCACCACAGTGTAGTTAACGAAGTCTTCTCGAGGGCCTGCAAAATAACAATGAGAGTTTATGCATGTATCGTGCAGAAAGTTCTACAAAAGATATATTTTCTATAATTAGCGGGAAGGAAAGGCGTGACGACATAGTTAGAATTAGTACATTCGTAACCTTATGATAATGTCTGAAACAAGCGCTGTAACTGATTCTGGACAAGTAACTTAAGGGAAAGGTGAAAACGCCAGCCAAGTTCTTTTACAGATAAAAGCGACGTTTCGGCACTGGCCTGGTTTCTTCTACATGATGTGATTACGAGCGAGGCGCAACTTGGCTGAATCATAGCATGAAGAAAGAACCGAGCTCGAGGTGGTTCCGAAATGTGTTTTTTTTTTTTCTGTAAATGAATTTGGTTGGCGTTATTCACCTCGCTCATTAAACTTCTCAACCTAACAACCTTCTGTCGAATTCTTACTTCTGAGTAGGATGAGTGACTGTTTCAGAGTCCTGGAGCTCAAAAGAAACTGGAAACATTAGGAAAATTCCTTAAGAGTTCTGATGTCATTTATTTCTGCCAATAACTATCCCTTACATGCCTTTTTTAATTCGCGCTTCATTCCTGGCTAGTAGCCAATTAATGCAGCAAATTACCATGGTAAGATTACTCACAAATGAGTTTTCATTTGCGCGTTTGCAACAATTTATATGACATTTATTCGCATGTATGTATAAATATTGAATAAATGAATAGATGGATGCAGGCAGGCCCGACATTACTTTTGTTTACATACTTAAATTCAACTCCACTAACATTTCGTTCACTGTAATCTTAATTATTGCATCACCCTTTCAGGTCAGCCATATCATTTTCATATTTCTACATTACGGATTATACAGAACCAAGTGGTGAATATTATCCCTTGATAAAATAGAGCTAAATTTTTTCAATTACCCATTATTGTCTCTCCTCAACATGCTCCGTATTTCTGATTAGAAAAAAAAAAATCTTGCCATTTTTGCTTATCTTGTATTAAATAACCGTAACCTTCTACATAAACATCCAAGGACTGATCAATTGTAACCCTAGTAGATTTGCATCCGAAAGTAATTTTGCAATACAAGAAGTCTGAACTATGGATTTCAGACTGTTGGGTTTTCTTCAATAAAATTATGGAATTCATTGCCACATAGTAGGAAAACCGTGTCATCTGTATCGGCATTTAAACGTAAACACCTCTCGTTCGTTATTTATTTTTGAAGATATTTTAATCTACATAAAATCTATCTGGCTTGCTTATAGAAAGTTCAAAATATTTTTTTTTTTGTTGTTCGCACTTAATAAATTTGTACTTTTTAAATAAAGCTATCAAGTTTGCACTTATATTCAGTGCTGCTTCTTGTTGTTCCAAAGTAATTTCCAGTTACCAAAGTAATTTATTTTTTGTGTTTGTACATGGCGGTTGCACTCAGTTGCCAAACTTTTGGGCCTCTTTTTGTAACCTCCTGTATTATCATAACATTGCCTAATCATAATATGTTCACCTTTCCCATCGAAAAGGTGTGTTTGTGGGCGTCGATAGAGACTCAATACCTATCTCCACTAGGCAGCGGCACTAAAATGTGATTGTCTCTGACTCTTACTTAACGGTCGCAATGCTTACCTGTGAATGCTGCAGATTATTCGCACAAGCAATGTTCGCAAAATCTTATTAGTTTCCTCGAGACTAATTGTTTCTTTACGCCGGCGCTGCACTGCTTTCGGAAATCAAATTCATGTCAGACTCAACTTGCCTGTTCACCAAGCTTCAACTTATTTTAATCTGCGCATTAGTAACTGAAGGTATTTTCCTCGACTTCTCTAAAGCTTTCCGGCAAGTTATGACGTTGGCCATTTATTTAGTTGGTTTGGTTTTGGGGTTTAACGTCCCAAAGCGACTCAGGCTATGAGAGACGCCGTAGTAGAGGACTCCGGGAATTTCAACCACCTGGGGTTCTTTAATGTGCACTGACATCGCACAGCGCACGGGCGCCTTGCTTTTCGCCTCAACGAAAAGCGGCCGCCGAGGCCGAGATTCGATTCCGCGTCCTTGGGCGCAGTAGTCGAGCGCCCTAACCACTGCGCTACCCCGGCGGGGTGACGTTGGTCCTTACTTTTGAGGCTATATCAATTCAACATTGATCACCATGATTTGAAATTGGCCGAATTCTTTCTTCATAACAAATCACAGTGTTTATTTATGCTAACCACTACAATTCACCTTTTAGTGATGTTTACTCGGGTGTGTCTTCAAGGTCAGCCTCTCTACCGATTCTGTTTCTTATTGACGTCGATTACCAGCCTTCTAAAGACGCATCTAAAATTCATCTCTTTACTGATGTTTGCCTTGTTTTCGCGGAATAAAATCATCCGGTGATGATTTCGGAGATACATTTCCTAATTTCTGTTTGATGAAATGAATGATTCATGTAGCTGAACGAGGACAAATGTAGCACTGCACGAGGATCCGGGCGCGATAACTCTCCCTTCAGGTGCTAACATTCACGCAGAATCTGCAGACCTCACTAGGTCACACTACATCAGGTACTGTATATTATTAACAGTTATAATTAGGTTGCAACTTTACGAAAACCACGCCATTTCTTAAATTATGTTTTTACAAAACCTTAATCAGTCCTAAGCTGGAACATGCAGCTACTCTATGGGATCCTACCATGAAAGACTAATTAATTCGCTGGAGATGACCCAGCCTAATGTCACGCGTTTTATTTTATCTAACTTTAATCGTGTCGCAAGCTTAATCAGTATGAATACTTACCTCTCTTTGTAACGCTCAGCGTGCAGCCGAGCAATAATTCGCTTCAGGATTTTTCATAAACTGTGCAATCTGTCTAATGTAAAAGACGCGCTCGTACATTTCAAAATATAACGATCATCGCTACATGCCTACAGGCTGCACAAATCAATGGTATAACAGTGGAATGAGCTTGCAACGCACTTGCCCTCTTAGCTGCCAACACAATACCAGTATATATGGCCCTGGTCGGTGCCGCCTGTGAGGTAAGAATTTGAACATTTAACATCGTATAAACATTTAAGTCACTCTTTTTAGTTTCAAGTGAATGGAACCACCTTCCTGCTCAAATCGTCGTCATTATTGACACCAGAATTTTCAAGCGCATTAGCTAACATTGCACAGATAGCAGAAAACGTTTTGCAACACTTATTGTCCTTATTTATTTATCCACTTCCCTCTTTAATGTCTCTTGCCCTGAGGGTTCGTAAATAAATAAATAAATTTCAGGTCCTCCCCTCCAAGTATCTATCATTTCCTCTCATGTATGGCTCGCCTCAGTGCTCAGTTCTATCGCCTTTTGCCTTTAACTTATTACAGGAATAGGATGCGATACGCAGCCTTTATCATATCAATACGGCGAGGATGTGTCTCTGTGGTGTTCGTCAAGTTTCCTCATTCCGACACCGGTACAAATAACAATTTTGTTGCTATCCAGAAACGCATGTCACCGTTGTCACAGTCAATAGGTTACGCTGAATGAGGACGACCATCCTATTTCCGTATATACCTCAAGCCAAATTCTTGACGTTCCCCTTAGTTCCCCCTCGCTGGCAGTGCCCGTTATTCAGGAAATATCCACTTTACACTCAGTTTACCCACCTATTCGGCAGAGAAGTCTCCAAACAATCGGTGCTCACAGAATTTCCCACACCACATCTCACGCAAGCTTTCGCTGTCATTAAGCTTACCTGTTGTCTTCATTACATGCCATTTATCCAAACCCAACCCTACAAATTTAGCTCCACTCTTCACAGTTTGTACAAATCTGTTTTCAAACCCCCTCTAGAAGTATATTTCCAACCTCTCTTTTCACACGGCTGTCTTACGTTTTTTATCCACACTTTTAAATCTTCTAAATCGGCTATTGCTTAACTTTGTACCACTCATCAAAGCAAGTGAATACGTCTCACACCTGACAGAAACCGATCGACATTCCCATGCAAGTGCCCTTTTCTCCACCTATGTCAAATGTGCGCATCGCCCTGATTCCGCACAACATGCCTTCGGCCACCCATAAAGGTAACAGAGTGGCATACGCATGCATTCATCGCCCGACACTGGACACCGCAGTTGTGGTCTGTACTCATAGATTTTACATAAAAGCCAGCGGAACGGTGCCATAGCAATTTTCTGCCACTCATTATCACTGGACCCTATCAGATTCGCTTAGTGGACTGTTCTAGAACGCCCTGATATCTTGGAGCTGGAGCTCCTCAGCATTATCCGTGAAATGCCACCTTTTGTTTCATCTTCTCCTTCCTTGCCTTAAATAGAACCGTTCCGCTAGATATGAACATCACCCTTGTTGATACCCTGACCCAATTACATCACCACCTTGTAAACTTTCGGGGGACTTCTCGCCACATCGGGATCACTGGTAATGAGCTGGCCCATTAGTTGGCGACCGAAATTTCTCACCTGATACCAATATCCTAGTCAAGCCCATCGACTGTAGACAAGGGTGTAGTCCGCTGAAAGCCCATCAAGCTACACTACGCAGATGTGCGATCACATGTAGCTTCACTTACTCCGCTCTACCACTCTCTTACCATTCCAGTTCACGTCCACTGCATAACTCAGTTCAAATTAATCTAAACCGCATCTAGGCTGTGCCAATGCAAACTAGTTAACTGCCCTTCCTCCAACACCGACCTCTCTTATCTTGCCCCGTCGCCCTATTTTTAGTAATTTCTAAAATTCTAAAATTTTGTAATTTTTAGTAATTTTATAGTATTTACAAGTCGTCGTTAGACATATTGGTCATTTGTTGTCCTTAGTAGTCACGACAAGTGGTTAGTAGTCATTTTAGTCATTTCTAATTAACTGTAGCCGTTACAAGTCGTCGTTAGACATATTAGTCATTTGTAGTCATTAGTAGCGATTTTATTCATTATTACTCGTTACTAAGCATTTTAGTCATTGTAATCAATTGTATGTCGTTACAATTCGTCGTTAGACATATGGCTCATTACAAGTCATTAGTTCTCATTATATCCTCTGGCAATCGCTATATAACCTCTATTATAGAGTAACTATAACTATCAATAATCTTTCTTTATTCTGTTTTTTTTAATGCCTTTAATCTTGCTAAATACGGCAATACTTCGCGATGACGCGTCCGGCGGTCGCGTCTAGCCTATGCACCATGAGCCCCATATTTTAAGGCTTTCGCCTTAAAATATGCTCGGTTCATTGTTAATAAGATTTCGCACACATTTCATACGGGCTATCATCTATTTAATTTTCATATTGGGCACATGTTTTTGTAATTGCGCGTTTTAAGGTATCTGGCTAAACAGTAGGCCGCTGGCTCCTGAATTAAGAGTGAACATCCACTCTTGTGAAATCACAGGTCGGTGGCGCCACCTGGACGGAAGTTTTCGAACTTTTGGCAGCAGCTGATCTCAAAGGCTGAATCTCCTGCTGTGAATTTCAAATAGAGTATTGTGATAGCGATATTTTGGCTGGCTGTAATATCAAATATGCATTCCGAATATCTTGTATTCATTGTTTGTCCTGCAAGAGTGGGCATGACGTACTTTAAACAGAAGTGGTTCATTGTTTCCTTGTGGCAGATGGCAGTCCGTAAGATATTATCGAAAATCATTGGCCTCTTGAAATGCCAACTTCTTGCTTGTCTTCGCGCTTGGCTGCCATTTTGGAACCACTATCGTTTGAAGATTGCTTCATGCTTGACTTGACACTGGTGTCTGCACCTTCGTGTCGTACATCATCAGTGACTTCAACTGTGCCCGTATAACAGGACAGGTACTGGCGGCGTTAATATACGCACATACTTTTTTTTTTCTACCCGCTCTCAACATCTGACACTGGGGCAGTGAAATATATTATGCCGGACGAAGGTGCATCTTTACTTACTTTCCACCCATTAACAAAGACACTTACCATTCGGCATCACTTAACGTGGCTTGGTGGGTTGGATTCCCCACCAAGTAGCTGCGCTGGGTTGCCACATGCCAATCACTCAGCCATTGTCGTAAATAATAATACGTCCCTTACCATCTTTACCAAAAGTAACATGGCTGAACGCTTTACTTCTCAGACATATACTGAGCCACATATATGCCACCCATCAAGATTTAAATTTCCTTGAGGTTAGACGAACCCTTTCCGTCACGTTTCTAGTCCATTTGGCTTTCCAGGAAGCCCTACAGGCTCCACTAGAGGAAGGACTAAGTGCGAGCCATGCAGCCTGGTACTTTTGGTAAAGACGGCTCAGATACGTCCTGTGCCCTTAGGTGAGGTTCAAGTTGCAAGCTGCAGATTAACACACCCATATTACATGATCATTATTGATATTATAGTCGAAATCAAAACAAAATGGGCATGCGTAAGGCATGTCCATTTGTAAAGGGAGGACAACTGATAGTCGCTAAGGGTGACAAACTTTATACAAAAGGAATGCAATTTTAGGAGGGGATGGAAGAGTGCTAGGTCGGGGGAGGAAATTATGTGGCAAATTGGACGTGTTAGGACATGTTTTTGAACAGATGGCAGCTTAAAGGGAAAGAGGCGAGACACGACGACAAGGACGGGATCTTCCGAGCACCGTATTCAGAAAAAAGAACAAAGAACGCGTGCCACGAGAAATCACGGAATCAGAACTAATATTGCAACCTGGAGGAAGCATGTGCCAGTTCCGCATCTATTACTATCACCGAAAAAGAGTCGGGCGATTTGAGCATGTGTGGACGATGACGCCGGAAAGTTCAGAGTGTACATATGTGTACGTAATTTTTGTGTAAAAGATGGAAGTTCAGTGCCACCCTTGACGTCTCGTCTCGGTCCTTTTCCTTTCTGCGCTGCCACCTGTTCAGAAATTATTATCTCTGCAAATGATAAGGTGGTCACAACAGGGATAATTGGAGAATTACTGGAAAGGCGTTTTGCTTTGCAGTGGGTGCATTCAGGCTGATGATAACGATAATTGAACCATCTTTCATTGCCCTCTTTTTTATAGCGGAGACCAATATGAATTTGTAAGGGCATCAGTTATCTCTTAAATATGCCTAAAGAAACTGAGCTGGTTTTAGAATAATAAAGGAATACATTATTCGATTTGTGGAAAACCTTCGTGAAATTCAGATTTTATTTTTCCCATGATAAAGTGACCCATGATTGTTTCTCAAAACAAAGGCAGTCATACATTGTTGCTGGAATGGAACAGAATTAAGCGAAATGAACACTGTAGCGAATGTATATGAAGGGAATCAGCAGTCAGCTAAAGCAGGGAAAACGCAAGGAGGTGTGCTTGCTCTGTAATAAATTTTTGGTGTGTTGGGAGTCTTGGTGAAAACTTAACACTATAAAAAATTTATAGTGTTAACTAACAAATTATAGAGTATAAAGCGCAGTCGAAACCAATCACCAGCTTGTGGGCATTTTTTAGTCTGATTTCCAAGCATTTAACTTCTCTCATACTATGAGCGTATTATTAATTTCCCATCAACACATCAAACTTAATAATGCTAGATGCATTCCCCTGTGTTTTCACTGGTTGCTCTGATTGCCGCCTTCTTCATACGTTTTAACGCCGCCTCTCATTTCCCCACACTTTTCTGCTAAAAAGCACAGAATATGCAGAATAAGAAACACACAAATTATATTCTAGAGGTTGGCACTTCTGAGAAACGCAGACACGTATATTTCGTTGCTCTTAAAATAGTCTAATGCTGTTGCGACCGAAATATCGGCCATTTATATATATCTTGGTCATACTATTCTTGAAATAGCCGAGATGTCCGCACGTCGTGGAGAATGAGTATTACCACACATAATTCGCATTAAAATTGTCACATTAGTCTAAATGATGGTTAGATGTTAGCAACACCGCAGTACTTGAACATCTGATGTTCAACCCGTATTGTTATAAGATCCATATTGAGATGTCATGCTAGCAGTAACTAGTGTAATGTGCCAAGTGTCCCAGCTAAGATTACCCTTTAAAATGATTGCGTGTTGTAACTGTTTGAAGCAATCTGAGGGCTGCTGAGTGACAGGAGACTTTACGACCTAATCTCTAAGAGGGGAAGGGGGGGGGGGGGGGCGGTCGCAGTGAAATTCCAGGGTTGTGCAAAATCTATTTTGGGTGTAGGACAATTCAGTTTTCAACTTTGGACAAGTCGAGTTTTAAATTCCTGTTTTCGAAGTGCCGAAAGTCAATTTTGGGGTTGGGTCAATTCAGTTCATTAGTGAAACCGACTCTCATTTTTAACGCACCCTAAAAGTTAGTTAGTTAGTTATATGGAGTTTTATGGAACATAAGCAGCACCCTAAAAGGGCACTGCGATAGCGATGTGCTATGTATTCAAAGCGCACGGATGGAATGTGATGAAGAGGACCACATGCAATGCACAGTGCTAAAAAGTGGCAGTAATGCACGCACGGTGATCGGCTGCGGGAATAGCAACGAGGTTCTGTACCTGCTTTCAACAACGAATCCCTGCGTTCGACTGCCTTCCGCTCCAACGGTTTCCTTCTGCTGAGGTCGACACAGGCTTCACACAAGATTTGAAGTTGTGTTTGACAGTATTAAGAAGCGTTTTCGCTTCAAAAAAAGTACTACTGCGGACCAGGACGTGATACTCTCTATGGCCTCATTTGGCTTTACAGGGATCGCACACTCCATTTCTGCTTTTAAGGTTTGTTACACTTAGCTGGCCACCTGGAATACTGTCATGTAAGCAGATCAGGAAAAATTACCTACCTAATGGTAATTAGATGCATAAAAGTATTTGCTATTGGCACGGAAATAAAACCTGAAAATAATATCTTGTTTGCCCTAGCCGCAGGCTGTTGCACTAAAGTACAACGCAAGTAATATTATTATAAAGGAAAAAGTAAGGCTTCAAACACCAAAAATGCTTGGAAATGTGCACCCCGATCTCGCGAAGCCTAAAAAAAAAAAAAAAGAAAAAACAAGAAATAAAAAACAAAAAGACGACCGCTTTACTAATATGAGTAATCTAGGAGGTTTGTAGATTTCGCTATGAAAATGTAGTTATAATGAAATTCAAGCCTTCTTTTGTGTTCAGCAAAAACATATAAATATACCAGCTCCCTCGATCATAAACGCAGTGTAGACTGAAGGTTGCTTTAGGGCAGGTTCTTCTGAAACAAATAGGCAATATAAAGCCAACTCGTTTCCACTGATCCCGCTAATTATATCCTGGCTTCTCGCCTCCTCCAAGCGGTAATGTGATAAAGTAACAATTATGCTTATGGATATGTAACCAATACTAAAATAATTTTTTGAATGGAAGTGAATGACTGACCTTTCCTTTGACGTCATGAATTTTGTATTTTTATTCAAAAATACCGTGCACCCATTCCCTCAACATTCGTGCGTATAACAGACGAGATCACTGGAAGTAGCCTATATTGCACGAATAACATACTTCTCCAAGATTCATTTCTATGCCCTCCCGTCACTCACGAAATGCTGCAGGACAATGCTAAGCCCACTCTTAATTGTCAAATTTATGTCGCTGTAGCCAGAGCTATCGCCACTTCTCCTTCGATGGTGTGACAGTCATGCTCTACAAACGCCCTCACTTCTACCACGTAACCACCGCCAGCCCACGACGCGGGCAATGAGAAAATGGTCCTCGTAGCGTCCGACACCGTCTTTCGGCTCTCGCACGAAGGTTTTGAATGCGATGCAGTAGCTGCAGCAGAATCATTCAATGGGCACAATGACACTAGGTATCCATCCGGCGATGCACCTCTGGTATCCTTTGGAGGCTTCCAGGTTACCAGAGCTATCACTTCTGTTGTGCCATTCACATGGTGATGCTTGACGACGTCTAGCGTCAAATTGGTAGGAGGAGAGCTTGGCAGTGGGTTCGTGACGCCCTCTCCACCAGTGACCACAAGGGTGCGGTGGCTCTGCCGTGTCCCACTTTTGCGAGCCACTAAAACGGTGTACGGCGTGTAAGGCTCAAGACCTGTGATGGTCATCTGTCTTCCCTGTTCTTCAGGGGGGAAGATCAGCGTTCTTGATGTGACTTGAGCGGGATGGATATCCCTTTTTGGTCGCCACGAGACGGAGTACTCTTCGGGTGTCTTGCTGTACGAGTCTTCCCTGGGCCATGTGACTTCAAGAGCAGTGGCATTGACAGCTTTCACGACGACTTGAGGCGTGTGATGTCTCGTGTCTGTTGTGGTGAGGTTCGGGGGGAAAAAACCAGACGGGAAACACATGTTTAAACAAAAAGTTTATTTCAAACACGGAGTTTAACGAATTGTGACACTAAGACGCTAGCCTAGACGCAATCGAGGAAATCTATTGCATCGAGCGCAAAATTCTTTTCAGGCCACAATTATGTAAGCTTCTGAAGAGCATTAAGTGCGCATGGAAAACACAGCACCTCGAGAAAATACACTCGATAATATACCTGCGCTGAGGAAGGAGGGGAACCGCCATACTTTGCTTTGGTTTAGCTAATGCAGTTATCCGGTCGAGAGTCTCTAACGAATGGAGGGAAGATAATGTACCGCTAATATATATATATATATATATATATATATATATATATATATATATATATATATATATATATATATATATATATATATATATATATATGCGACATGGAAAATTACTTTTAGAGTACCATTACACATTACCGCCTACCGCGCACCGCCAGTGCGTACGTGCTGATTGGTCACAACTTGAAAGGCGAGCACGCAGATGCCCAGTGTTCCACTATGTGCTTTCGCAAGGATCCGAGTTACGCGTCTGCTTTCCTCACGCCGCTCACCAAACGTCGCAATTTGATGTGGCGAAGCCAACTTCACAGATGCGGTGCTGCTGCTTCGCATGGCCATATTTCCCTGAGACATCATGTGACTGCCACGCACGGGCACCTGGCGCCATCTGCGCCATCTGGTAGGGGCGCTGTCACTGACAGCGGGTGGTATGCGGTAGCATTGCGTGTACTGTGGTGCCGTTACCACGAGTACCGGAGGCACGGTTGCACATCTGGGAGAATTATCCGAGTCGGTGATTGCAACCAGGCAGCACCATGCTTAACAACAGCCTTGAACCTTGGATGGAGTAGAAATTCGCAGGCTACTGCGAGCAGGACTTTCGGCACAGTGTTTTTGTTCGAAAGAATTCTACACTTTTGAACGAGCTAATGCCAATCAAAACAGGGAACACGTACTGTTTCAGATCTATTCAATTATGGCTTAGAACAAGCAAAGTACAAAACTGCGCCGGCGATTACCAAATTGCTTTAGTCAAGTGAATAGCGGCATTCCCACAGGCATTGGAACACAACGCTACGGATACCTTGCCCTTGACGCCATCTGTCGTAATCTGGGCGATCTGCGCATGCGCACTGGCAGCCACGGTAGGCGGTACGCTGAAGTGGCCATGTTATTCGCTATGCTAAAAGCCTTCATTGATTCAAACGTCAAACGAGGCTGGTGTAGAATTGCTCAAGTGCTGCCCATCAAGCAGGTTGGAAACACTCGCTGAAATACTTCTCACGCAGATTTCGAACCTTTTACAAGGAGGTTACTTTCCTTCCCTGAAGCAGGTTAAGCCTAGAGTGGAGGTACAGCTATCGCTTAGCTCAGTCAACGCGCTACAGCTGACTGTGGCTAAATGCAAGAGACGCTTGCGTGCTGCGTGATGTCACTTAGGATTAGGATATACCAGGTGTTCGAACCCCTCCCCCCCCCCCCCCCACCCCCCTCTTCATGCACACACTTTTCCCCCCGCTCCGTTTGATCCCTATTTGCTCTTTTTGATTCGCGACAAGTCAAACTGCACGTCCTGAATTAGGCTGCTATAAAGCGTTTACCTTCCTCACAAGCGAATTATTTATTCTATCTGCTCCAATGTCAAAGGTGGCCACTGGCTTAGATTTTAAATATCAGCGAGGCCATGCTGCACGATATGTTTCGGATCACTGCCAATAGCGGGTGCCTGACTGCCACTTCAGCTTAATGCCGGACCTCTTTTACTAGCGCTGAGCAGCTCTTAATGTTCGTCGAGGCCACACGCTCAAGTGTTCGTGTTAAGCTTGCTGGTGGCGGTACGTTAACCTATTCATAGCGCATGTGCGGACATTTCTTCGGCTTTGTAAAATGAATATGCCCTTTATGTTTTGTATGTAGCTAAAGCCACGCAGGAAAAGACATGGGCACAGAAGGGCTATTGTTCTTGACGTAAATGTTGCCGTCATGCGCAGCCACAGGTTCCGATCAAAAATATATTTCCGTTCGCGGCTATGGCATTTGTAAACAACACCGCGGCGGAAATCGCGCACTAGTTGAGCGGTTCATTGTTCCCCCGTCTACGCGTCTACGCTCAAGACACAAGAAACAGTGAGTTAAAAAGGTCTGCCGGAATCAGTGTCGCAGTGTTTAAAAAGGAGGTGGTGGCTCAGGTGCAGCAAACGCATGTCGCGTAACGAAAGAAAAGGCGCTGATGCCAATGTGCTGATGCCAATGAGTGTCTTATAAGACACTCCGGGCTTTGTTTGATAAGGCGCCGGTGTAGGGGGCGCGTCAGCTTTCGATCATCAGCACCAGCTTGGTATTACAAGCTGAAAACGCATCCTCAAAATCCTTCAATGAGGAAGCAATTAGACTCCTGTCACTGTGTTACCAAAACAAGAAGCATTTGTCAAAATCGTGTATACTTCTGCTCCGCGCAAACGAATCATCATCTGAGAAATAGTAGTGCACGCCGACGTCATGCAGAATCTACGCGGCACACGTATCGGCAGTTAACTTCGCCTTGTTAATCCGTATCTACGGATTGCGCTAAGTATCTCTTGGCTTTTCTGTAAAGAAAGTGGCGCAAACAAGGAAATTGTGTGATATTCAAGCGCCATTCTCGCAAATGGCCTTCCCGGTGCATGGTTTCATCATCTAACAACAGAAAAAAATATGCCAGCAATAACAGCGAAGTTTTCTCCTATGCGTTATACCGATGTAGAGCGGTGTCATAATGCAAAATTGCGAACATTGGGTTGTTATCAAAAAAAAAATCCACTTGCCAGTATCGTCTACTACCTAAAAACATCGCGCATATCTTCCATGCAGGGTAATCACGTCAGTGACTGGAAAAAAATTCTGACATCGTGTTCTTCTGGTGACGAACGTATAAAATCACAACGTCTGGATATCCGCATAGCAGGTATTCTGGTTTTCGAACAACATTCAGAGCTTATAAGATTCAGGATATCTGCACCTACGAAAGCTAAACTGTCCATTGTCCAGAAAAGGACGACGGTGACGGATAATTTTGAAAGCAGTTTTCACTTACCGGCTGGCAGAGTCCTGAACTCGATGGTAGTGTTTCCGGTGCAGCGCTGTCGACTTCCGCTGACGACGCAAGTTGCCACATCAACTGTGTAGTTGGTCTGGGGCTTGAGACCCTCAAAGGCCGCCTCTGTCACGTTGGTGATCTTGTGGATAGTAGACTGTGATGATTCACGGTACAAGGTCACATGGTAGAGGAGCTCGTATGCTTCAAGTCCTGCTGGCCGGCTCCAGAAAATAGTGACGTCACTTTCATTAAGATCTGCTCGCAGCGACTCCCAGAGCTCAGGCACGACTGGTGCAGGAGTGCTGAAGCGGATGACGGCGGGCTCTCCCTGGTCAGTTCTGTTGCCGTCCACGCTTACAGCGGCCCACACCTCGACACGGTACTCAGACAGACCTTTCAAATTTGGAAAGATCACCTTAGTGTCAACGGCCGATTTTGTTTCCACTTGGCAATCTACGAGGTCCTCATCAGTTCCATTAGCGATGGCTATGCAAAGCATTGCCGAGTATTTGCGCACGGGTGAGTCTTCCGGACGAACTGGGAAAGGGTCCCAAGTCACTGTTACTTGCGAAGAGTTGAAATCAAACTTGGCATTCAGGTTACCAGGCTTCTGGAAAGGGTCGGGCTGCGTGCTGCCTGCCACTTGTTCAAGGTCAATTGCATCTGTTTCATTGTCGCTGTAGATTCTCGAGACATTAACGTAGTAAGTGGTGCTCGGCTCTAATTCTCGGATTATCAGTCTTGTAGAATCTGCTGCTAGGGTCTGGTTAGATACGAACTCTTCTTCATTGGCAGTTTTGTTCAATTTCCACCATGCTACCAGGTAACCTTCAAATGGAGTTGAGTTCTTTGGAGGCGCGGGCCATGTGACAAGGAGAGAGGTGCTGTTTATCGCTTTGATGCGCAAATGGATAGGCTCCTTGGGTCCCCCTGGGAAAATAAGTATTGTGTGTTGAGAGTAAGCTAACCAACTGCAATTAAATAGGTGCATTTGAACAGACGCATTTGTAAATGTAAATAGATGAATTTGAATATTAAATAGAACCATAGCGCAAACAGCAAAATCTGAGGAAGCAAATATCAAGGGCTTAGGCTATGGAGTTGATGGACGAAACCTTTTATACTATTTCCTCATTTGCAGATTCCACACTAGAACACGTGTTAGAACGAAACAGGCAAAGTGAAGTCTACGATTGCACTGATGTGTGAGTCACTTTGGTGAAAGCCATGAGTATATTTTAGACGTCCACTTTCTCTATACTATCCCTTTTCACTGTTACTGAGTGGACCTGTGAACATTCAGCGGGGGGATGCGTGTTGTGTACAGCAGTGGAAAAAAAAAATGAAATTAAATAGCTGACAGAAAAATTTGTCTTCCTAATGTAAGGGATTTTAACAATGGCTCTGCAGCTAGTCCTTTGTTAGTGCCTTCTGCACTAGCAGTTTTAAAATATTTATTGTCCTTTTGCCAGGACTGCACAATTTGGTATGCTGAAGTTTTCTTATAACTGGTATTTATTATTTCTTGAGGAAAATTGGTAGGAAGCCCATTCTATCAACACAAAACCACTGTCTTTGGAGAAAACATTGCGGCTATAAATGAACTAAGGACTTCTGTTTTCACGGTGGTAACTCACCTCTCGATGAGCTCTTGAACGAGGTGTAGCTTGAGTTTCCACACTGTTTTCGGCTTCCGCTCACGATGCAGGTTTCGATAGAAAGAGTGTACTCTGTAGAAGCTAGAAGGTCTTCCAGCACTATGTTTGTGTCATTTACTTCACGCCGGGAAATAATACGTCCTGATGCTTCTTCCGTGACGACGACCTCGTACACAACCTCGAACGACGGAATCCCCTCAGGGCGAGTCCATGACACGCTTGCAGACCTTCCCTGGATTTTCTTGGACACAACACGGCTGTCTACGGACGGAATCGGCGGAGAACTTGTGAGGACGGTTGTTCTCGTTACATTACCTTTGACGATGCGTCCTTTGTTCGTCACGTAAGCGTTTATTTCGACCACATACTCAGTGAAGCTTTTTAGACCCGTGACATCAACATGAGTTTCTGTCGAGGAAGTATTGAACGTCTTGCAAACCCCTGATTCTGAAGCACGTTCCTCCTTGGCGCATATAGTGACCTGGTAGCCCTCTACAGGGGGACCCGAAGAATTGACAGGTGCTTTCCAGCCGATGGTAAGCGTTGAAGAGGTACCGCCAGAAGAAACTGACTTGTGCGTGACACTACCCGGTTTTGAATACGGCACAGGATCCGTGATGGCCTCCGCCCTCGAAACGGTTGTTTTCCATTGTGCACCACCATCACTGTAGACCTTTGTGACCTGAATGTCGTAGGGTTTAAAAGGGACCAGGTCGGTGATGTCTAAACCAGTTTGATTACTGGGAACAAAAACTGAAACTCTGCTTCCAGGCGCTTCCTGGCCCTCTGAAGGTTTGCTCGGTGACCACGAAACTTCAAAGCCAGTCAGGGAAGGTTCTGCTGAGCTTTCGTTGCTCAGGGTCACTCTTATGGCTGTGCTGTTGACAGTTTCAATCTTCACACTCTGATTATCCCGAACTGTGTAACGAGGAGAGGGGGAAAGAGAAAGACATGTGATAGATCACATAGTGAGCTCATCAGAATGGCAAGGCTATTTTGGGTGGGTTTATTGCATTTCGAAGAACGCGAGTTAGCATGCAGCTTCTGGTAAACAAAAGTTACAAGAGAGCGATGCAAAAAATGTAGTTCCTTTGACAAAGTGTCTCGATTGGATGAAGTTAAACTGAAACTGGTTGCCATACTGGCTAAAGCCAATTTATTCAAGGTAGTCTAACTGTTTTTACTTTAAAGATATTAACTAAACGTAAATTAGTCTAAAGATAGCAAAGGACCTGTTAGTCTTTCTAATTGAGGATTATTCAGAAATACCTCAAAATCAATCGGCTTGTGTCAGGAACCCGATATTAGTGCCTCTCGCTCAATACCGCTACTAATTCATGTGCAGAAATGAAATTTTAAATTGTCACTGGTATATGCAAGTAAGTTTTGCAGAACGTGGGCCTGTTTGTGCATCACTTACCGTACAGTGAAGGCTTCACGTTGGCTGTGCTCGTTCTTCCGCAGTGCTTAGCGCCTCCTCGAATTATGCACGCCTCTACTCGAATCGTGTACTCATCGTCTCCTTTGATGCCTGTCAAGGTAACTTCTGTGGAGTTGACTGTTCCTACAAAAACTTCTTTGCCAGAGCTCTTCAGCACTGCTGTCACTTCGTACACTGCGTTCCACCTGGTAGCCGAGAGATCGACCTTGTTCCAAGACACCTTAACATTTCCCTTGCCGACCACTTCAATTGCCACTCCTTGAACTTTCAGAACAGGACTTACATCTGTGCTGACAAACGTTTCTGCTGATTTCCCAACTATGATCAGTCCTTGATGCCTTGTGTAGGCACTCACAAACACATTGTACGCCTCAAGCCTGTTCAAGCCTTCCAGTACCGTCGTAAATGTAGTGGAAGATGTATTATACGTAAGACATGTGGAACCACCTGGGAGCATGGGGAGTTCATCGACGGGACATATGTTGATATAGTAACCCTCCAACGGAGGTCCTGGGAGGTGCTTCGGTAAGCCCCACGTGATTTTTACTCGCGTCAAGTTGTCGATTTCGCTCGAGATCTCAACGGCCACATTAGAAGGCTGTTCCGATGGTTTCGGTGCCGTCGTGCCCTTGGAAATCACAGAAACGTTCCTGGCGACATTTTCCACTACGTAGAAGACGGTGATCTCAATATCGTACTGCTTGTACGGTTCGAGGCCAGTGACGATGAAAGTGGTCTTATTTTCGGCGGACAACTGCGCCTCCACTAGACCGCTCTGTGCGGTCGTTCCGGTTATGTTACTGTCTGCAAGCCGCCAGCCAACGCGGTATCCCGTAACATTCATTTGAGATGTGGAAGTTGGTATACGCCAGCTGACCTTCAGAGCGGTAGAGTTGATAGCGACTACACTGACGTCATTGGCACGAGGGACGTCATCTGAAAAGATGTTATTTAGACCATGTTTAGACTTCTGAGCAGAACTGCGTCAGTCGCGTCATATTTTATGCACATCACAGGCCAAGACATCGTATAAGAAGTTATAGCCATGCACCGTGTTATTTGAACTATAGGTCCCGACAGCTGCCAAAAATGCCATTTCTATCACGCACCATGACCTATAACAAAATCTTACGCTGTGAGCAGTCGCTAGCAGTACTTTTGCTTCCAATATGTGCGTGCTCATACTTTTCTGGGCTTTTATAATATGATGGTTATGTTCAAACGTCTTTTTCAATGGCATCCTCATTGCTCACTGGCTGAAACGCCTTAGCTTCTCCGTACTCCTTTCTTTTGGGATTGGTAGTTTGACAACGTGTATATGAAATAGAATACAATACGAGCAATCACCTTGTGAAGCGAAAAAGGACACACTTCGTCGATACTCCGAACAACATACCAAAACTGACAATTTCGGTGTGGCGTAGAGCATTGATTAGTAATTACACGGTGCGAGCAGGCATGCATTGTTAATCTGTATAAATGGAGATTGTTCGCTCTTCAACTGGAAGAAATATGTGCCGAAGTACTAACCTGCTTTGAAAGTCTGGAAGCTGGCTTCGGTGGACTCGCCGCACTTACGGCTGTGACCCCTTACGTCGCAAGCTTTGATTTGTACCGTGTAGTTGGTTTTCCGTTCGAGACCCGTGAACGTGGCCTCCAGAGATGTCACCACGGTGCTTTCAACTTCTTTACCGGTTGCTACTGCAATCAGCTTCACCTCGTAAACCGTACTACTGGAATCAGCAAATGCGCTCGATTTCCAGCGTACGACTAAGACGCCATCGGCCGAGTTGAACGTTTCAATCTCTGACACTACAAGTAGGGTCCTGGCATCAACAGAGATACGCAACTCTGCCGCTTCACTCTTGACTAAAAAGTCCCCAAATCTGGCGTAAGCTCTAATTTGAACGACGTACTCGACAAACGGATTGAGGTTGCTGACGGTGAAGAGATACTCAGGGCTGGTCGGGTTGACCGTGAATATGGTGGCCGCTTTTCCTTCCTCAATGCGTTGAACAAAGACTTCGTATTCTGCGATATCCGCGTCCCCACTAGATACTGATGGCGGCTTCCATGTTATGTTGAAGTTAAAAAACGTCTCATTCAATCTGTGAATCGTGAACCTTGCTTCCTCAGGCTTGGGATATGAGTTTGGAGCAGTCTTGGCTTCAATCAGGGCCGCAACGCCTACAACTCTTTCGGAACCCTGCCCATTAATTCGGCGCACTTGGATGAAATATAGTGTATTGGGATTCAAGTTGGTCACAACGTATGAGTGAACGTTGCCTTGTATAAAGACACTCGTGACGTTGCCTTGGATGACCTGTTCACTGCGGTTGCCAGCGGGGTAACTCTGCCACCAAGATATATCGTAGCCCCTGAGAGGCCCGTTTCCGTGCAGAGGTTCTTCCCAAGATATGCGAATTGCGCTGTCGTTTGATGTACCACGAAGGCTCGTTGGTTTACTTGAAGCTGCAAGAGGAATATTAGGCAGTTGAAATATTAGCCAGCAGCAGTAAGCAGGAAGCAAAGGTCTGAGAAGATCTTAAAAGCTTTGTTTAAGCAGCAGAGTTCGCTAGTGTCTAGAAGGAAGCACTAATCAACAGCACAATCCTGAATGCAGCGGATGCCTCCTGGAATGGTTGCCTCTTCATGCAAAGTATCTACAGTTGCAGCATGCGGATCTTAGGCATTGTAATATCACGATCAGATAGATATTTACAACAACGAATAATGAACGAATGGAAGCCTATTTTCTTGCATGCCGACATTACTTATGTCGACGGTCTTAGTGCTAAGTGTAAATTCTCTAATGAAACATCTTGTAGTTCCACCTTAGTACCAAACTTTTTTTTGGACAAGAACAAAATTCCCTTTCGCCGCCTTTATCTGATTTGCGATTTGGAGCATAACAGCTGCGTAAAAGCGCCAAACATAGTGACACAGAAAAGGAGAAGGGGAGCTGGGCATTAGAAAGTTGTTGCTCACCTTTAATACTCGGGACGACTGTGGCTCTGCCTGAGGGATGTTTGGGCGTCGCGTTACAGGGCGATGTTCAACTCGGCTAGGTTCCAGAGATGTGTCATTCGTGCTATGAGTTACTTTATCATAATTTGAAAGCCCATGGTATGAAGTGTTAATTTTCGCAGGATTGAGGTGACAACTGCGATTTTTCAGGGGTTTTCCAGTTGTAGCGCGGAATATTTTGTCTCTGCACGCTTTCAGGTAAAGTTGGAAAGTGATCAGAAGAAGCGGACTTTGAACTGCCACATTCCAAGAACAGCTGGCTTGTTTAAAGTGCATACAGTAACGAGGTGAAAAGGAAAAAAGAAAAAAAAAAAAGGCGAGGGAAGCATGCAGCTGGAAGCTAATGAAGTAAAGCTTTTTTTTTTTTTTTTTTTTCATCGCAAGCAGAAGAAACTGCTTCGGTCCCATCGCCTTTAGGCCAGACCCAAGTAAAGAATAAACACAAATGCTTGATGGCGTATGGATACGGTGTTTATTTACTGATATTATAATGCGCAGGATTAGGAATTTACATTACTCGAAACTATAGTAAAGGTAAAACAAACTGACTGCTTGTAAACCGGCAGCGCGAACATAGTTACCCTTTTTTTTCTTTTTCTTTTGTCAACGGCAGCCTTTATGACCTGAGTTTTATGTCACCGATGTTTCATTAGAGAAGCGTAAATCCACATAGCAAAAGTTCCATTTAATTAACAGTGGAGTTCCACCACGCATATCTGACTTGTCGCCTACATTTTCATTCTCTTCCCTGGTGATTCTCAATAGATTCCAGTTATGACTAAGTAACTGCCGAAATGTAAAAGGAAGGTTTTGGGAAGATTGTGACCACGTTGGGAGATTTCCTTGTTCATTAAATGTACGGGCTGGAATAGTACTAACAGGTTCCTCCCTCTCTTTTCTCAAATAATTTAAGCAGGTGGTACAGTGGACGGCACAGGAGTAGTCGACTGACCTGTCGCTGACGTCCGAACGACACCACGGGTGGCGGTTCCACACTGCCGCTTTGATCCTCGTTCCACACACACTGACACATAAACATGGTACACTGTGTACGCTTCCAGGTCCGCAAGAGTCACCGTCCAATAGCTAACAAACAGCTGTCTCATTTGCGCGCCATACGAATCGACTATAGTGACGTTGTAAATCACGTCAAAGTCTTGGACAGAATCTACAGGTTTCCATTCCACATATATGGACGTAGAGTTGATTGCTGTGACGTTGACGTCTGTGACGACGGGTATCACTGGCGCCTCTGTGCTGACTCTGACGTAGGCTGGCTCGCCCACGACGATGCGACCGTGGTTGAGGACGTAGGCTTCTACACGAATGTCATAGTCTACGAAGTTGAGCACCGCTTCGAAAGTATGCGAGAGCTTGATAGCTGTCGTGTTCGCTTCCAGGCAAGTAGATTCCTGCGTTTCATTGTAAGCAGAGCATACTTGCAAGAGGTAACCTTCGATGGGTGGTTTCACAGTGGCATTAGGCGAGGACCAACTGCAGACGAGCTTCGATGTTGTAGCGTTGATTTTAACCGCTTCCACTGAGATGTCAACTGGTGGCGGAGAAGGCTGGGGATCTGTGATGCCTTCAGCGTGTGCTGCGGCTCCTTCAAGAGTCTTGTTGCCGTAAACGTTAACTCTGGCGACTCTAACGGCGTACGTCGTGTAAGACACAAGGCTGTGCAATAGATAAGACGTCGCTTCTCCAGCAAGGAAGACGCTCTTACTAGAGGCTACGTCGTCTACTTCATGCACTGAACTGCCTGCGGTCTTCCACCAGCTGATGTTGTAGCCGTATACCGGTCCATTCTTGTGGCTAGGAGGCTGCCAAGTGATCAGAAGAGTCGTGCTGTTCACTGTCTCTACGGTCAAGTTGGTAGGCTCACTGGGCTCTGTTGGCAAAAAAAGAAAAAAAAAAGACCAGTGGAAGAACTTCAATCAGTACGAGTTGTTGAGACTCCATTCTCAGCCCCCTCTTGTCAGAGTTGTCCTGCTTAATATACAAATCTGGAACAGTATTTTTTCCTGCTGTTCTCTCCACACCCTTACTCCTTAGTGAAGCACGTAGCTTTCACCGCACAGCTGAAAGACCGGCTTGTCGCAGTCAACGGGTCGCAAGACGGGCTCAGCGAATAATTCGTGAGTTATCCACAAAATGACTCCATCGCTTAAGAATATTAATTTAAAAAAAGGCTTGGACTAAGGCAGAAGTGAAGCTTTCAATTATCATTTGTTGGGCTATGGTATCTAGTCGCCAATGTTCCTAGTGCTACCCCATCCATCAAACACGGATGCTGAACTCACCGCTAGGTGTGGTAGACACGGCAATGACAGCAACGTCGCCCTCTGCCGTCTTTCCATCTGGAAGGTTGTTGAAGGCTTTGACCTGGACCTGGTAGTTGGTGTAGGGTTGCAGGCCGTAGAATGTGTTGTTGTGAGTGCTCTTGTGCAACGTCTTCCAGCGGCTGATCACTCCGATGGCGGGGCAGGTTCCGAGCTCGGGACAGATGCGCACTCGGTAGCCGTCCAAGGGACCGGCTGGATCGAGGGGTGCCTTCCATGTGACGTCCACTCTCGTCGCCTGTCTTTTGACTACGACGAGATCGACAGGCCTGCTGGAATCTGCGAGAGTGGGAAAAAAGCGCAATGGCGCAGAAGAAATTTATCATTGACGAGCTGTCCTTGGAAATGCGCACGGCAAGGTTGCAGCGCTTCAACATGGCAGAATAGAGTATCTCTCACTTGGTACCACTGAGAACTTGTCCGTGCGGTGGATAGAAGCATTGAATTAAGATTTTCAAATATTGCTTTCGCGCCTGAAGGGGAGGCGCGGAAAAAAATATTTGCAATACAGAAATTATCTGATGGTCATTTTCGGTTCTCCAACGCTTCAAATGACGTATCCTGAAGAAATTGAACGAAAAAGTTTATTTTTTCGTTCTCTTTTGCAATGTCCCCCTTCGGGGACATGGTGCCTCAATACAGAAAAAAGTAATGAGTGCTACTAGCAGAAAGTGCGATAGTGTCCAAGCAAGATATCCGGCACAAAAGATTGTTAAATGATTATTGCTTGATTTCTTAATTAAATCAATCACTTCACAGTATACTTATGTGAAAAGGGTAAAAACAGCTGCTCTGAGCAGGCTGACATGCACAAAAAAATGTGGTACTTTTGGCAGCGAATCCGACACTTCTCTGTGCATCCTTCACGGCAGCAGCGCTGTGAGTAGAATGTGTTGACATGCTACGGCCAGTGATTGTAGTCGTCATACCTAATGGTAGCTGTCAGCAGAAAATGCTGTCTAGCCTTCATCGAAACAGATCTTGGGTTGAACAAAATGAAGTAGCGGCGCTAACAGACAGGGCGAGTGGAAAGGCGAGTAAGACACATGCGCTGTGTCTGTCTCGCCTTTCCACTCGCCCTGTATGTTAGCGCTGTTTCTTGATTTCTACCAAAATGACAATATGAACCAACCAGCCCGACAAAGCCCCCTTCTTGAAGGCCTTGGGCACTCCCTACTTGGCCGACTGCGCTATCTGTTGCACGCAGTTAGGCAGTTCGCAATGCCAGTTTAGAAGGCCATCTTGTCCAAAACACTTTTCTGCTGAAGCTTCTCGGCACTTGCGTCTCACAGGTACTCTATCCAGCTGTTGCACAATGCAATCGACAGTGAGAAATTAGATTCACCGGCAACTTCCTGTTTCTTGACCTAAGAGGGTACAGTGACATAAGGAAGTCGAATTTGGCGTGTTTTGAAACATCCAAAATGGCGCTTTTATTGCATTTTTGCACAGCAAAGCTCACACAGTAAGAGGGTGACGACGAACAATCAGAAAATCAGAGCGCCAGCGGAGGCGACTTTGAGGCACCCTGTCCCCGAACAGGAACGCTCACATTCGGAAGTGCACGCAAGGCTTAATACACTGGTAACAAAGATGATAGCCATTATTTCACAGTCACGGCTCTTCCTTTGATAAATAAAGGCTAATATTTTGACCGGCTCAGATTTATAACAGCACAAAATGACAAAAAAAAAAAACAAGAAACAAATACTGTTAGCTCGGTAGAACGTAGCCGTATCCATTTTTGTGGCGATTTTCAGACAGGATTTCTTTAAAATCACGTACGATGGTGCCAGTAGTTCGGTAAAGTGGCTCAGGACACGTGTTTTGAAAAATTCAAACGGCGTTTTTCATTGCCTTTTTGCACAGCAGGCCGCACATAGTTCGCGTCCCTATACAGGGACACGGCGCCAGAAGGGAATATAGAAACATTCTAGGAAGTTTCAGAAAACACTCTGGTTACTATAGTCCGCCGCCTAATGGTGGTTCCACTGATAGTGGCATATATATATATATATATATATATATATATATATATATATATATATAGTAGAAGAAACCCGAACCCACGACCTCATAATATTGCCTCCGAGGCTCTTGGTGGTCTGACGCACTTGGTAAGAACACCAGACGCGGTATTCGCAGTCGTGGGCTTGGATCCCACAATCGGCTCATTTTCTCTTTTACATTGTATTTAATTATTTTTTCCTAAAATGATTTCATCACTAATTAAAGCCAATAGCAAAATATAAAACAAAAAACTTCCACTACGTTTTCTTTGGCCTCGCGGACTGTTGGATTCTTTCCTTCTGTATTATAACGAGCACCTCATTTCCCCTTCAATCTGATGGGCCTCACCCGCTTTGCATTGCTGTCGCCTCTAACTGTAACTCACCATGGGGCCATGTTCTCGCGTTGGCGTTGGAAACGGCGCTGTTCAACCATGGGGATGAGAATTGGGCCAGGGCTTTAATCATGAAGCGGTATTCCGTATACGGAGCCAGCGGAGAGATGACCGCCTCACGGACGTTGCCAACGTCCAAGTTGAAGCATGTCTTGTCCCCTGATGTGCACCAGAAGAGGCGGTAGTGGCTCGGAGTCACTTCGAAGCGTGGTGGCAAGTCCCAGGTGAGCTTTACTGAAGTGGAGCTCAGCGCGGTGGCTTTGAAGTTCTGAGGCCCACTGGGAGCTGCCGGAAACAAAAACACGCTCAGCCGTAGAATGGGGTGCATTTCTAATGCTAGCTATGTTAGCGTGGTAATTTATATGGTAGACTACGTTGACTATGGCGATAAGGGCGCCAATGTACCGATCAAAAAAATTCCGAGAGCACTGTGGAATCTACACTGCAGATATGCGAAAGCCTAAGCTGATGCACATGGTGCATCACGTTTGCTCTCATTATCATTATCAACTAAATGAACCGCCATTATCATTGCTAATGTCATCATTGTCATTATGACCAATTGCAGCGTCGCTGTCATCTTCACGCTAGACAAGGATCGTTTCACCATCTCTGCTATGGCCCAGTTGGTGAAAGCGCTCGGCTGTGGATGCAAAGAATGGTGGTTCGATTCCCAGTGGAGACAGGATTTTATTAATTCATTTTTAACTATTTTCCTCACGGTAAATACGGATAATTATGATGCGCGTTTCCCGATCGCGGTTGTGGCACAGCGTGGGGTCTGTTGGCACCACGTTCATTGAAATCTCGGTTCAGAGAACAGTGGGCTATGGTGCGGGGGTATATGCTGCGTAGGAGAGACATCCTGCCTGGTTACCTTTACTCGATGCGCGTATATGTCTCCCGGAATTTTCATGTGCGGACAAAGGAAGAGTTCGATGCTGGTGTCACTGTGTATGGCAGGTTGCGGGATGAGACCTGGTTATATCAGGCTTCAAGTACTTCCATGCAATAAAGAAGCGGGCTTGGCGCAGTTAGTCAAATCCCTCGGCTGGGTATCCAATAGATGGAGTTCGATTCCGCGTGGAGACCGGATTTTTATTTTTCTGATGACGTCATCATGACGTCATTTCATTGATAGCTATAGTGTGACCGAACGAATACCGACAGTATGAGCCATTAAAGGCGTTCTCCTTAATAATTACAGACCGTGTCTTGTCGCAGGCCTTTACAGCTTCAGTTTTTGGCCTCTTTGTCATTTTCAGTTTGGACATCATCATCCGTGGTAGAAAAAAACAAGTAACCTAGTGTTTACTCCTGTGGCAAAGCAAATTGCAGCTACGTCTGGCATCGCTAGAATTGCTGATGCCTGTGTTCAGAAACTGTGGGTTTGTGGGTTATTGTGCAGACGAGTTTTCCGCTTAAGCTGCTACGCTCTCTATTGTGCACGCCTAAGGTCTAGCAAATTTATTTTGCTGCGATTGTTGCAGTAATCAGGCGTCGCAGTCATTTATAATCATGTCGTTGGGACATAGGCGAGAAGGGGGCGGAACAGCCGTTACTCTTCGATACGAACACACCATACGCGTCTAGGCTCAAAATACCGTTAGCTGGATTCATTATAGAATGTAGGATCGTCTAATCATCAGCAACAAATGAGCATTTTTTATTAAACCCCTTTGCGAAACGCGGGCTAAATTTCTCAAACAGCGCGACGTGTTACAGATAGTATATCGTATGTCGTATGCGCGATTATTCTTTCTTCATCGCATTGAAAATATTCTCGCTGCCCTCCGCTCTGCCATCTTCTTTCCAGATGTCATGCGCATCTGCTGATTTTCGTCATCAGTTGGCACGTACGTTGTTTGCCGAGGCCTTGTTCGTTTTCCTACATATTTTCACTGCAATTGTGCCACACGAAGAGGAGAGCATTCACGATAACGGAAGATAAGCTCCTGTGCTCTAATTGTTTCCCTGCTGCTTCCAGGTGTTCAGATATCTATATTGAAGGTTGAGAAGGAACTTGTACACTCTATCACTCCAAAACGCGGCTCGCCAGGAGCTTTCGCAGCGAAGAAATGGAGTTCGCCTTAGAAACTACGCTTTAAAATTTTCAGCCAACTAATAGCAAGAGCAGTCATCTAGTGCTTTTAAATACCTTTCTTGATAGTCGGGCGAAATATTATTTTGTACTATGCGTTTTAGTTTATTCGCTTGAGCAACAAGTTCATGTCTACAACATAGGGAGCCGACATTTAAGAAAGCTCAATTTCTTTCAGCAAATGAGAGCCCTCATACGCTGTAGTGAGCAGTACGAGAAAAGCCCAGTCCCAGTGACAAATACAAATGACTGACTGACATACGGCTAAACGAAAACAATGAAAGACTCATTGTTTTCATCTAGAGCAACGGTATTCTAATCGTGCTCATTCATAGTATGAGTTTCACTCATTCGCATTTCAATGAAGGACTCAAGTGAAGGATATAGCTTGTACAAAACCCCTTAAATCTTACATTAATCTGACTCAGCGCATGAAATTCTAGTACGACCCACTTTGATATCATATATACTATTCCGAGTATGATCTTTCAACCGATTTTAAGCATCGTATAGCCTGGCGGTACGTCAAGTGCAGTGGGTGGGCTCACAGAAAAGTTAGTAGCATATATGTATATATTAAAATCGTAGGCAGAAAACGAGCTATAGTACACAATGAAGAAGCCTCTAAGTAGTGGACATAAGATAAACCGAAATCCTGAGGTTACGTTAAGCCATTAGCTATTGTCCATTTAAATCCCTTTTGGCTTGACGTCACCATGGCACTACTAACAGGCGGCCAGTGACACACATAAAAAGGCGGCAGTTCCGAAATCTACGATAGTCTTCGCCATACACAGAACGAATCGCCTCACTATCAATTGCTCTATGCAGCCAATGATGAGCTCCAGTCATAAGTGATCAATGCTGGAGGGGCATATGTGTCATAGTAATGGAACCGGATAGTTATGGAACTTTCGAGGGTGTTCAAGAGCGTATCGCGTTGTAAAAGGCAGTGCCATATGTCAGGCTTCATCCGAGGAACTAGGCAGGCCCAGACTCTGGAGAAGCCCTGAGGAACGAGCTAGTGGTCAGTTCGAGGGACTTCTATAGCGTGCCAGCTTTTGTAGCTGCGCAAAGTGTTAAGCCAGTTTTGGTAAATGAAAAAGAAGCAGTTTGTTAGCTGATTTAGAGATATATTTCTGTACTCCTTCTTTGTATTGCGAAGTTCAGTTCCCTTTTCGCAGTGGGCCACCATCCGTCGCCTTCGTGTCTACTACCCATCCTCTGCTAAACCGACGTGCGCCTCGGAGGAATGTGGTAGAAGACAAGGAACGTGAATTTTCTTTATGAAGCGCAAACTTCGTGCTCAAAAGTATTTTTCCTTCCTTTATGAGTGGCATGGGGAGGGGGCAGTTACTAGGGATGGCTGTAACAAGGGACTTACAGTATGGCATAGGTACCACGGTTCCCTTGATCTCGTCGCTGTACGCTCTTTCGCTGGTGGTCGGCACCGTATTGAAGGCCTTCACCGTGACCTCGTACTCCGTCCACGGCTGCAGCCCCGTGAGGGATTGAGTGCCGGCGTTGGACTGCAGGATCTCGCGCGTGTTTACGTAGTCGCCGTAGCAGCGGCGCTTCGGACACCAGGTGAGCACGTAGCCGTTGATGGGGCCATTGGTGTACTTGGGCACACCGACAACGACATTCACTTGCGACGTCGACACTTTTGTGAAGGACAGTGACGACTCCGTCGGATCTGGAAATAGTGGCAGAAACAGAAGTGCAGACATTAGAGAGTTTTAGCTTACCGTTATCCGCGATCCGCTACTGGGATCCGCCACCGCGCGTTCCACTGCGCATGCCCAGACACCCCTTGACGCCGGCAGATGGCGCCACATACTGGATGTCGGCACACAGACCTACCGCGTCGGGACCAATCAGCTTGACCGCCCCGCCCACGCGCGGTAGAGAGCCACGGTGGAGGATCGCGGATCACGGTAAGCTAAATCTCTCTATTCTTTACAGGCTGAGGTAACGTTACGTCGTGTGGAATTAACTGGCTATATTTTAAAGGCAATCACAGTCTAATTTCCAGTGTGTTAAATATCGAACGCTGGTATATACCAGTGTGCGAGGAGAGTTGGGTACATACACGGTTGTTCTGAAAGCCGTGTTAAGCGCATTATTAGTTAATTAGACATTTGTGAAATACCAGTGCCGGAAAATGAATCGGAGCTTCATCATTAGACAGCTTCTTTCATCACTCTGTGGTGACTGTGCAATGAATTTTCGCAATACGTAAGCGAATAACTGATTTTGACAATTGACTGGGTTGCGTTTTCTGAAGGCCAGTTAAGGAAGCGTTGTAGAATATTAATAAAAAAAGGAACTGCGTCATGAAAAAGTTCTTGACAGAACGTTCACTCACAGCTGTTTACAACGTAGACTGTCAATAAAATATACAACTTCTTGTAATTAGCAAGCGCGATTTGAGAGACAAGCATTGCACATGAGCAAGGTGTAAAAAAGAGCGCTGAAAACGTCTAGTTCACACTTATAAAGAGTAGTGATGTGCTTGGCTAAGCCACACTCAGCTTTTATTCTCTATATATAATCCTTCTGAAAGTTCACGCGTCATCTTATGTTCAGCTCACGTTCTTCTCTGCAGTAAAGAGTGGCCGCCTGCCGCATGTTTTATAATTCGCGGAAAGGTCGCACTGGACGTTTATTGTTCATACTTCTGCTGTGCTCCCTGATAAGGTGACATGCTCAGCGATCTTTCTGTCCTTTTCAGGAGCTTCTACAGGTATGTGGGGAGTCCGCTTTTCACTCCTGTCGCATACTGTCCAAAGAAGTTGGCATTCTTAGCCCGGTTTTGATTATGCTAATATTTATATTTCAATGTTGACCGGCGTCTTGCGGATAAATGGCTCCGCGTACTGCTGCCCCAACACAGAACACTACGATATGTGTTTTGACGAGGTTCGAGATAAAAGGGACGCACTTCTGTGGCAGTCACAGTATAATGGAAGTCCATGCTTTGAATTTAGAATTTGTCAGTTAAAAAATAAATACCGAGTGTTTTGTCAACAGCTGGCTTAGCTGCACCTTTTTGAAAGGAGCCGTCGTCGTCTTTGGCGTAAGCTGTCTGGCGAAGCTGTTCAAATCCGTGACATTTTTCAGTTACTAATGAAAGAGAAGACGCTTAACAATGTCTTTGGAGTATTGCGCATTATTAAAGGTGTTCCGCTGTCCAATGTCTTTCTACTTTCGTTCAACGATAGTGTTGTTTGGATTAAACCTGCGAACTGTGATTTCTTCTATACTAGCTTAAAAATAACGCGAATGTAATATAGGGCGGTCCCCGTTTATGGAAGTTTTTTTATTCCAATGAAAACAAGGGCTTCTAATGAAGCGTCGGGTTGTGATACTTGGTTCTAGGAGGGGAAGACGTCTGGAGAGGTATAAATTGTCATGATATGACTTAACTCGGAATTGAAAGCGTAGCATCTTCCCAATGTATTCGGAAAATCTTCTAATCAGGATGCTATACGACACTGAAATCCGCATTAAGCCCGCTAAGACTAAAATGAAACTCGGTGCGAATTTATTTCATGGAGACACCTGATTAAACGAAAGCAGAGCGTACAGAGAAATGTGGGCTGCGTTAAGAACTAGGTGTGGCCGCCTGCCAGCAGTAAAATCAGACCTGGTACAATCACGTGAGGCGATTCTGAGACAGAGCCGAAAGAGCCGCAAGTTAAAAACAGCTCAACTATTCTCTGTTACGTTATGCGAGCATCAGGTTGACAGGAAAGCACACTAAAGGCTGCGAAAGCGAGACTGTCTCGCTCGGGAACGGACAGACCTGCACACACAGTGATAAAAAAAAAAATAATAATAACAAAGCAGACGATACGGTGATGCGACTCCTGACGAGTGTCACCTACCATGCACGTAACGGCGCGCGGGCCTTCGACGAAGTATCCGGTTAATGTTCGCGTTCTCACGGTGCATGCCGTACACATGCACTAACTACTCTAGCGTTAAGGCATATGGCGCATAGGCATGGACCAAGGTATGCGTTGCACAGTAGTCGTCTCATATTCTTTGGTTGCAGTTTATTGCGAAAGCCCTCATCTGGAGGCTGCTTTTACAAGAAAAATCTATTCGTGCTTGGGGAGCAGGAACGTAGTAACGAGTTGCTATGCATAGTAATTGCCTAACAGCTGCATAATAACGCGTTGTTGAGGGAACGACAAGTCTCGACATCTGGCACTACAGCCGCGTAGCCAATCAATAGAAACAAATATTTAATTGGTGAGATATGTGTCATTTCAGCCAACTGCACAAAGCTAGGCGACAGAAGAGCAGAACCTATACAACATCGTTTTCGGGCGATATTAGAATTTCGAGCCAAAATTCTCTGCATTGTTGCTAGTCGCAGAGGTTGCCACTTGAAGTCCTTAAGAAGCAATACCAAAAGGACATGCCAATATTTTGAGAGCTTGTAGCTTGAGAAGTGATTTAAAATCAAACTGGTGTATTAGACCCTTATGATGTGCGAATATCTACAGAGCGTGATATTGGGGACTCTATTGACTCGCCTCGTTTCACCCGCGTCACAAGTTCATCTTCCTTTCAGATGGTGTCGCTCGAAGCTTCCTGATTACGCTGCGTAGCTTGACGGCTCATGTTCGTAAATTCCTCTTGTTGTTTACCCACGTGATCTACTTCCTTAATAGCCTAAGGATATCTGTCTTAAAAAAGATCACTCACATGTGGGAAGCGTGTACTCGCTCAGAGACGCCTCCACTCCGTAAAGCGTCTGGCCGCTATACGGGTCTACGTTGAATGCTGACACGTAGACGTTGTACTGGCGGTATGCTTCGAGGCCCGTGATTCTAAATTGGCGCGCGTCGTGTCCATGCAGTGTCTGGTAGCTGGGGACGCAGTTGGTGGCCAAGCACCACCGAATTCGGTATCCATCCAGAGGGCCATTCAGGGCCGTAGGGTACCGCCAGCTGATGTCCAAAGACGAAGGGCTGTGCCTGACGGCGAAGATCTGGAACGGCTGGCTTGGTGCTGTAACGAGAGAGATGTAACGAAACAGCACGTGACCTTTTGCGCTTTCTAGAAATTTAGATGTGGGTACCTCGAGGTTGTGAGAACCCAGAGAACATAATGAAGTGTGCTGTAGAAGCATGCAGATTACCGTGAGGTTTAGATGAGAAATCACATAAATATATATTTGTCTTTAAGAACCAGAAATATAAAACACAGAAGCGTTGGTTTTATTCAGTGTACTCTTCGCTCCCTTAACTTCCCCTTGCACTTATGCAAGAGGAGGTGAACGTTGCGAGGAGTGGAAATCAAGTGGGGAACAAAGTAAGGTTTTGCCGCTGTGTGAAATTAAATAAATAAATTTACTCTCTTATGATAATCAAAAGTAAATGCAAGCATCAAGTATTTACGGGCATAGCCCTACACGAATGTATGGGAAACAGTCCGTTCAAGTGCTCCCTGATCGTGTATGCATCCGCCTGCCAAAGGGGAATGTATAGGCAACACAGTCACTGACTTGATTACAAATGATCGATCACTCTTCAAACTGGTGGCGCCTCGGCCACTGACATCGAGCAGTCTTCTACGTGTGTGAGCCTGCGGGGCCGTGGCGCCATCCTCGGAAGCTATTGCTCCCGGTAGCTCCCCTTTCACATTAAAGGGGCCCTTAAAGGCCCCTGATAGCTAACGGATGATAATAAAGTGTATCATGCCATGTATCGTGCTTTCGTCACTTAGTTGATGGAAAGGCGAATTAAAATTCAGCATACTTTAAATGCACAGCTTAATGATACCTCAACGATCATCGAGAAGAAATTGTAAACAATGGTTTTTGTAACTTGTTTGAGCGGCACCTAACGTTTGATGCTTAACCTATACGAGGGCTTGAGAGCTGAGACTCGTATCGATCAATCTCGTTCGGTGCCCGGATATTCCCATTTTGGTGCCCGGATGATGGGTTTTCGATTTTGGCTAGATGTTACCTCGAGATCGCCTACTACGAGAGCTAAAATCATTTCATGATTAATAGAACGTTCTTTCAAGAGTAAGTACCACAATCCCCACATGGTGTTGCAGGATGTCCTATATCCACCTCTGTGGGCGAGGTGGCGCTGGAGAAAACTGTGAAGGTTACGTTATGTGCAAAGCAAAAAACCCTGCGAAGAGGTAGTTGGACCGCCGCTGCCATAGCTATGTTAGTACAGCACCTTATGCGTCACAGGGGGTCGCAGGTTAGGATTGGCATACCCCTATCGGCAAGTGCGGTTATTCCTTTTACTATGTAGTCACGGTGCTGGTAAAGAATGATAATAATAATTAACGTTGACCAAAACCAAAAATAATAAGCTGCCCTATGTTCTCATGCGCATTGTTGACAGTTGGCTTCTTTGTCTGATACCATATGCAATGCTATTCGTTTGATCTAGCTACGCAGTGAACTTCGCATATTTATCAAAAATGAGTAATTCGAAGAATGCATTTACGTCTGGCTCGCCTGAAATGTTCCCAAAACACCCTTCATGCTGACTGTCTTGGCTTGAGCTATACTAACTTGTGCGGCGCGTGCTTAGACAAAAAATTGAATATATTCTTCACGCGCCCTTTTCTCTGAATGTTCCGATGCACATGCAGTCTTGTAGGTGGGTGAGTTTTGAGCTGTCTCCCTTACATCAGCTTTATCATCCCACTTGAGGGAATGAAAAAAGAGCCATGATAAAAAAAAAGAACTCAGTATATCTATTTTGGGGAAACAAGTATTGAAGAACGGTTTGATTGGGTGAAGAGACATCACTTGTTAATGTACGTTGCAGAATAAGAAGATGCAGGTAAAGTAGGTTTATATTATTAAAATGAAGAGCCACTCACACGAAAACCTCACACTCCCAGAGTTCACAAGGAACGTCAGAACAGCATTTCGAGTGTATTTTCTTTTAACGCTTTGGAAGCATGCAGTCGAGAAAACGGCGTTACCGCCTATGCATTAGTTATACGTTTGTGAGAAAACCAACTTTTGCACATTCCTTAGCTTGCGTGACGACGAAGCAAGGAGTTCTTTATGACCCAGACGATTTATGGTGCTATTTTAATCACTTAATGTCGACAAATTAGTGATGATGCTATGGAGAGAGCAATCTTGAGTAAAAAAGAGGCTTCGTAAAAGGAGTAAATATTTTATGCCCTAATATGCCTGAATAAATGCGCAAATAAATCTCCTTGCAGCAAGATTCAAAGCCACTCCAGCCTCGAATTAAGAAGAATATAACTCGACAAGGAAATATGCAAAACAAAAAGCAAAATAATGTAATCTTGCCTAATAAAAATAAAATATGAGTTGTGGCAATATATAAAACTTCATACTATTATTCTTTTTATTTTTTTTTTAGCAAGTTTGCGCCATATCTTGCGCGTGGCCCAATTCACAAGGCGTACAGTTCGATCTTAGTTTTTTTCTTCTTTTTTTTATGTGTACGATGTTAAACGTCAATGTCCTTTTATTTAATAACATCTAGATGTTGAGGGAGAAGGCAAGAATACACGATTAAACGCACCTGGTAATACACTTAATGTGAAGATCCTTTGCAGGGAACTGACTACTGCCGAGCATAGACGACCAGATAGAGAACGCAGCACCTCGTTTCTCCAGAGTATTGCGAAACGATGAGTCTGTGGAGCTCACCTATTGGCGAAGTCCTCACGGTTCGGCAGACGGGTGTCGAGAAGTTGGAGCCGGAACATTGCGTTTGCACACACATGGTGTAATTGGTGTGGACGGTTAGGCTCGACTGTCCTCTGACGTATCCTGAAACACCTGCGGTGCAAACTTTGGGCGTGCTGCCGCTTGAACACTGCTCGCCAGTGTTGCCCAGAGTCATACAAGTGCAGTGCAGAGGATTCGGGATGTACCTGGAGAGGGTGAAAGACTTTATTCCTTAATAACGGCGCGTCTGCATCACATCAGACGTTGGTTACTCACAGTACTTAACCGCTCAATCTCCAGCTACGAATATTTACTTTTTGTTAGCAGTAAAAGCAAACAAATCCCTACAGCAGGAGTAAAGCTTTTAATGAGCTACACCTCTGTCTTATGCAGCTCACGTTAGCGGTCTAAGCATATACCGAATAAAGAACTAGGATATAGCTGATCCCAATAGCATTGTAATGTTACTAATTCGACATTGTGATTACATGTTGCACAGATTATCCTCGTCACAGGCATCAACCAGTTAATCGTGCTGTATTCGTATGACTGCGTTTGGATTATTTTTACCTTCTTGCCACTCAAATATAAAGCTTCAAAAGATTTGGATATGTAATATTTTATTTACCCAAAGTTCTTGCTTTGGTATTACACTGCCTTTTGCACATCGGAGCACTTGAGACGATGAAATTAATGATTGGCTGAGTGTGAACGCATAGCTTCTGCTGAAAGCAACGACACAGGTTTATATTTGAACAGGTATTTTTTTTTTTTTTAGAGAAAAATTCGTCATCTCACATAGAGCTATGAAGGAATACCTGCGCGCAAAACGAATTCGACCGGAAGAAAGATCGCGCGGGACAATCGCTAGCTTTCAACTGAACGTTTATTGCGGCGATAGGAGGAAATATACGACATAGCCATTTGAAGCTTTCTTTAAAAAAAGAAAGCAGCGTCAGGCACACGCAGATTACAGTTCAAGTACATGCCGCCCATGGCGAGAATTCAATATTTTCCCCCAACAAACCTATTGGCCGAACACACACACTCTCTTTCTCCGTTTGAATATAGGAACAGAAGCTTACTCGACTTTCCTTGTTAGTTAATCACTGTGATTATAAAGAAATCATAGTCTTGAGTAGTTTCTATAATCACACGCTTTGCAGTGCGTTGACGGATGCTGATTTGAGCCACGGCGCACTTACTCTAATGAAAGCTGAAACGAATTTGCTCCAACATGCGCCCCGAAGGGGTGACTGATCACGAGTGGTCGGGTTCGATCCTGGCCATGGCGACCGTCTTCTCGATGGTGGCGAATGCAAGCTGCTTATCTGCTGTCGCGATCTCAGTGTTCGCTAAAGAACCACAGGTGATGGAGACTTATGGAGCCCTTCATAGCAGCGTCTCCCATAGCCGATGCTGTTTTGGGACATTAGACCGTATCAACCGACCAATCGTATACGAACTTTGAACTAGAGCTTAAAGTAAGGAATTCATTAGCGGCTGAAAACACGATACTTAAGGTTATGCGACATCTAACGGACATAGATAGGTTTGTTTTAGAAGGTTTGACTCCTCAAAGCGACTCAGGCTCTGGAGACGTCTTAGTTTAGACCCTCAGAAATGTTGACCGCCCAGGGTTCTTTAATGTGCACAGACATAACGCAGTACACGGGCGTTTTTTTTTTTTTTTTTTTTTGCCTCCGGCGAAGATCGGTCACCATCGCCGAAATTTGATCCCGCGTCCTTGAGATCAGCAGTCGAGCGCCCTAACCACTGGGCCACCGCGGCGGAGCCCTTATACGGATGCAAGAAATCATGAATATTTATTACTCTTCTTCTTATTTCTTTGTGTTGTCGTTTAAACGTGCGCTACAAAGCTTCAAAGTTCACGCTTCCTACAGGAACACAGTAGTTGATTGCAAAGCAGTGAGAGCAATAGTCAGTGACCGAACTCACTTCGTGGCATCCCATCTGAATGTGATCGAGTTGTAGGCGATAGTCGGGGCGTCAAGGTTTGATGGCGGCGGGCAGGCTTGAGCCTGTTGAAGAAGAAACAACAAAAAGACGCCCACAACGCAGATGTTAGAAGGATGTACAATCAAACTTATTACACTGCGTTTCGAAGATGTTGAAAACTTGCGGGTCTAACTGATTTTTATAATTTTCATTCCGTTTCTCCTTACTATGCGATGGCGTATACAGGTCGTTCGACAAAAAAACTGGTCGTCGTACAAAAAAAAAAAAAAAAAAAAAAAAAGGAATTTGGCATCGTACCGAACGTGTAGGACTAAAATACACACTTGATTTTCGTATTGAAAGAGTGGCGCAATTGTTATTAGTGCAGCGTTCAGGGCGGTTTCAAATCATCTCACAATTTCTGTTATTCAAGTTAGAGGCTAGTTTGCGGAAGGGATTCGTACCCACGACACAGGCGCCTCAAACTGTGTGTCGTTAATGATAAGTGTAGCTGCCCACCGAGAAGTGAGACTGATACCGCACCTTCTTTTCCCCAAAATCGAAAACAACTAGACGTTTAACACTTTGCCAAACTCTGTGCCTGTCTTTTGATACGTCGCAAGAAACCCGTGAGTGATCAACAGGGTTACGACACAAGGAAAATAAAAATTAGTTGTGGTTTAGCTTTGGTTAACTCTATTTGAATTGCGAAAGCAACAGCGGAAGCTTCTTTTGCCAGCTGAATTATTTCCTTATCACACTCTATCGGTGTAAGGTGCTACATTATTGAGGAGACTTGAGCTCATCCTTTAAGGGCATGACGCGAGAGCGTAAGCTTCCAGTCCACATATTAAGTCACGCTTCAACCAAGCCATATAGACGTGCCTGCGTGTCGTAGGGGTAACGAGAATGCAAACGGTTGTGACAGGCTGATTGTGATATCCCCCTCCCATATGAAAGGAGCGACCCGAGTTGGCAGCTCCTGCCCGTGGCATAGGGGTAACGTGAATTCAAATGTCATGGCATGGCTGATTTTTTTTTTTTTTTTTTTTTTTTTTTTTTGTGAGGGGACCGTAGCTACGCCTCCTCACGTTGTAGCGGCGGCCACCCGAGGTCTTGCTCTGGCTGTCGTAGTATTGCTTTCGCAATAAAACCCTCAGTAGACCACGAGACGGAGGGAGGAGACAACACAGGGCGGTCCCGTGCCTGCTGCGGTTTTTATTTTCCTTATTTATCACCAACTGGCCTAAAAATCTACCCTCCTAAGTGTTATGACTTTAGAGCCATATGACCTTGCTCGGAATCTCAAATACTCAGCAATGTTCAGGTAAACCGTGACGTAGCACTTAGGACGAAAGTGTTTAAGACCGCATGTAATGCGAATTAGAAATCGGCGCATGTGTTTAACAATTAAACGTCGTAAATAATAATTGCGCTGAAAGAAAACTTTTCGGAATTTTAGTTTCAGGTCGTATTCGAACAAACTGCCCTTGGTTTTGGAGTCACCGACGCTACTGACGAGACCAGATAACTAACACTCGTGCGTCTTTGGAACAAGAGGATGTACTTGCATGTTTTGGGGTGTTCAACGGGAGGTGATATATTAGGATTGTGTGCTGATGAGTGCACGTATATTTGCAGAAGACCACAGGCCACTCTCACATTATGCCGTTAAGGCAGATCTTGAGTGGCCCCCTAAATATTTTGCGTGCACTGAAGACCAAAACTTGTCGGATTATTCAGCAAAAATTTTCCAAGTTTGCTTGCGCATTTCGAGGTGGCGGAGAATTTAACAACGCACTGGCAGGAAGTAAAAACGAGTTTAAAAAAAATTACAAGGTTTCAACGCTGCTGAACCAAATATTGAGCAAAAGCATTGGCTGCGGGTGACCGAGCGTTCTTCTTCAACTCTTTTTCTTCTTCTTCAGCCCACATATAAAGCCCCGCTTTAACGAAGCCGTATGAACGTGTCTTAGTGTCCTTAGGGTTAACGTGAATGCCAGGGTCCTAGCAGGCTGATTCTGACATAACCGTCCCATGTGAAACGAGAGACCCAAGTTTGCAACTCCTGCTCATCTCTAACTTTTGTGTCACGTGGGGTGGGACGTCACGCGCTGCCCCGTGGCTGCGACCGCGCTACGCCGACCGCTTGAGTTGGTAGCCCAGCTCTCACCCTAGTGCACGTGGGGTGTGACGTCACAGCGTCACGTGGGTAAGACGTGGCTAACGGCCGCGCTACGGTGAAGGCTCGAAATCTAAAGTAGTATTGATTCCGCAATAAAAAAAAAAATGTTTTCGTAGTACGTGCGGCCGTCCACGTTCTTTAGACCACATTTTGTTTCTTCCTGTCGGGCCTGTTGCTCATGTCACCCATCACCAAGACAAGGACTGAAGTAGTTTACTCATATATGCGGATTCGACCTCACATAATCATCAACACCACCAGCCTCATCAGCCTGACTACACTTATCATCATCTCCATGACTAAACCCACTGCAGGGCAAGGTCATCTCCCATATTCCTTTAATTAATCCGCTAATTTGCTAGCTGGATATACTTCACCCCTCCAAACTTCCTAATCTTATCCACCCACCCCATTTCCTGCTGGCCTCTGTTATATTTTTCTTCCCTTGGAACACACTTTATCAACAATCTGTTTAAGACAAATGTAATTTCGGCAAATGTTGCGCATTCTCTTTACCTCGCACATATCACAAAGAAGTTGTTTTAGAGCGCACCATATGTGATATCGAATTCCATGACCATCAACACCACGAGCACCATCAGCCTCACTACACTCAGCATCATCTTCCTAGCTACACCCACTGGAGGGCAGAGATGTATCCCATATCCCTGTAATTAATCTGGTCCTGTGTTAAATGCATCCACACGAACCCCGAAATGTTCCCCATTTCATCCGTCCACCTAACACTCTGTCGATCCCTGCTACGCTTTCATTCCCTTGTGTGTGTGTGGCTGAACGAAGAAGAAAGGATGGTGCACGAGCTTGTGACTGGCGATCTACACCACCAACTGCCGCCCCTGGGAACTGGCGACTATCGGTTATCTAGTCCTCGTACAGGACTACAGGACCCGCCCTGTTCACGATCTCGATTAGAATGTCAGGAACGCACGTTCGGACCCTGACCCGATCTGGTGTTTTCCTGTCTCTTAATTTTTCCGCGCGAATTGTTGCGTCGTGCTCAATAACGCTGCTTATTATGTGCAGCTGCGAGTCAGAAATATGTTCGAGCAACTTGTTTATTTAACCTACTTCCGACTTCACATTCTTTCTTTTCTTTCTTTCTTTCTTTCTTTTCTTTATTTTCACATAACATATACAAAACGTTTGCAAAAACTGCTGGGCCAATAGCCGAAGTTAGTATAGGCCCATTGTACACATTTGTTATAACAGCAACAGAAGACACCAACATAAGACTCGGTTATAAATGATCAGTGAACAAAGTAATAGCGAGCAACACTCAACAGCAGATATAAAAAGATCAACAAATATAATTCTCAATCATCGAGAAGTAGAAGCGCTTAACTGAAAACAGGAAATTGTTAGCCATTTTAATTTCGAGTGGTACACTATTCCATATTTTCGCCCCGCAGTATTGAATTAGGCGCTGACCATAGGCATTGCGGGTTACCGGGTAATTAAAGTTAATATTGCTAGCATTTCTAGTGCTCCTGATAGGCAACACAAAAATATTAATTGAAAGCGGGTAGTTATTTTGTATAATGTTATTTACTAACATTGCGATTCTCATTTCATATAACAATGGAAACTGCAAAACCTGTAACCTGTTGAACAAAGGAGCACTGGACTGATACCTATTAGAGTATGTTAATATTCTTAGTGCTCTTTTCTGCAAAGAGATAACTTGATGAATGTAAGATCTGTATGTGCTAGCCCATGACTCGCAGCAGTACGTCAAATGGCAGTGAAAAAGAGAAAAATAGATTATCTTCAGCACAGATATGTCTAGCAGCCCCCGTGTTCTATATAGAATGTAACAAGCTGAAGCAAGCTTGGAACACAGGCTATCAATATGTTCATGCCAATTAAGGTTCTTATCTAGGGTTACGCCGAGGTATTTAATGGTGTCAACTTGCTCGATTAAAACATTGTCGAGGTAAATATGTAATCGCGTATCTGTGATATGTTTGTGCCTTGACCTAAACAGGATGTACTTTGTTTTCACAGCATTTAATGTCATTTTATTTGCCTTAAACCATGCAGAGATGTTTCTTAAATCGCGTGTCTTAGCCTCTATTTCAGTTAGAGTTTTGCCTGTAAAAACTATTGCAGTGTCATCAGCGTACATCACCGTTTTTGAATTCTGCAAACAGAGAGGAAAGTCGTTGACATAAATAGAAAACAGCACAGGGCCTAAAACTTAGAGTGATGTGTAAACGTAAATTTAGAGTGATGTGTAAACGTAAAAATAAATAAATAAATAAATAAATAAATAAATAAATAAATAAATAAATAAATAAATAAATAAATAAATAAATGGTTTCACGTCGTGTGATTTTGCAGCATGTTCGTTTCATTAATTTATCGATATAAGCCTAAATGTTTCAATCGGGAGTATAAAGGGGAAGCGTTGATAGGTATCACTAAACAATTGAAGAAACCCAACTACAATACGGCGGACAAAAAGGAGCTAGGTAGTGATTATAATTTAATATTGTCACGTAGTGGTAGCAATGCCGAAGACAACAAGCGACGAGATTTGGGTTGCACTGTAATGAACTCTTCACTGGACTGACTTGAGTGCGCTAAATAATGAAGAAACTCAGCGGCGGCGATAGAGGCAGGCGTGCGCGTTGGTCGTCGAAGTTGCACTAGTCAGCACACAATTGAAAGTCGTCTGAGAAGCATCAATATATAAAGTAGCAAAGGTGACTACAACAACCTGGAACCATGTAGAAACAGACGCGACTGGCTGCAGTCATTCGAGGGCAATCTCGGCGGATCTCGCCTGTGGCTGTTGGTAGCTATATAAATAAACATTCGCGGCAATATGCTTAATTATGGAGAACTCCGCATAAACAACTCTTCCTTAAAAAAAAAAAGAAACACAACTTTAAGCTTAGCTTCCGTATCAGTGGGCTATATGTAGGTTATAGCTGACTATCAAAAAGCGAGGTGCGAATGATCTACCAAGGGCAGGAGGCTTGCATAAAGACGCGTTTAAGTTTAATTAGATGATTGCGGCTGAGGGTAACCGTTTTGGGATACGGGAAGGAATCTCAATAAGGTGAATGGCGATGACTAATTATATGGAAGAGGGCGAACCATGCTACTCTGAGCTCATGTCACGCGTCCTCTAGTTCTGCAAGTTGTATTTAATTCTGTAACGCTGCTTTACAGTTAGTACTTGTAATAGATGAACTAACGGCACAATTCTGCTGGTGTTCGATCGCATTGAAGCTGTGTGCTTGGTCCAAGTCCATGATTGCTAACGCTGTGAAATGAGCACAGTATGCAAGTTTTCTGGGGTGTGAAAAGGCTTGATGGAGATTCTCTTTTTCAAAGACCCATCGAGTGGTCAGCGTCTCAGTTTCCTAAGGAGATAGGGCAAGGCTCGGTTATAAAGGGGTTCGTGAGGCACGCAAGGCAAACAGCATCTTTCAGAATCGTGTAGGGTTCAGACAACAGAGACACCTTTTGTGCGGAAGGGAATAAAAGCTACATCCTCGCGCTGTATGCGGCTCTTCCAGTAATCTTTATTTTTTTCCTTCAGTATTATGGATATGAAAAAAATGATACGCCAGGATTTACAATATTTCAGTAGTCTTTAATCTAGATAAATATACCTGAAAGAAAAAGCGCGCAGTACCACTTCGTGCAGAGGGAAACCACAACAGGGAAAAGGGAAGGTGGGTAGGGGGTCTTCTAGCTACTTTCTAACACAGATCATAAAACGAGGAGCTGTGATGGCTGTAACTTAAAAACTATAGGGCCAACCAATTGCTTTTGCAAAAGTAAGAAAAGAAATTTGGCATCCACTTTTCTTATCTGGAACTGCATGCAGGCGCAGCATTCTTCATCATGAGTTTTAAACTGGAAGATCACTTACGGGCTAATCTGTGTGAGAACAGTATTCTCATTTTTCAAACACGACACGAAGCTCACAAAACTCGTAATGCTAAACAAGAAAAAAAGCTGACTATCTACTCACGTGTACGTGATCCAAAGTTGCCGCCATCAGCACAAGTGCCATCACCATGAGATCCCATCTGGCCACTTCGAAATGACTGCCCATTGCGCAACGCGGACACAACAAACTGCTCTCCTAAATCAGCCGCAAGAATTTCTCGTTCCGTGTTTCGCACCACTTCTCATTCGGCTGTCATGTTCCGACGTGAACTCAAAACCTGCCCATGGACCGACACCGTCCTGAAGCTTCCGAACATACTGGGTTTGCATATATACTCCAGGTGCGAGGAGGAAGAGGAGGACGAAAAACTCTGTCACTCCCCTTCTATCGCGTCTGCGTGGAGATAAAGTTTCACTCCCTCTCTCTTCAACAGAATGCAACGGCAGCAGCAAAAGCAGCCCGTGGATGTGACGCCGGTTTGTTGGGCCAATCCACCCTTGCACCGGCCGCCGGCAACGCACGTGTCGTAATCGCTTGAAGGGAAGTGAAAGACAGGAGGTAGGGAAGGGAGTCAAGCCCTCGCCTTTACTGGTCTCCGCACCCGAGCGCGTGCTGTTGATACGCGCAGACAGCGCTTGTCAAACCTAGGAGAACTGCTGTTGACAGCGCATTGTTTTTGGCTGGATAGTTTTGGGAAACCCTGACCTGCAAAGCAATTATCGGCCAATAAGCGGAGCATTCTGGTAGACATTGAGCCGACGCGTCATACGTGGGCGGGAGATGGCTTATCTATTCGAAGTTGTTTTAGTCAAGAATGCCGTTAATAGGGAAATATTTTCAGTACGAAAGCGCATACGAGACAACTCTCGTCCACCGGTGCACTCACTAAGCCTTTTCGTGCACATTTAGAGCAGCCCTGGAGCACCTTCTGAGATCCGTTGAAAAAATTAGGACTGATTTGATTTTGACGCCCAGAACATTTCAGCTACATAGTAAATCTCCAGGAGTATCTCAGAACACCCAGTGTCACATATCGGGCACTTTCTTTTACCTCGTATTTTAAATCTCTTTCATTGTGTAACATGTCCAGAATTCTGGCACATAGTTTAGTATTGAGGCAACTTTGGAATGGTATAAAATACTGTTATTCAGACCTTGATGGAGTGGCCTAAGCTTACGATGCGTGGCAGATATTTCCATTTAAAGTTTTTCCTTTTCTTCCTAAGAGTAGGTAAAAATGGCATGAAAACAATGGACTTCGTTTCTGAAATGTATTGTGTGGCAGCTGTGGAATTTGTAATATACATTTTTGTTATGAAAATATTGATATAAGTGGTTCAAGCTTCCTATACGTATCAAAGTTTCGCTTCCGAAGTGTGCCCCGTGCTCATATGAGCAATTAGGACTTTTCACATGGAAGGCGAATGGGGTGCGTTTGCATATTATTTTGAGGGAGTTGCTGAATATTGCAAGAAACTCTCTGATGAGTACATTGATAAATGTAGTCAAAGCTTCGGGTTGCTACCAAAGGTTTACTTTTGAGCTCTGTCCTGATATGAACAACACAAGAGTCAAATGCGCGTAGAATATCAATGAGGCGTGTTCTTGAATATCCTTAGCGAAATTCTACAAGCCTCTTGAAGAAATCTGTGTGCATATATTGACTGTGGTCGTAGTGTTTTACGACATGTGAAATCACGTTCAAAAACTCTTCTTTGGCAACTGTCCAACATTTAAGGGTGCGGACTTTTAAATGAAAACTTTTCAAGGCGGCTATTCGTCAAATATCTGCAGGCGCCACATCGACGTCATGCCACAAGGCGAGTGACGAATAAAAATATAAACAGAGGAGCGCACCGAGGTTTGGTCTCAACACCACCGGCAGGGCATCCAGCCACTCTCGTCACTTTGGGGAGTAGCTGCTTCCCCTGGCAAATAAAACGCGCGAAACAAAAATCGCCTTGATTACGCTAACAGGGGCGTTTCACTGGTTGTGGGTCGGTGGAGAGGCAGTATACTACGTCTTTGATTTTAGTCTGCTGAGAATAAGGAAAAAAACGAAAAGCGTGATGAAGGCCTAGAGTGAATTTCGATTCTGATAACTGGGCTGCAACAATACACATTTCTCAAATCCTTGTCTGAAGAAGATACACGAGCAGTGCTTTAAGCGTGAGAGACTTTTATCTCCCGTTGTCGATGACCGTTAGGTACGCACACGTCGAGCCAAACCGGAGAACCGCCATTCGGGCACCGAACAAGAATTACCATGACGACGTTTTCACCCTCGTATATAGGACGAGCAAACAGGCGCTAGGGGCTGTTTAGGCTGGCCCTAGGGAATTACAAAAACTATTTTTTTCCCCAGTTTCTTCTCAATGTTTGTTGAGATATTACTCGAACTGAGCACTCAAATTACGCAAAATTTTTGATTTGTCATTTCTAATTATACTGCTCAAAGGACAGATACATGGCACCCCACTCTTCATTATCATCCGTTGGCCTTTGAGAGAGGGCGCCGCTCCAAGGAAAGACGAGCGTTGCGCGGAACAACGGTCACTCGGGGCAAGTGCGTGTCTCTGTAGTGTTGCGGGGACAGTTTGATGGAGGACGACTTCAGATCGGTCATCGCAGTTGAGCTAATGACGCTCGTCCACACGCGGGAAAATGAACGGCAGCAAGTGGAGAAAAAAATATGCCTAAGGTTTGGCCGTGCTAAGCCTAGTTAGGCGAATTGAAATTGTGGTTTTGCTTGTTTTTTTTTTTCTGAATAAGCTTAGATTTACACATGGGCAAACATGGTTTGCAGCAATTAAATTGCCGAGAGTACGGAGTCAAGGACGCCATCAACTACAAGAAGGAACACGTAATGCTGCATGTGCCGTGAAAGGTCTAAAGTCAAGTAGTGGAATACACCATAGTTGGCACCATGCATGGTTCAGCAACACAGCCACACTGTGGCCTCTGGCTCATTGAAGGCTAAGCACACGCCCAGGTTGACCTTGGCTGATACATGGAATGCTTCAAAACAGCAACATGAGGTAATCTCACAACCTAACTGTCGGAAGACAATTATTTCTTGCGTACTTAGCTGAACAGGCGAATTACAAATGTCGGCTGTTTCGTAGTCATCAAATAAGAAAATTTCAAGATAACCGCAATTTTTTAACATGTGGGATCGAACCATGGCCGCGGCGACCACTTTTCAATGGGGGCGGAAAGCAAGGCGCCCGTGTGCCGCGTGATGTCAATTTCCGGAGTCCTCCACTACGACGTCTTTTGTAGCCTGAGTCGCTTTGGGACGTTGAACCCCATAAACCAAACCATAGCAGCAATGTCTTTATTTGTTACAGCCCGTCCAATGATGCAAGTGTGCTCTTATACGAAGCACATGCATTTATGTGTGTATACCCACAGCTAGTAGTAAAATGATGGGGTACCAATAAGCTCCATCTTTAAGGGTAACGTGACAGTGGAGGCTACCAGCCCACAGATAAAACCCCGCCTTAACCAAGCCGTGTGAACGTGCCTTAGTGGCCTACAGGAGTAACACGAATGCGAGTGTTTTGGCAGGCCGATTCTGATACGCCCCTTCCATATGTGAAAGGAATGGCCCGAGTTGGAGAATCTGCCAAAATGTCAGGCAACACTACATCTAGGTAGCGCTCGGCCATTTCAGCTGCCAGCTACCGCCTGCCAGCGCCATGCTCGCGACTTTTTGCTCAAAACGCCAACGCCGGTTGATGGCCGCCGACACCGGATTTTCGGTGAACGGAGCCTTTAACGCTATTGCCTTAAAAGTGAATGAGATGGAGGTATGGGCGCTAAAGAGAAACTTATACCCAGTTATGCAGGCCAACAGGAAAACCACGTATGTATGATCGATATGCTAACACTAGTTTCAGGCTAATGGTTACGGGCGAGAACGATAAATGTTTTCCCATACTTCGGCGCCGACTGTATGCGCACCTTAACGCCCCTTATGGAAGGATTCGTTGGAGCCTAGATACGTGCTCCAGTTGTCAACATAGCCAACGCGTGCAGAAACGCACAACTGTGCGCTTTGTTAGAGGCGCAGATTCTGTTCTCAGGTGTATTCCTCTTATCACCTGCTCCTAATCTTCACCTTATGTCCTATCTTGTTCGCAACGCTGCGGAACAGGTATTCAGCATTGGCACGCTCTTAAAGCTCGCTATAGAAACTGCGTGAAGGACGACAGATAGTTGGGGGAAATCCGAGGTGTGTCATGACGTAGAACAGACCTTCCGATAAAACGTTATCGGTGTATTGATTATCATGTGTGTACGTGGTTAAACGTGCTATGGGCGGCACACGCATATATAGAATGCTCTAGGCATGAAAGGAACGAGATGATAAGGTGCATGTGCAGGAATGCGATACGCCGTGTTTAAAGTTCTCCATTTGCACATGCGGACGACTTCTGTAGTGGAACATGGCTTAGTTTGTATCACTTATGGTTGTCTAATAGAAATTCACATACCACATCCCGCATGCTATTTGATGCAGCATCAATAGAAGTCTCTTCTAAAACCAATTAAAAAAAAAAAACATATTTCTCGGGACCAGCTGAGGTGACGTCATCAGATCAGAAATGCCATCTATTCAGCGTTTGCGCTCCATTCCTCAGGAGGTATTTTGTTTGCGAGCTTCCGCCAGAGTTCGGATGCGTCCAGCTCGGTAACGGCGGCCGCGAAGAAGCGTAGCAAAGCATCATTTGCTTCCTCGTCACCACATCGGCACCGCGGCGAGCATCTGCACCCTGGCGTAATGAGTGGTGGTCAGTTTGCGTTGTATGGTCAGCCCATATGACATGGCGTATTAGCGAGACGCTGCGTACTAAGGCTTCTCCTCTGAGATGTGATTTGACTCAGTGGGCCAAGGATCCAAAGTCAGACATATTACTCCTAGGTGGCGCGGGTATACAGTAGTGGAGTTTGGTTAAAGCAGGATATTATAAGTATTCCGGGTGGTCTTTCACATTATGCTATTGAGTATCTGAGGTAGCAGCCCCAATTGAAGGGATAAGGGAATGAGCTACATGCAAATTGCATCTACCTTAAAAAGAGGGGATCCATAATGGGAGTCGCAGACGGGACGCATTCAAGAGATGGTGTCATATCCTTAAACGTGGAGCTTACATGTCCCCAGAGTATTGACGCGATATCTTAATCAAAGGCCCTCTTCTGTAAAAAGTGCGCCGTAGGCGTTGTCCTTGTTGGCGTTGTGATCGAAACATCTTTGCGTAGAGTGATAGCCGGCATGTGCCATGGCCGAACACTGGTTCTTTCATGGAGAAATAGAGAGATCTATTTTAATGATAGCGGCAGATATCTGCCTGTTGGTGAGCCTGACATACTACTCCTGACGAGGGTTAAAATTGACTGAAGAAAACGAAAACGAAAGACAACAAAAAGGATGAAGCAGAAATCGCTCGCATGCACTGACACAAACATGACACACAGACGAGTTTCAAATAGTGTCTATCAACCGCGTGTCTTTAAGAAAAGTTAATAAGGCTTCTGTGGCTAGTGCAGCCCAAGACCCATCGCTGCAGGGACTGAGGACGTGTTCAAGACGCAGGCTTCTGTCCTGTACTAAGGCTAAATTACAACGTAATGATCTGCTGCTGTGGGCGATAAACCATTGGTAGGAGTATATCAAGTGTTTAAAGTCTTTACACACGTCAAATGAAGAGCACAGAGGGCTGCCCTATATACTTGTGCAGGAAGTAATTTGTGTACTACTCTTACGGTTACGGAGAATCGCGGTGACATCCGGTCAAATGTGTGCCATTTGAAATTCACAAGTTATGTGACGCAATGATACCGCTTGGTTTCACAAAGTTGTGAGGAGGTAGTAAATCAGGATGATGATTTGACGTGGGAAAGGAATCAACATTTTAAAGCTCTTTACGGCTCGGTTGAAGTGAGGCTTTCTATGTGGCGTGGCAACTTATGACCGGTAGTTGTATAACGTGACAGCATTGGACAATGCTAATAAGAAAATGTGAAAACTACGCAAGGGGAGCTACAGACGGAAGCCATCATATCTGGTGTCTTACCCGTGAAGGCAGAGCTTTAGAGTCACCTCTTTCCGGCCGACCTCTTTGCCTTTCTATTTAATAAATTAATCTGTCTACTTAAGTGCCATCTAAATCTTTATTTTTTTTTGCTTGTATTGAATGCGCTTTGCCTTTGACTGATATAAAAACATGTAAGATGAATTTTAATACCCCTCGAATGATTTTTTTGCGCTTCCTCTATTTTAGTATGCGCAACGATATTTACTTATCTGTGAACGAAACCCCGACGGTGTGCTGGATATGTTTATGGCTTGTGCAGCGTTGACCAGTCGTAGTAATAATTCGTTCCTTGTTTTTGTCGTAAAACCTAAAAAAAAAGGAAAGCATTTCAGAGCACTGAGTATGTGAAAAAATATTAAATTCTTCCAATCTACGCGAATAACTCACGCTCTTTACATAGACTATAGAGGTTCATCTTATTGTCCAGCATCTTCTCTTAAGAGATTCGCAGAGATTCATAATCTAATGCGGTGGAACCGGAAATTAGCGTAGGCGGTCTAGTACACGTCTTCGTGAAATTTTTCGCGGTAAAAATAACTTTCTGAGCAATAAATTGGCAGTGGCTTAGCTTAGCTAAGCCTGGTAATTGCGAAAGCAATAGCTATGGCTACGCCTATGTTCAGCTGGTGGTGTAGCTGGTTACGGGGCTTGTGGTTATGCTTATGGTTATGCAGTGATTCACTCTAGCCACGGCATATGGTTCAACTATTCTTTATTGCAGGGTGCTACCTGGTTATTCTATGTATAACTAGTAGCGAGGCAAGGAGTGCCGTGGCGTTAAAGATATACTTGGCTGTGGGTGAGGTTAAGGCAGAGTGTACAACTGGCGCTTCGGCACCGGCTGCAACGGCATTCTTTACGCCAGCAGAAATGAAAGCATCCTTGGAGACTGCGTTAGTTCCACCTGCCGCTAGGCCACCTGCTATAGTATACAACGTTGCACCCCCGGCGGTAGCTGCGGCTGCAGCCCCATAATTATTCTTAGCTTTAGGAGCATGTGACACAGCTGCAGCTCCGCGGTTGCTAGCTACCGCCTCGCGAGCCGACGGCGCGAGTTGGGGCCCCTGTTTTTGCGGCAGATGGGATGACGTCAATCCGGCTGTAGCGCTCCCTCACGGAGGGAGCGGGAGTCAGGCTGCGGCTGGTACCTACCGCCTCGCGAGCCGAAGGCGCGAGTTGGGGCCCCTATTTTTGCGGCAAATGGGATGACATCACTCCGGCTGTAGCGCTCCCTCACAGAGGGAGCGGGAGTTAGGCCGCAGTTGGTAGCTACCACCTCGCGAGTTGGGGCCCCTGTTTTTGAGCAGCTATGCTTGGCGGCGCGCCAAAGGTCACGCTAAAGGTCAATGGTAGCATCGACTCGCTACGCGAAGGGCTGAAAAGTGAAAGTAGTATTGCTTTCGCAGTAATATACATTTTGGTCTTATTTCCACACACACACACACACACACACACACACACACACACACACACACACACACACACACACACACACACACACACACACACACACACACACACACACACACACACACACACACACACACACACACACACACACACACACACACACACACACACACACACACACACACACACACACACACACACACACACACACACACACGCACGCACACGCACACGCACACGCACACGCACACACACACACACACACACACGCACCCACGCACACACGCACGCACGCACGCACAAAAAAACATTTAACTATGAACTTTTGGGTACCGAAGGAAGCTGCTTACTTTAGAAGCCTGTGTCGCAAGACGCAGTTTTTTGTCAAACAGTAGGTATTTAATAAAGCTAGCTCACTCACTCACTCACTCACTCACTCACTCACTCACTCACTCACTCACTCACTCACTCACTCACTCACTCACTCACTCACTCATTCACTTTAATTCCAAGTTTCCGTCGCTCGCGGTACGAGTATGCACGCACTACGATTTTCATGTGACTACACCAGCTAGTTCAGGAGGCCCACTGAGTAGTGTTTTTTGCGACCCCATGGCTGTTTTATCCTTTGGACACGCCTTCACCTTTCAGTTGTGATTGTGTCTGAAAGGTGACTGGAACCATCCGCACGTAAGGTAGTGAGCAATTAAACGGGGAACGGCACACAGGTTGTCAGGCGACATTAGGAAGAGCTTAAGTGAAGGCTAGAAGTAAAGGCTGCTGCTTCGCAGGAGACGCGGAGTAGTCCCAACGAGGAGAATGTCGGGGACACGAAGAGCAAGAAGATACAAGAAACCCAGTATAATTTTGTACTGTGTTCAGCGGATATTTATGCCGTTTTTTCGCTTAATTATTCTTGGTATTGCCGCAATTGTAACTCTAAAAAAATTAGCAGCCGTCAGAACATCAAATGGAGGTGCTGACGAGGTGTGCTCTATTATAACTGTTAAACAGACTGTCATAACAGAAAAACATTCGCAACTTGGGAATCTGTCTTTGCACCAGCAGCAAAAGCCAAGTGCGGTATGCGTTTTTTGATGATTACTGATTATGTACTGTCTAGCGAAAAAACCGTATGGGTCACAATAACGTATTACAGATTTCTCATAATAAACTCATACTGAACTCATACAAATCTCACACAATCTCATATATTTCTCATACGTTCAATGATATTGGTATGAGATTATATGAGAATTAGACGACTTTAGTATGAGCTTAGTATGAGAAATCTTATTAGGTTATTGTGACTGAAGGTGTTTTCGCTAGGGCAGGAAAGATAATGATGGTTAGACTGTTGATGTTGGTGAAAGATGTATGCAACAATGGAACAGTGACATATCTCGTAGTGGCAATAAAAGACATTGCATCGCAATTTCAATGTGGAGGTCAGAGTAACAATATGAAACAATGGAACGGTTAATTGTGTCGCAGTGGCAATACAATATATAGCATCGCGACTGCAATGTGGGCGTCACTGACAAAAAGATGAGCATGACGTGACTTACCTCGGGGTATTTCTGTGCATTCCTCGCACCGATAAAGACCGGTCCGATATTTTGTGGTTAGCAACAGCTAACATAACGCTGTATCTGATCGAAATGTATCACATTATCTTTTTAACTTAACGTGGCGCTCAATACTAATTCAAATTCTTGTGTCGTTAAACAGCTAGTTCTAGGTTTGCGAAAAACTTGATCACTTATCTGCCTCCTATTAACCTTATTTCTTCAAAATCCTAGCAAAAAACCCCTATGAGTCACAATAATCTCATATAGGTTTCTCATAATAAACTAATACGCAACTCGTATAAGCCTCATATAATCTCATACAGATATCATACAACGTATGAGAATTATATGGATTGTATGAGATTTGTATGAGTTTACTATGAGAAATCTATATGAGGTTATTGTGACTCATACGATTTTTTTCGCTAGGGAAGACTTATTGTTGTCTCCGGCATCTACAAAAGCAGAAATGGTTCGAAGAGATAGCGTTAAATAGCATCATTTTCCCGAAAATTCGGCGCTCGAGCTAAGAGCGAAAAATCATGAGGCGCCAGGTGGCAGTTGGCAGCTGGCATAGCGAGCACTGATTGGACAGTGGGTTCTAGCTGTGACGTCACAAGACAACATGATAGGACCAAATTCTGTCTACTCCGGACAGCTCCTTTTAGAATAAGTGTGAAATGGAAATAGAAGCCTCAATAAGAACTCTTACGAACTACGCAGACCCTTTCGTGCAGTTTGGTGAAAGCGGCTCTTATATATCCGTTAGCTGGTACTTCGCATCATAGAATATTTTACGGCTGTAGGCTAATGAGTACGTGATATATACCATATGAACCAATTAATGGATTGGAGACTGAGAGTGGCAAAATGCTTCTACAACAAGAACGAACGTCCACAAAGAGAGGTGGCAAACGGGAGCCATTACAGATATCCCGTCATATATCTTTAAAGGACCTAAGTGACTCCCGACGCTTGTTGCAGCCACTCTGATTACGGATTGCTCTCCGATAAAAAGAACTTATACTATGCTATGCACATGTCCCGCAATCGTTTGAAATAAAGGTTGCAAAATCGTCATAAGATTTTCGTTAACCTTCGCAATATTTGGCTCAAACTCCAGCAGCAATAAGGTATAATGCCAACGGGATATACCAAGGTCCACGGTATCTTTGCGTAACACTCATATGCGCATTGTTCAGGCTAGACATATCGGGTGTTTGGACAACGTACGCCCATTGCAGCGTGGTTTCTGAGAAATGATCTAAGGTCGAATATGATGATTGCCTTCTCAGAAGATATGCCGTGTGCATCCGATTCATTCCATCGCTGTAAATGATTAGAAAGTGCGTGTGCACGCTTTGTCCGCTATTTGCGTGGCGCCGCTCTCCCATCATACCGGTTTATATCAAGACATTTAGATCTTATCGTGGCATTGAATTATATGATTTCAGTTTAAAATCGACACTGGTGTGCTCCAGTTCTTGAGCCCGAAAATTAAAAATGAAACGTTGTGGTTTGAGAAAACTATTTCCTCGGCTTTTGTATCCATCACCCTGTTTTCTGAATGCGAAATGACAAACTTCCTTTGAAGAAACGCAACAAAGCTGGCACTTATAGTTCGTCAATAACCCAGCAGGGGACCTCATACATGTGCTTATCTCCTCGTTCCTTGTCTGTCTATGCCGTACGCTGGAGCGCCTAGATGGACACCCACTAACTGAAATTAAGATCCTAGATCCCTGGCCACGGCGATAGTCTGCGGTGAAGGCCTCCCAGGCACTGCTCCGCTTTATGAAAAGCATAGGACTGATCGAAAGGCTATGATTTTTTATCTTACGTTATATGACTGTGACGTGATGTTATGTGACTGTACTGTCATCACCCATCCCTCTCTCACCCACAACTTTTATACTCACTTACCCCTCTCCCCCAGTGCAGGGTAGCAAACCAGTTCCTTTACCGGTTAACCTCCCTGCCTTTCCTCCTCATCTTCCTCCTCCTCCTTGTTCCTTGTTGTTGGCGTTCCTTGCTCAGATTTACGTTTTATTATATACACAGTTTGAGATTCCTATTTACAGATTTATATTTATAAAAGCGAAAAAGAAAATAAATTGTACGCAAGTTGCAGGTCGCACAAATTCTCATAGCAGCTTGACTATGCGATTGGAATGGCAAGAGCACTGGTGCGGTACGTGATATTTACTTTTTAATGAGGTTCGTTTTACAGTCTATTGATTTTTTTGGTAAATATAAGATTTGTTACTTGCTGTGGAGTAATATGGAGGTTAATAAAACGGCGAGGTTAAAATTCTGCCACATTTAAACTAAATCGAGCTTTACGCGACATCCCTTCCAGTTTTTAGGTAACTGTGCAATAGAAAGCTATTGTCACGTAGGGGTGACAAGGTCGACGATACAGATGAAGGGTCGATGATTGCACTGCAGAAACTCTTTATTGGGCTGACTTGCGCCCGCAAAAGAACTAAGCAACTCGGCAGCGGCGATAGCAACAAACGTGCGCGTCGGTCGTCGGACAAAGAATGCTCGTCACACTCGGCAACGCTCAATTTAAAGGCTGCACAGAACAATCTAGATAACGTCGCAAACAGCTACCAGCACGGGCTGGAACATTGTGGAAAGACACCCGAGTGGCCGGAACCTTCGAGACAGATCTCGGTGCATCTTGCGCTACAACAAAACTGATAAAGGTGTCACTCGCGACATCGAGCATTAACAAACAAAGATTACGGAACTGATACGCGGTCCAGAATCAGAGGGATAAGCCTGTATGCCGGCGGCTGTTAAAAAAACAACAGATACTGTTTTGAAGGTTTCGCGGCAATATATACTACCATCAACATATTGCTGGGTTTGGTCAAGCCTGCCAATGCACAGCAAATCTTGGTTTTACCGCTTGTCCTGCGGTCGCACAAAGTTGTTAAGACGGCCAGGTAGAAAACAAATGGGCTGCATTTTTTATACAAAGATGAGTAAACCAGACGTGTACCGAGGGATGACCTACGTTGCTATTTATTGTTGTCGTGCGGTTTTACGATTCACGCGAATATTTTATTGAGAACTGTTTTCTTCACGCATGGTTAAATTGCGCGACAGAGCACACACACGCACACACACACGACGTACGCGGCACGGGACCAGCGGGTGTTGTGTATAGGTGTGTTCTTTTTCGACCAACTTAACCATGTCGGAAGAATTGCACCATCTGCTCCGAAAACATGCGCTCTGTTCAAGCTAACAAACAGATTCCGATTTAAAAGATATATTACCTGCATACAGTTTCTAGGCAATACACAGACTTAGCAGCAATCACCGATAGTGTTGCTAAATTTCCGCATGCGCCTTAATTTGTATTAGAATTCTCTGAAATATAACCGTAATTGATATTAGTATAAAATTGTTGAAATATCATAGCGCGAGTATTTGCACGGGGATTACGCAGACTTTGCTGTATATTTCGAACATATTTCCAGTTTTCAGAGATTATGCGATTATGACATATGCAAATACGATGGCCTCTACTGATAATCTATTGACGGGAGTTACCAAAGGACATGTCTACATAGCCCGTGATAAAAAGACAAAGAGGTAGAAAACTGTTTTATCTCATTCTCGTGATATGAAGAGCAGCGAATTTAGAAGTTTCGCTAAGTTTTATGACATTCATTGCATATAAATTTTTTTTTACACGGTTTGTTGTTTAATAATAGGTTATGTTGTTGAGGCGAAACGGGGACGCAAAAAGTGGACGAAAAATTTTGGGCCACGAGGCTTATAGCGCGGGTCAGGTGTCTACGGAGAAAGTGTGACAGATACTGCGCCTTTCCTTTTTTGTAAACCGATTACCAATACGAAAATATTAGTAAGCGCTGAAATATATTTTAATTACTTTGCCTAATCACACTGCCATTGTAATTAGGGTTGTGGTATTTTTCAAGCCAGCGTTCATGCTGGCGTTTTCACCACGCTCATATTATATATAGTGTGCAAATTAGTGACGATGGCAATTATTAGTATTAATAAATAATAATGATAATGAATGATAATGGTAAATTCGAACAATAAGGATGAAGTAAAAACTAAACCACAATGAAAGATAAATGAAAAAACATCAAAATAAACGTAAGCACAAAACATGAAAGTAAAATAATATAAAATAAATTAACACATTAGGAAGTAAAAAGGTAAAACGTCACAGAAGCGCTAAAGTATTCGCATTCTCCCGAATGCTGTCTCTGCAGTGACCTCTATTTTTTTTTTTGTAGCCACCAGTGTTCTTTATCTTTCCTTTTTTCCCTGTCATATATGGCCGTTTCAGGCTGAGTTTTTGAGAGTGTGTGTGACAGATACTGCGCCTTTCACTTCTCGTAAACCTATCACCAATATCAGAGCATTAGTAGGTTATGCAATGCGTATATTATGAACATTAGTGATCATGGTAATTAATAATAATGTTATTATTTATTTAGGCATACTGCAGGCCAGCACTTTGGCCCAAGGAGGAGGAGCATTGCATAATGATACAGATATAACAAGCGAACACACTAGAAACTGTACAACTGAACAATAAAAACAGGCATCCCGTTTACTCTGCAATTATTTAGAATGTCTTCCTAGCATTTGCATAAAAGCATCCGACTCAAATATCCCAGTGGCTATTAATTAATTATTAATAATGACGATAAATAATTATATTGTAAATAACACAATAAAATGAAGTAGAAAAACAAAAATTAGAATTAAAGCTAGATGAAATAACATCAATATAAACATAAGAAGTGGAAAAAAAAAATGGAATAATATAAAATAACAAAATTAATACATTAAAAGTAAAAAGTAAGAATTACAAAAACGTCGCGACAGCGTTAATGTATTCGCTTTCTCCAAGCACAGTTTCTGCAGTGACCTGTATTTTCTTTGTAGCCACTAGTTTTCTTTTCCTTTCATTTTTTGCGCACTCATATATGACAATTTCAGGTTGTGGGGTGGAGTGGATTGAGGGTAACCAAGTGAGTAGAGAAAAGGAAAGGAAAAGGTGGTGCTCGAAGCATCCGGGTTATAATCGCAGGGACAGCAGTCGTGTTAGAAAACTTACCCAACTTTCTGTTTTTTCCGCGTTGAAAGTTTCTGACGTCGTTCACGATGCACACTGCCATGTGTCAATACCCCGACGTCACAGCTTCGCTCACGGGGTCGCACGTACGTGACGACGCCTGTACAGCACTTTGTCTGGGAACGCGCCGGATTTCCACTTCCGACCGTCTACGCTCGCTTTCCGACCCGACGGCACGTGCAAAGAACGAGATGTACTGCATCCATCCATGTATACACAGCATCATGCGACAAAATTTGAAAGAAAAATGTTCTCGTCGCATAATTCAGCTGGGCCCGCTGCTTGCCCTCAGAGAGAAAACAATTCATAAAATCATAATATTGCATTGGCTTTGTAACATTTGTACTATATAATCATAAATTGATTCTAGGAGGTACGTTGTAAGTAGGGCTAACTATGCAGTGTTATATGTCTCAAGAAAAATCATTCAAGCAACGTTTTTAGGCTTGTTTTGTCATGGTGACGAGGACACAGAAGCTACTGTCTCGCCTAAATCGTTTTATGGACTTTTGGCTTATAGCGTCACCTGCAGTGGGGTATAGCTTCAGGCAGAAAACAGTAATGTACCAATTTACAATCTTTTTGAGTGCCATTCAATAAAAAAAAACTTCCCATTACCTGGTTAGCGTCTTTAACCAGCGAAACTTCAGCGATGTGTCTGCAGGCGAGTCAAGTCGGAACAAATGGCGATCAATAGCTAAAGTGGTAGGGAAAAATGTTCGCAAGACACGTGGGAATTAATGAGCATATTTTAGGGAGCCGAGTATTGGCAGCATGTTTGAACGTTTTGAAAGAGCTCGAAAAACAAGATTTTGCAGGGCCATCGCTTAGGGACACTGAAATGCGCCTTATATTTTTTTCAAGGACACTAGCGAACACATCAACAAAAGTGAGAAGCACTCATCAAAAAGGCATCTAGCTACCCAGAGGTGGAGAAATGCGAAGGCAATTTTTGCCCAACTCTTGCTTTAAAATCTTTTAATGATCATCGAAGTCCGGTCACCGAACAGTGTCGTTCTTGTGTAAGCACCAACTTGGAGGTTAAAGACGACTACACTTTCAGTAGAGCTGTTTACTCAGAGTTTACTGCAGGCAACGGTGCATAAACGTGTCTTTCTTTTCACCTCTGATTGCTTCTATGCTAGCCTGCCCATTCATGTCGAAGTCGTAGAGTGGTACTGATACGTATTTTGCTCCTTGTTCTTAGCGGGATTAAATTTGTTCTGTTAGACTATATATGAACAAGTACGGTAGCGCCTTTATTTCGAGCTCATTTGCTGTTATCCCAGACCACCTGGGCGTTTGCCCTCGTAAAACACGAAAGATACAAACGTGTGCAGTGATAGTGACAGCATCGCTAATTCAGCAGAGTAAGAGCGGGCAAGCTCAGGCAGATATATCCCCCTTTATGGCTCGCTATCTTCGCAGTTTGCATCACAACGGCGAAACACAAAGGTTGGCTCGCATGGTTCGTGATGACGGGCGATAGGGATTTTCTAGAGACAGAAGTTGTTTTCACAACGACGATACACGTACGCCTTTTGTGGCATATACTATATGCTCTGTCACGCATAAGCTGCAATTTTGCTGACATATTTTAACCACGTTTCTATTTGAAATATTTGTGCGGTACGTTTGCAAAGTTCAAAACACAGTTCTTTATTCGCAACCGCTCGCGATGAAGGGAAATTACGTTTTAGTACCAAACAAAAATGAATCATCCAAGGAAATATTCACCTCCCTCATGGGTAGGCTTATATCGAACGCTGCGCAGTGCTGTCATTTGTTTTGATTACCTTGGTCTTGTGTAAGCAGCCCCCCCTCCCCCCTCCCCTCCCTTCCTTTTCCGGTGCCCAAATCCATCTAATTTATGTGCTTCAAACTCTAACAATTTTTGCTTTTGTGTTCCTCAGCTTGGAACTGGTTCTGTTATCCTGACCGACAAACAGTGATCCGTTCTCCAGATGACATTTCCAGCCGAAATCTCGGTGTTCTGTTAAACATGATTCTCTGTTCTTTGCATAAACAAAGTCTTAATAAGTCGCCATTGAATGTCTCTTTACACTGCCTTCAATGAAATTTCAAGCGCTGCTTCAAGCTTTCATATTGCCAGTGGCCTCGAAAAACGATTGTTCAGGTAGCCTTCCTAACAGCTCGAGGAAACTGTACCGAACATCATTTCGTTAGGTTACAACAGATATGTACGTATTCTATATAAGAGTTTTGAAATAGAGCGATGGGAGCCGAAGTTTGCTGCTAATCAATGAGAAACTTTTAGTACACAACTGCACAGATCTTTATATGCGTTAAAGCTCGTAGTGCGCGACCACTGTCTTTCGCCGGGTCTTGGGTATTAAACAAAAAGGAAGAAATACTGGCACGATCTGTACACCACAAATGATTAAAGTAGTCGTTGCCAAATTTTCACATGTTTTTGGAGGTAATAAGCTATGAGTCTTGCCGAGCTACGGCTTTTTGAGACAACGCTTCCCAAGGTATCGAATTCGATATTCAAGTGGACGCCAGATTATCGCTTTATCGCGAACTTTTGCAAATCTTTAGGCGTGACCAGTCTACATTCCTTCTAATTTTCTCCCACATCCCCCCCCCCCTCCTTTCTCTCTTTTTCACTACGCCTACTGGTCTACGTCTCTAATAAAAAAAAAACGCAATAGCATTATTGAAACTGGCAGTCGGGGTATGTGCGAACCGGCAGTAGACGCCAGTGGTCTTTCACTTTGACAAATATTGTTTTTTTATCCCCAGTGCCGAGAGCGTGATTTTAATTTCAGCGGAAAAGCGTGCTCCGTTTACTTATGTCCGCACTAACATGAGACCGGCTTAATTTCGTTTCAGGAGTCGGCAGGCATCTTTTAGTGTGTATTTATCGCCTTTATCTCTTTCTCTCTCGTGCCTCATTCTTTCGTTTCTGTCTGTCTATTCCACATCTTTCGCCACGTTGCCATCATTAGGCTACTTACATCGATTGGATTTCGAAAGCCATTTATTTACGTCAGCCTTGCGTTGCCAAAGCAGCGGCACCGTATACACTCAATATGCCATATCTTATCTACTCACTTGATTTTCTGCCACTCCTTGTTATACTTACCTTGTTTGGAACCTATTCCCCGCACTAACAGACCATCTGTGACCTCCTCGCGTTATGCGAACGTTATGACTATGAGCCGCCAATGTCTATTTCTGTTTCACAATTTCAGCTAAAACATTCATTTGCGCGCTTTCCATAACCTCCTGGGCCTTCTGCCGACCTATTAGCGAGACTCTGAAGGCATAATAGAATGTATTTGGAGAACAACACATTGTAACGACAAAGGACCTACATTAGCTTAATATGGAGCTTTGATAGACAAGAAATTGCATGTTTGCATAGCGTTTGCATAGAGATGCATGTTTGCAGAGTTGCATGTTTGCATAGAGATGCACAAAATCTAATTTATTGGGAACAAAATTTGCATTGGTTTCTCGTCATGTCTTTTAAAAGCTACATCGGGCTTCTTTGTTTACGTAGCTTGCTGTGTAAAATCAGAAATTTAGTCTCAAGCCTTGGTATCATCCTTCGTTATTATTATTATTATTATTATTATTATTATTATTATTATTATTATTATTATTATTATTATTATTATTATTATTATTATTATTATTATTATTATTATTCATTGCTTCACAGGAAGGGAAAGGCGCAGTATCTGTCACACTTGTTTCTGTGGACACCTGTACCGCGCCGTAAGAGAAGGTAGGAAGGGGGGGGGGTGAAAGTGGAAAGAGAGAAAGAGGAGCCGTAGTGGAGGCCTACGGAGTAATTTCGACCACCTGGGGATCATTAACGTGCGCTGACATCGCACAGCACACGGACGCCTCTTTATTCTCTAAATGATATTGCTGTAAGGCACCGTTACAAATTCTTTTCCCCTGACGTGTTGACACTTGGGAGCTGGTTAGCAGTTCTCCTCATGGGCAGGATAACAAATTGGACCACCCCATCCCTGTACCCTTTGTACTGTCCCATTAAGTAATCAAATTCCCTGTCTCTCCTTTTGCTTTCCTTTAATGGGGCGAAAAATGTTGGCAAATTTCAGAGTCAGATGCTTCACATACCTTTGATGGTGTAGCCGCATTTAGAAAATGAAAGTGGCTGGATTCCATTTTGTTTGCACGATAGCGCAAGGCGGTCAAGTCGACGTTCTGAACAGATGAAAGCTGAGCAAACAGGAAGAAAACAATAAAAGCAATAACGTGCCATATCAGCGTTGCGTTGATGAGCTTGTGCTAAACAAGTATTCCGGACCGTGTACCACAAACAAACGCCAGTTAATAACGTCCTAGTCGGAATGAAAAAAAAAAAAAAAAATGAACTCGGTACGGAAAGGGCTCGCAATACGAAGGCATTGGGCCGTCGGCATCTATTCAAGTTCTCTGCCACTTCACTGCAGGGGCTCTCGAGAGGAAGGCGCGTATGGGAGAAGTGGTCGCTAAAATATTTTTTTCACTTTCTCGTCTTGGCAGCGCATTTCTTGACCGCCTTGCAGGCCTTTAGAGGTTCTACACTCAGACTACAGCAGTGCGAGTTCGATCCTTAATAAATTCCTACCTTTCAAGACGAGGTCAACACCTCGCAGCGGGAACCTGAGCGGCGTGCAGGCGGCAACCGAAAGTCTGGGACTTCCCCAACTTAAAACTAAACGTCAGCGTTCTACACAAACCTCCGAAGATCAGGATGCACTGAGGCATGCGCAGTGCTGCTTCTGTCGTTGCAAACTAGGAACAGCTAAAAAGGGTAATGACTAAGCTGCACATAGAACCTCACCTCACACGGAGACCAGATGCATCAGTCCAGTCTCGAGGGAAACAAAATTTTAACACGAAAATATATATATATATATAAAATAAAAAACGACTGACCTATCTGCTCACTGAGTTCTGAGAATCGCCCGATTTGTTCTCTGTCTCAGGAACTGCACCGAAAGTCAGTGACAAGAAAAACTCATTGACAATACCTCCGGAGGAGGCGAGGAGAGAAGCGGCGTCGACTTACCGGATATTGCGCGGCGTCGCATATCTTGTCGAGTTTTATTTGTGTACTTTCCGTTTCCTCTCTGCGCATCCGGTATGTTCACAGGCAGCCTGATTCATTGCGTCGACAGCCCCAGCCACTCAAGGCAACGACCTCTCACACGGACTGCTCGCGCAAAGGTTCAGCAGCATGTGGTGACCATTAAGCGGTGGGGAGTCCGCGACGAGGTGCGCAGAGTTCAGCTCGAATCCGGAAAGAAGCGACGGAGTTAACGAACTGAAGGCACCTGTTCCAGACTGAACGCTGGACGGACGACAGACGGATTACCGCATTTTAAAGCGCACTGGTTACTTTTATCCGTAGCATTAAAACTGAACATAAAGAGAGCTTTTTCTGTTTAATAAAAATATAAGTGAAATCTGCAAGCATTGAAGAAAAGGCTGTTATTTCGGGCCCTTAAGCATTCCTGTTTGAAATTTGGAAGACGAAAAAGCAACGCAGAACTGGAAAGTCATTTTTCTTGCTCGGAGCTAGGCGCGAAGAAAGCAACCAACCTATATAAAAACTTCTTTGCTTCCCAAAAAATGTTGTTCGCTTTATACCTAAGCGGTATGGAACAAAAAAAAAAATCATTCTGAGCATTAAGACGTCTAAGAAAAAGAAATAAATCATATCAGTGACCTATAGGTGTCACCGTGAAGGAGGCATATATCACACGTAAGGTTTTCATTTTATTTATTCATTTTTTTTTGCTCGCACTTTCATTTGTTCTTTAACTTGTGCAAAGAGGGAATAGTGGGTACCTAGCTGCTCCCAGTACCGGCACTTCGGGGGGGGGGGGGACGCCGCCTCGGTGGTGGATAAAGGCTGTTGCGACGTGCGCCTCTTTTATCTTTCTGTTTTATTTTTGTCTGATCTATCTTTCTTATCTTCCGTCCGCACGAAGCAGTGGTGGTGCAGCTATGACCAGTTGGCAGGCCAGTGCATTCTTGCTTTCTCCTTCCGACATTCAAAATAACAACAACACGCGCAAAGAAAAATTAGGAGAATGCTTAAGCTACGCCTTACGCGTAGGCGTGATAACATCATAAACACTGCCTTTTTGTATTGCAAATTTTTTCTTTGAAACAGTGACACATAGTTAGGCAAATTGTTAAACGTCTTTAATGGTTTGGTTTTGGAGAAATGAAGGCGCAGTATCTGTCTCACTTCTCGATGGATGTCTGCGCTTACAATTAACGGCATGGAATTGGAGGCACATACGTCCCTGATTAGATTCCAATGAGCCCATTAGTCTGGGATAGTTGCTTCATTTTGTTTTCGCAGAATAACGAAGCCCAATGAAGCACGACACGCGGACAGGACAAAACAACGCCCGTCACGTCTTGCGCGTTGTCTTCTTCTTGTGTCCTGCTTCCCTGCGCTGTGTTAATCTGAGGTTAGAATCCCATTGCAAACAAGCATCCAGCATAACTAAGCAGACGCATGTTAAATGGGAAGCGAAATGATATCACTCCACACTAAAAGCTGCGAAAAGAACGATCGCGTCACAGTTTTGGGACGAAATCACGGGCGTATTTGTCCGACACGTTTTCTCCACTCTGGGTTTTTTATCTGGGTTACTGTGACTTCGACACCCTTCGTCCGAACAGTTGCCAGCTCTGTCGCAGTCTCTCAATTCCTAGCCACCAAGGTAAACCAAGTCCAACCATGTCAAACAGCATGTGTCTGTCGTTCACGTGTCCCATCTTACCTAGCGCTGTTTTACTCGATTCTTAAGGCTTTCTCACTTCTTAGTCGGTTAAGTCGGTTAAAGCTTTTTTTTGTGCGTGTTTGGCGCATAATATAGTCATAGTTGCGCCATAAACTCCGAATAACTAACTAACTAACTAACTAACAAACAAACAAACAAACAAACAAACAAACAAACAAACAAACAAACAAACTAACTAACTAACTAACTAACTAACTAACTAACTAACTAACTAACTAACTAACTAACTAACTAACTAACTAACTAACTAACTAACTAACTAACTAACTAACTAACTAACTAACTAACTAACTAACTAAATAAATAAATAAATAAATAAATAAATAAATAAATAAATAAATAAATAAATAAATAAATAAATAAATAAATAAATAAATAAATAAATAACAACTAATTAACTAACGAACTAACTTTCTTTTGCTGATCGTTTTGTTGTGTTGAGAGTACGCGTGTATTCTGGTTTTTGGTGATGGTCATTGCTCCAGATGAATATACAGGTTGACTTTAAGAGGCCGTGTACTTAATTCTCACCATTTTCTTGAAATAATCAAAACTATGCACCTCGTTGTAGTTGCATGAAATTAAAAATTAAAATTCCCTCCTGGGTTAAACTGCTTAACATTGACAGAGTAGATAAATACTCGTAGCTATATTTAGCAATAAAGTGGTGTTCAGCGAAGAACAACCTTTCTTGGCGTCGCGCGCTCCTTAGAAGCTTTTAAAATAAATGTCGGTGCTTTATGTGCTGCTGCGAACATTACATAATATTATGCAGTCGAACAACTGCAGTGACCGTACACAAAATTATTTTTCATGAGATGCCAAAATACTTTCCTCTCTCTCTCTCTCTCTCTTTTTTAAGTAGTGGCAGGCAGCACGCGAAAGCGCCTGGCTGGATTGTTAGATCATTTTGCAGACGCTGTCCTGACGTTTATGAAGGACGGAGGCAAGGTCTCTGTCCGTTGAACCCGTCTGAAGTTTTTTTCTAAAGCCCAGTCGTCGAAACGTGCAAAGAACGGAGGCGGTTGGAGCCGATGTCGTCATCCATCAAAGCCGTCTGCTCTTCATAGTGCCACAAAAAGGAATCATCTCCTGCTAGGCGCAGTGGAGGGCTGACAAGCTTGGTTAAATTTTTGATGAAGCTACAGTAATACGAGACGATGCCCAGATTCCTTCGGTCGGCTTTTTAACCGATCTAATCAATAAAGTGAGCAACAAGAGGAAATTATTTGCTGGCTCAGAAGCGATTTCGTCAGCGCTGAGGTCGTAATCGAGAGCCTGCGCTTATGTAAAACCAAATTGATATCTAGCCCTTCATACCTGCCGTGACAGTCGTTTGGAAAGCTAACAGTTCGATAAGCTAATTCCTCCTGAAAATAGTAATAATAATAAATTATTATTATTATTATTATTTTCATCTCATGTTATTTTTGTTTCATTTGTGTTCTCTCGGTGTTTGTAAAACGTGTGTGCATTGTTGTTTTATTTGTGCTGCTGCACGAAGACCACATGGTTGTTCCTGCGCACATTAAATAAAGATTGATTGATTGATCGATTGATTATTATCATTATTATTATTATTATTATTATTGTTATAATAATAATAATAATAATAATAATAATAATAATAATAATAATAATAATAATAATAATAATAATAATAATAATAATAATAATAATAATAATAATAATAATAATAATAATAATAATAATCAATCAATCAATCTTTATTTAATTTGCGCAGGAACAACCATGTGGTCTTTGTGCTGCAGCACAAATAAAAAAAAAGAAACAAAAATGAAAAAGCACAAACATGTTTACACACACAAAGAGAACACAAAAAAAGAAATAAATAATACATGAAATGAAACAGACGAAAAGTATCACGGAAAGTAAGCAAACAATGAGTAGCATCACTTATATACACAGTGAGAGAATTTTTTAGCACACCAGGAAATAAAGAAAAAAAAAAAACGAACGGTAGATAGAAGACAAAAAAAAACAACAACAAATAACTGACATTGATTATAGTAATACAGAAATATACATAAAATAGACAACCCTTCCAGGCGCAACAAGTGCATGGTACTTAAAACACAGGCTAGAAATACAGAATAATACAATAAAGAAGTAAAATTGAACAAGGGGCAGTAAGATTCGAATATAAAGTTTAAAGTTGAAATATAAGTAAGAAACGGATAAAAAGTAGTTCACGATACAGACAGCATTGAACAGGAGAAAAAGCAAGAAGTGAAGTAAATACAATTTAAGGCTAGAAAGTGGGAGTTTTAAGTGATAAAGTACTATTTAGAATACAACGCTACGAACATCCAATGTAAATGAACAGAGCGAGTTTTGGAAGATGTCAAGGTGAGGACAAAAAGAGTTAAATAACCACTGCATCCTGTCCAGAGGGGAGTGGGAATGAAGAGGAGAAACCTGAAATGGTCTGAATTCCCTCATGCTCTTTCGCGGAACGCGCAGTAGGATGTACTCTAAGAGCTGAGGGCACATAATGTGGCCATGAAGGAGTTTGTACAGAAATATGATATCAAGTCTGATACGACGGCAGTGAAGGGTAGGAAGATTCAGTTGGGCGCTCCTGGTGGAGCGAGAGGGGGAAGTTGCGCAAGGAAAGCGATAATGAAATATCCGTAAAAATTTTTTTTGTACTCTGTCAACCTTGTCCAAGTTCGATTTGCAAGTGCCATTCCAAACAACCGACGCATACTCCAAGACCGGCAGGCATATGGACAGGTACAGTTTTAGGAACGGAAGTGGAGTATGGAACTCTCTCGAAAGTCTGCAAACGAATCCGAGTGTGCGCATAGCCCGCTGAGCAATGCGGTTAATGTGAGAGGAGAAGCTGAGGGTGCGGTCAAAAAGTACACCAAGGTCATTAATTTCATCAACCCTATCCAACAGCACGGAATTCACAGAATAATGGTAGAGAAAGCTATGTGTTTTACGAGTAAAGGACACAACCCTAGTTTTGGAAGAATTGAGGGTAAGTCGATTCATCGCACACCAATCAGAAAAAGCAGATATGTCCGATTGCAACAACACGCAATCTTGAAAAGAATGTATTACCTTGAATATTTTTATATCATCAGCATAAAGAAGAAACGAGGAGTTCTTTATCGCCGCGGAAACATCATTAATAAAAACGGAGAAGAGAAGCGGGCCTAGTACTGAACCTTGAGGAACTCCACTCGTTGCAGTGTAAACGAAAGAAGTCTGTCCATTGACACTGACAAAGCAGAAGCGATCAAGGAGATAGTTGCGTAGGAGGGCTACGAGTGAGACTTCAACGCCAGAGAGTAGAAGTTTTTCAAGAAGTAGTGAGTGAGTAACAACGTCGAAAGCTTTGCTCATATCACAGTACACAGTATCAACCTGACCCCTCTGAAGGACAGCTGCAGAGGCATACGTCATAAACGTGACAAGGTTGGTAGAAGTAGAGCGGCCCGACATGAAGCCATGTTGATTCGGTACTATGATATGTTTGAGATGGAAGGAAAGTACGCTGTGCAAAGCTAATTCGAACAGCTTAGAGGTTGCAGATAGAAGAGAAATCGGACGATAATTGGAAACATCAGATTTGTTTCCAGACTTGAAGACAGGAAACACGCGTGCCATTTTCCACACGCGAGGAAAGGCAGCATTTTTTAAACAGTTATTAAATATGGCAGTCAGTACTGGTACGAAGATATAACTGAAGGCTTTTATTATGGCAGCTGGAATGCCATCAGGTCCAGGAGACAAAGATGGTCTCAGACGCTTAAGACTCTCAGTTATCAACTCCTCGTCTAAGAGAATGGAATTAGATAGTGCACCAGATGGGAGGCAAACGGAATCACAATGTGGATGTTTGTAAACGGAGGAAAAATGTTGTGCAAAACTGTCGGCAACATCCCGAATTTCCGAACCCTGAGAGTCAACTAAGCTGATACTTTAATAATAATAATAATAATAATAATAATAATAATAATAATAATAATAATAATAATAATAATAATAATAATAATAATAATAATAATAATAATAATAATAATAATAATAATAATAATAATAATAATAATTATTATTATTATTATTATTATTATTATTATTATTATTATTATTATTATTATTATTATTATTATTATTATTATTATTATTATTATTATTATTATTATTATTATTACAGAGGAGTTAGCTTACCAAACTGTTAGCGTTCCGAACGTCTGCCACGACATGTGTTCTGCGCTAGCCCGAACTCTGTAATGGGCTAGACTATAAAGCGTATAGTGTTCCTTTAAGTGTAGTTTGCATTTGGAAACTGTTGGCTCCTGATATAACAGTATAGTTATTTATATTCTTGATTTGTAATCAACGCGTAGTGTTCCTGCTTTCCCATATCTCTTAAAAAAAAAAAAAAAAAAAAAACTATCTGCCTAAAATATGCGTACCACGTAAACAGCACCCGGGCATCCGTATTTCACTTGCATTCCGCGTTTTCTTTCACAATTTCACCAAGGTCGCTATCGCACCATCAGTATCCCTCAAAATCGCTTTGAAATGAGAAACAGATTTTAAAAATTACAGATCGATTTGCTGCTCACAACGCACAGGCAAACTAGAACAAGCGGAGGAAGCGATATTGCTAACAGATTCTAGTGAGCTGTTTTAACAATTACTCGCCAGAGGCAATGGACCCTAGGACCTTCCTACCTCTGCGATTATGAGGGGATTTGTTTATTAAGTATGGCACCCTAAAGCCTTACTTGACATGAACGGCGTGGCAGGGGGCAGGGGAGACGAGGTAAGAGAACACACAAGGACGAGCGCTCGTCCTTGTCTGTTCTCTGTCCTCGTCTCTCTCTGCCGCGCCGTTCACGTCAAGTATGTCTGACAACATTGCCCAAATGTTCACGCTATAATAAGGTAACCCAACACATCACAAAAGTCTTTGCTATCACTGTATAAGGGGCTTCAGATTCGCAACTTGATCTAGGCAGAGCAACGTTGATTAACCAATTGAACTGCCAAACGTTCCCAGCCGCACCGCTTTGTTAGGTATTGCTTTCGTTAAGCTGCTTATAAATCTGTAAAACTTTCCTTTGTAGCCGTATGGCTGCGCTTTGGTGGATGTCAATGAGTAATTACACCCTTACTACTAATCTACTCCACCTTGTGCGACTCCCCTCAACATTTGACCAGCATATCTCTTCCAGTTCGAATTATCGATCAATTCGCTCTCGCCCGGCAATATGCTGGCTTTCCTGGCTTACTCAGTTGGCACAGCGAATTAAACAGACAGGCGGGTCGCAGGTTAGAACCTCGGACCAAGACGAAGCTTCTGAGAAATCTATTGCTTTCCTTTGTAACAGTATTGCCATGCGTGGGAATATGCTAATGAGTAGTCATCTTTCATATTACAAATCTTCTCCGATGGGATCTTCCCCTCAACATTGCACCAATACCGTTCCCACTTCGCATTATTGATCAGTTTGCTCTCACCCTACCTGCTGCCCGCCCTGGTTAGCTGGATGGGTAGATCGATTGCCCCGGAGAGACTGTGATCTCAGCTGCCAACCTCAGACTAGGACTACGTTTTCTTTATACCTACGAAGTTTAGCTTACCTTTGCAGCTGTATGGCTGCGCTTGGCAGGATGCTAATGGATAATCACTCCCTTATTACTAATTTCCCCTGCGGGGTTTCCCCTAAGCATTGGACCAGCATCTTTCCCACTTCGTGTTATCGATCGATTCGCTCTCATCCCGCCATCTGGTCGGCTGGCCATCCTGGTTGACTAAGATGGTAGAGCGACAGCGATGGAAAGGTAGTGGTCCTAGGTTCGAACCCCGGACGAGAGGGAATCTTTAACTGCGAAGTTTCTGAGAAAGTTGTACAGCTTTTCATTGTAGTCACGTGGTTCCGCTTGGGTGCATGCTAATGAGTAATTATACTTCCCTTATCGCTGATTATACTGTTATCATTGAAACAAAACAGGCATCCAACAGATATGATTATGCGGCCTGTGAAGCTATGGGTTATGCAAGAATTGTACTCATGCTACCTTTTATGGAGAATGTATTTATCATATACGCTTTGACATGAAAGTCTTCATTTATAACCCATTGAGTGTGGAGTGTGTTACCCTAAGCGATGGTCGCTTAGGGTAACAAACTGGATTCCAAGAGAAGGAAAGCGTAGCAGAGGGCGGCAGAAAGTTAGGTGGGTGGATGAGATTAAGAAGTTCGCCGGGGTCAAGGGGATGCAGCTAGCACAGAACCGGGTTAAGTGGAGAAATATGAGAGAGGCCTTCGCCCTGTAGTGGGTATAGTCAGGCTGATGATGATGATGATGATGAGTGTGGAGGCCGGCTGCGTCCTTTTTATGCAGACAAGGAGTGGATGTGGTCTAATCAGGGTGGTGTTTGATAGAACGAAGCTGGCTGCATCATTTCAGCTATAGCCTCTTCAGCCTCTTCCGTTGATTGCGGTCGGCTTGCTTTGTAAAAAGAAATAACATTGCCATATTTTCTTCAGTATAACCCGCGGTTTGTTTACAAAAATTTTTCTACCGCGTTCTGTACAATGATGTGTCTTACGTGCGTTTTTCCTTTTCGTTTCACTTGACGTTCCCATGTGAGCCCTCACAGTCTCGCAGCTCTCACAGTCCTCAAGCGTTATGAACATGACATATCAAAGATGGTGACAGCCGCGCACCTCTCCCGCTCACGATACCAATACAAGCCAGGACAAGTCGACTAAATGTTTGCAGTTGCCATTAAGGGAAATGTAACTATTAAGGCGAAAGCCCTCAATGGCTCATACCTGCCGTATTTGTTCGTTCGCTCGGTCACACTATAGCTGTCAATCAAATTATGTCATCAGAAAATAAAAATCCTGTCTCCATCGGGAATTGAACCTCCATCCCCTGGATCCACAGCCGGGCGCTTCAACCAACTGCATGATCGGGATAGTGAAACGCACATCATAATTCTCCTTGTCTACCGCCAGAAAAGTTGTTAAAAATACATGAACAAGTGCTGTTTCCACTGGGAATCTAACCACCATCCTCTGCAGCCCCAGCCGAGTGCTTTAATCACCTGCGCCACACCCGAGATTTTTCTTTTCTTATTGCATGGAATTACTTGAAGCCTGATTTAACCAGGTCGCATCCCGCAACCTGTCATACACAGTCACACCAACATCGAGCTCTCACTTTGTCCAAAAAATGCCGGGAGACATATATATGCATCGAGTAAGGTAACCAGGCAAGAGGGAGGGATCGTGAAACGCACATAATTCTCCTTATCTACCGTGAGGATGATAGTAGCGATGAAAATAACGCTGCAATTAGTGATAATGACGATGATGACATTAGCAATAATAATGACAGTGCATTCAGTTGATAATTATAATGAGAGCAAGCATGATGCACCGTGTGCATCGGCAAAGGTTAGGCTTTCGCATTTCTGCAGTGTATAGTCCACGGTGCTCTCCGGCTCTCGGAATTTTTTTGCCTGGTTGCCGTTTGCAGTTGAGTTTCGTGGCTACAGCATATGTATTTTCCACTTCTTGCACGCACTACACCCGAGAACAGCGACCGATCAGAACAGCCGTTTTGAGTGCAGGAGGAGGACAAAACATCTTTCTTTATTTAGTCAGAGAGGGGGGGGGGGGGGGGGGGAGTGGGGAACCCTCAGTCCAGATCCCGTTGGCCGTGGCGCGGCGAGCCAGCCATTGCTGGCGCTCCGGGCAGGGGTCCTGCAGGGCGGCCTCCCAACCTTTTGCATGCAGGAGTGGAGGAGAGGGCTTAAAGAAGGGGTAACGTGGCATGCCCAAACCATGTGGTAGAGCGTTGCCCGCTCACCGCAATGTGGGCAGTCAGGGGAATAAAGGGAGGGGCACCAGAGGTTTAGGAGAAATGGTGTAATAAAGGTGCAAATCCAATGTATCAGAATCGCTGCCGCAAGAAATAGGCGAACTGTTTGATAGAGCGTCAGAAGATGAAGCCTTTGAAGGCTTTGAATAAAAAGGTGTTGCTTCTCTGCCTGTTCGAGTTTCTTTGTTTTTTTCTTGAGTGTTGCCTGTTTTGCTTCGTGCTATTTCGAAGAACGGAGAATGGAGGTTTTCACAATTTTTGGATACTCATGTGCAGTCAAGTTTCCTTGCGCTAACTGGGTAAATTTAGAGCCATTTATACAAAGGCGCATCTTAAATACGCAATTTGTTTTTCGTTGAAAGGCTATCAGTATCAAGGATACGTATTACATAAAGGTGATCGTTGATCGTTGAAGTTTATTCATCAATTTTTGATGCAAAATGAAACAATTCAGCAGGGCAGGAACTAAAGCCATAGCCTGAGAAGGGTTCCTGTTCTATCGAGCAGTAACGGCAGACAGAATGCAAATAATAAAAAAAAATATTAAGTACATACCATACAGCTCATACACATTGCGCACATTGAACAAAGCAAGACAAGAGAACCTGTAAAGCTAAATATTTGTCATTTCAGTCTCTGGAAAACACATCCTGAATGATCTTTTTGAAATACGTGCTCTTAAATCAATAATGTTTCCTAGGTTATTTAAAAGAAGGGGTACTTGGTAATTTATGTGTTGCATGCCGCAGTTCGATTGTATGCGTGGTCTTCTCTGAGTCTCGTTTGCGTTGACTGTATCGACTTGGAGTCTTAGACCCGACACTTTCATATAGCTTATTTTGTTTGATGAATTGTGTAAGTTTGTAATATTATATTTGACTAGCTTTGAGGATTTCATGTTTTAGAAAGAGAGGTCCGATACGTAAATCTTTAGGTCTATCTCTGTAACTCTCAAACATTCTTAAGATCGTTTTTTCAGCAATTTGGTCAACATGGTATAACTTAAGGGACCGTCACAGGCGTCGTTCATTGGTTAAATGAAGATATGGCAACGACACCAGCCCTCAGTGCGTAGCTGAGGCCTTTGCCGGCAATGTGGGCCCTAGAAGAAGAAGCAGATGAAGGAGGATATGGTGCAGAACCTCCTGCGACCACTGTTGATGCTGTGCGCGTTCAACTTCGGCAGCAGTGTCATGTTTGTTTCCAATCGACTTCAGGTGCACCACGCTAGGCTTCGTGACTCCCTGGTCCTTTCCTGCGCGGCCAACGGAAAGCTGCCCGTGATGCAGGCACGTTGGATAGACCTGGCCGGGGGAACGTCCAGGCTTAGCCAAGGATCAGTCTCCTCCAGGTAGGCACGCCTTCCTGTGTGCGTGGGTTAAGTACACATGAATTATGCGGAGGTAAGAGGCGAGGCCCACTCTAAAACGATAAGAAAGAAAATCCGGGTTTCTTGTTTAAGACACGTGCCTTTCGATCTTATAAACGTAACTCATACATAGTTTACTAGGGAAATACACATGGTGTACAAAAAAAAAAATGGGAGAGACACTTAAGACTGCGGACGTGTGAGAATGCGGAAGCATAACGTTACTTTTCCTTGTGTTGCTTTGCAAGACTCACCCTACGGTATATAATGATTGAGTCATGAATACAAATTTGAATCATGACATAGGTAATGCTACTGGTGCAAACTTTATACCCTCCATTATGTTACTTTGTAAAAATTTTGGGTCATGCTACAGCCGACTAATCAGTATCGGCCACGTCATCTGCCAGAGGCATACTATTAGGAATGACAGTCATGTATGCTTCCCCTAATGGTCAGAAGCGACACATAGAGTACGCCTCGCTTCCAGCAAGACGCACGAGCGTGCCTACAAGAATTAGGAGTGATGTGACATGAGATCCGAGGTTCCCGGTGTGTTAGATTCTCATTTAAGATGTGCTGCCCACTTTGGGAGCTCCTACAAATTCTCCCCATGACCAATCATTGCTTTGTCATGGGACGCTTTTAAGGTGGACTGTGGTGCATGCCCACGTTTGGGAGAACCACTTAGCCGTAATGTCCCGCTTTAACTTACAGCCGTACGAGCATACAGTCTTTGTCAAAAGTTTATACACAGGGGGTTCTGGTTCTTGTGTCTCGGAACGTATTGCTAGTGTTCCAAATTTTCGGAAGAAAAATTTTTTTGCTATTTCCAATGGGAAGGGTTTCCAAGAATGCCAATCGCTCGCTTCGACTCGTCTTAAAAACAGATCTCGTGGGCTCTGAACTTCTGACGAAGACTGTACCTGCATGAAATTTGTGTAGGGTGTCTAACTTTGGATGCAAAGGTCGCGGTGCGATCATTTCTCATCCTATATATGATGAACGTTTTGGCAGGACTTGCAAGTTCGGCAATGACATGTGGCCACCTGTTCTAAAGTTACTTGCCTTTGCAATTGTTTACATTAAACGTACGTATCACACACACACACACACACACACACACACACACACACACACACACACACACACACACACACACACACACACACACACACACACACACACACACACACACACACACACACACACACACACACACACACACACACACACACACACACACACACACACACACACACACACACACACACACACACACACACACACACACACACACACACACACACACACACACACACACACACACACACACACACACACACACACACACACACACACACACACACACACACACACACACACACACACACACACACACACACACACACACACACACACACACACACACACACACACACACACACACACACACACACACACACACACACACACACACACACACACACACACACACACACACACACACACACACACACACACACACACACACACACACACACACACACACACACACACACACACACACACACACACACACACACACACACACACACACACACACACACACACACACACACACACACACACACACACACACACACACACACACACACACACACACACACACACACACACACACACACACACACACACACACACACACACACACACACACACACACACACACACACACACACACACACACACACACACACACACACACACACACACACACACACACACACACACACACACACACACACACACACACACACACACACACACACACACACACACACACACACACACACACACACACACACACACACACACACACACACACACACACACACACACGCGCGCGCGCGCGCGCGCGCGCGCGTTCTGAATTCAAAGCGGATAAACGTTTGAGCTAGATATTGGGAATTAAATATTTGCTTTTTAATCTCTTTGACAGAGCGCTGCGTTCCGATACCCGTTTGTTTGAATTTCCTGTGATGTCAAGTTTTAAGTCAATTGCAGTATAATGGCAAGGAACAACTTTTCTGCCAGAAGAAACTTGCTTGAGCGAAGAAATAGAGAAGGATGCTTATAGTAGCTCGAAACAAATGTACTCAAGTGGCGAAGCACCAGCTGGAGTGCAGTGATGTATTCATGCAAAACCGCTTTTCTCACACTCTTCCTCCATTCTGACTTTGTTTTCATGGCTGATGCAAAATACACAGAACGATGCGCAAAGTTTTGATTTTTGATTATGTGGCGTTGACCAGCCTCTGTATGACAGGTCTGTTTGTTTCGCTAACTTCTTATTTTGGTGAACACGTCATCAACAAAAATAGCGATTTCTATAAGCGAGCGGATAGACAGTGACATAGCGTACGTCGTCTTTGCGGAACAGATGACTCCACAAGAGGCTTTGCCCTTGTTCTTGGCGCATTCCATTTGTTTTGCAGTAGTGGTCGGCTACGATTTCCAAAGGTCACTGCGGAGCTGAGCGGCTACTATCAGTGCATCGGCTACGTCCGGCTACCACGTCGTGAAGTTCTAATTAAAGTGCGTCATGAGATCCAAGGTATGAGGATGCCGGCTCACGTCGTTCTCTTGGGTCGCCGTTGACCCATTCCCGCGATATTTCTTACGGGAACCTAAGAAAAGAACACAATTTTTATCCTCCTGAAAACCATCATTTCTTTGTAACTATTGCGCTTGGAATGGTTCCTGTGTATAGAGTTATAGCAACAATACACGTACATCGACTGCTATCTACTATTAAAACATCCCGAGTGCAATTATAGCAACAGGTTTCATGGCTAATAACTAATTATTTACCTATGCGAATTAGATTTCTGCAGTTTTGCCTTCACGTTTTGTAGTTCCTTCTGCGTTGTTGTACAAGATACTGGTTCTAGCCGGATGTATGCGTTAAGGGGCGGTTAGTATATAAGGTAACTGAAAGGACGTTTTTTTGTTTTGTTTTTTTTTTTTCAAATTGGAATCAATTTTTGCGGAACTCATACTGTCCTGTTTCTTATGCGTTGCGTTAAAAAGTACTGCACCCTGAGAAAATGAACCAACTAGCCTAGAAACAAACGTTTCAAGGCTAAAAGGACTTGTTTGTCCGATCGATCATACAAGGGCTCGCTGGCTCGCTTTTAGTTGAGAGAGTAAACAACCAACTCACCAAGGCTTTATTTCATGGCTGCTTCATACGGTGGTAAATTTGTACCTACGGTACAAGGTTCCATTTTTTATAGAGAGCCCTAGGTGCAATACGCGGCTATGACGATCATGTTTTTGACGACTTACACTGCAGAGCTTAAATTATTATATAAGTCAGCAATTTTTTGTCTCCGAAGCAATAATTCAGAACCGCTAATGGTGTACTGCCACCGTCCAGGTCATGGCGAAGATATCAGGTTTTAAAGGCGCTTATTATTTATTTTATGAGCAAAGAAACCGTACACACTTTCCTCACTATTGTCTACTCAAACATGATGCAGTCTAACGACTCATTTCGCGTTAAACTTGCAGTGCACGATGAATACAAAAACGAGACTGGCTGCCACATGGGACAGGTTGTCAAGGACCTTCGCTGCTGTGAGTAGAACTGTGGTCCTGAACATGATAGAGGCGTTAAAACACCAGCGTTTTACTGCTACAATTTAGGAATTTTTTTCGCACAAGTTTCGAATAATTCGAGCTAGTTCCGCACAGAATGTGCGATCTTTGTTTGAGTGCTCGAACGGATTATTGCCAGAATGAAAAAGCGTTATCTTGCAAAACCAGTTAGGTCCTGAGCACAACATCTGCAAATCTTCATGGAAGGATAGCCACATAAGGTACTTGCTAAGGTTATCGGTACTTCAACGGGACAACCTTAGTACTCAGTCGATCAAAGGACGAGACAGAATTTCGTAAAGGCCTCTCGGAAATCATTTATATCCTCGCTAGCACTCAGGTGATATCGAAAAGCGCAGAATGTAAGCAACCCCCATATATATAGCATTCATAAAAATATTAGACTCGTTCAAAAGCATAGCAATCAAATGGTTATTACACAATCAAGAAGTAGAGACGAAGAAGTTGAAGACTCTCGTTCGCTACCTGAAACCACCAGGTGGCAATACTGTAAAATAACTGTAGAAGCTCCACAACTGTCATGGTCCTCCATAAACTAAGAGACTCTAACTCAGGAAGGGTGTGAGGCAGGGAGACAAGATCTCTCCACCGCTCTTTGCTGCTTGTTTGCAGGAGGTGTGTAGATACTTGTATTAGCAGTTAAGAGCTTCGGATGATGCACGTGAGGTGGAACTCAGTAATCTGTTATATTACTGATGGCATTGTCATGCTTGTTACGACCAAGCATCCGCATTTGCGCGCTCTATTGTTCGCCTGTGGGCATGGAAAAGTTTTGTGAATATGTGGTGATGGTCCATTGGCTCTAAGTGAGCCTGTTTCCAGGAATCCTGTTTTGTAAGCATGTTTTGCTTTGTGGACAACCTGCAAATGCCAAATTGGCCCTGTCAAGAGAACGTCTGGAAAAACACAAAGAAACGTCCCCCTGCGGGAAATAGCAGGAAGTGCTTTCTTTTGTTCACCCTTCCAGTCGAGAAGTGCTATCCTCCAGTGATGAATGCCTCCTATCCAAAGGAGACGACAGAGTGACATGTCCGCTGACGTGCAGGACAAGAGAAGAGCATGACTCATACGGCCATTAAGTGATTTCCCGGGAATGCAGGAAAGATTTGCAATTGTCGAAAAGGGACCATGTTGGGAGCCCTATGCGGCGCCACGTGCACTCGGGTTTCTGAGAAGTAAAACCCCCAGAACCAGCCTGTGGTTTCTTTGCTGAAGAATAGAAATGTACCTCCTCTCCTCGCCGTTCCCAAGCTTTTCCCGCCAACAAGTGATCACGCCCAACGAATGAATGCCGGACCAGTCAGTGCTTCAGACCATCAGTGCAGTGAAGTGTTCGATTGGATGCCGATACCTGAGGGGCGTGCCCTGGATTTGGTTGGTCAGCATCTTCAGAGAGGGGCTGGACATAGGGGGTTTTTAAGGACGCTGCAGAGCACGAAATGTCGCTCTGGGCCCTGGGTAAACGGCTCATCCAGTCGCTTCTCGCTAAGAACTCTTAACGCTTGTCATTTTGCTGATGTACCCTTCTTTTTCGTGTAAATATTGTAAATACGTTTTCTCAAAGTGCCAGTAAACCTGCTTGTACATATTTTACCAACTTCGAAGATTCAGTCCTTCTTCAACCCCGAGTCTCTGCACGCTACCAAGTGAAGGCCGGGTCGACATAGCCCCAGCGTCACGACAACTGGTGGCAGCGGTGGGATCTGAATCTACAAGCACAACGACTGGTGACCAGCGTTGGGATCTGAATCTACAAGCCACAACATCTGATGACTGGAGGTGGGATCTGAATCTACAAGCCACAACATCTGGTGATTGGAGGTGGATCTGAAGCTACAAGCCACAACACCTTGTGATCGGAGGTGGCATCTCAAGCAACAAGCAGGAGCAACAATCGGCCAACAAGAGGGCAGCTCGGAACATCGATCGCATGTGTGGGTGAGTGCTTGGCTTTTCTTCTGATGTGGACCAGGTTCTAGAACAGGGTTAGATTTTAGAACTGGTAAAAAGTGTTGAAACGCCTTTAGGTTTGGTAGTTTGCACTGTTGTTTTGGAAGTAGCCGACACTCGGAGCGATCATGGACCTACAAAAGCTGCAGAAACCGGAACTGTTGCAATTGTGTGAGGAATTGGGAATTGATACAAGTGGTTTGGCACGAAAACCTTTGATTATAAAGGCAATCACAGATTTGGGAGCCGATGATGAGGAGCTCAGTGAAGCATGGAACCTCATCGGTCAAAAAAGGGAACAGCTCAGACAGCAGAAGGAGCGGGAAAAAGAGCAGAAAGAGCGGGAAAAAGAGGAAAAGAGGCGTGAGCGTGAACTTGAGAGGGAAAAAGAGGAAAGGGAGCGCGAACGTGAGTGGGAAAAAGAGGAAAAGAAGCGTGAAAGAGAAGCAAAAAAGCTGGACCAAGAAATTGAGCTCCGGAAATTAGAACTAGAGTTGAGCAAGAGGTCGGGCAATTGTCCCCAGCTAGCGGTACCTCTTCTCAACAAGGAGGCAGATTTCAAGATGTCAAAGTACATGCAGCCATATGTGATATCAGGGGATATCGGTCTGTATCTGGCTAACTTTGAGCGAACCTGCGAAAAACTGTCCTTCCAGCGAGACACTTGGTCTCAGAGATTATTGACGGTTCTGCCCTGCGAGGCAGCGGAGGTTGTCGCGCGGCTAAGCAAGGAGGACGCGGACAACTACGAGAAGGTCAAAGCTTGCCTTCTGAGAAAGTATAGGCTTAGCGCCGAGGCGTTCAGACAACGTTTTCGGAAAGCTACTAAGTCCAGGGACGAGAGTTACCCTGAATTCCTGTACAATTTAAGAGTTAATTTGGGCGAGTGGCTAAAGAGCACAGATTCCTACAGTGATAGGGACGCTGTAGTCGAGCAAATTCTTTTGGAGCAGTTTTATAACTGCCTCCCAGAAAAAGAAAGAAATTGGTTACAGGACCGAGGCGAAATTAAGTCGGCAACTGAAGCTGCCGAACTTATTGAGGAGTATGCTTCGCGCCGACAATTCAGCAACCCAGCAGTGGATAGGCCCCGCAATCCCAAGTTCAGTATGAAAAACCGTCAGGAAAGGCACTTTGCTAGAGTTGGAAACGAAGAAATGAAGGTTTCTTCAGGCAAATTCCCTAGAAAGGACGGCAGTGAGAAAAGTGGGGAAGTGACCAACGTGCAGAACACAAAGAATAAGCTTGAGGCTAGGAAGCCGCTCACATGCTTTAGGTGTAATGAGCAGGGTCACATTGCCGTCAACTGCCGGAAAGAAAAGATTGCTTTCTCGTATGTCAGGGACTGCGATGAAAATATGCAGCTTTTAGAACCCTACCTGCATGACCTAGTAGTCAACGGGAAGCCTTGCAAGGTACTGCGCGATTCGGCCGCAACGATGGATGTTGTCCATCCGGCGTATGTATCGCCTTCCGACTATACAGGACAGTGTGCATGGATCCGACAGGTAGTTGAGGAACAGAGTGTGTGCTTGCCGATCGCGAACGTGGTCATCGAGGGCCCTTTCGGCGAATTAACAACCGAGGCTGCCGTTTCAGGAAAGCTTCCTAAGTGCTATCCGTATTTGTTCTCCAACAAATCGGACATGCTGCTGCGAAAGAGGGGCATCCTTTTCGGAGACAGAGTTGTGCAAGCCTTAACACGTTCAAAGGCGCGAGAACTAGCTACACTGCTCATTCCAGAAAAATCCACAGCGGAGGAAACGGCAGTTAAAACAATGGTAAATGCGGAAGATAGCAGGTCAGAAAACTTTGAGAGCGAGGCATCTCAGATAAGTCAACTTGAAAGTGAGCTTGATGAGACGCGGAATGAGGACGTTCTTGAGAGTAACCTCTTGCCGCCAGTGTCTAGTAATCTCACGAGACTTTTAAGTGGAACACGAGAGGACTTAGCTATAGAGCAAGCCAATGATCCCAATATACAGGAGATAAGGGAGCGCCACCGCGCCACTAAGACAGCAAACAATATTTCTTTCGAGATGAGAAAGGGAGTGCTGTATCGCTTATTCAAGGATAAGCGCGGAGTAGAGCGGGACCAATTAGTCGTTCCCCAAAAGTACCGCGGAGACTTACTGCGACTTTCCCATGGCAGCTCGTGGTCATGTCACCTTGGAATAAAGAAAACAAAGCAGAGGCTGTTGCAAGAATACTATTGGCCTGGATGTTTTAAGGACACGGAAAATTTTGTACGGTCATGCGACACGTGCCAGCGGGTTGGAAAGGCGCAAGATAAGTGGAAAGCTCCGATGGTGTTAGTACCAATCATTACCGAGCCGTTTCACCGGTTAGTAATAGATATAGTTGGGCCACTTCCTGTGACCGAGTCAGGGTACCGTTATATCCTCACTATGTTATGCCCAGCCACAAAGTTTCCAGAGGCTGTTCCGCTGCGCGAGGTGACGTCCGAGAGTGTAGTGGATTCGCTGCTGTCAGTGTTTGCACGAGTTGGATTCCCTTCCGAGGTACAAAGTGATCAGGGTAGCGTTTTCACGAGTGTCCTCACCACCTCATTTCTCGAGCGATGCGGCATTAAGGTAGTGCATAGCTCGATCCATCATCCGCAGAGCAACAGCGTAGAAAGATGGCACTCTGTTCTCAAACGAGTCCTGAGGGGACTGTGCTATGAAAACAAGCGCGAATGGGATACCTGCCTGCCTGCAGCGCTTTTCGCTTTGCGGTCAGTGCCGCACGAATCCACTGGATTTAGCCCAGCCGAGTTGGTGTACGGAAGGTCACTGCGCTCACCTTTGCGAATGGTGCGCGAAGCCTGGGAGGGGCGCGGAGAAGACCCAACAGTAGTAGAATTCATTCTGAACCTCTTGAATCGCTTACATAACACTAAGGAACTCGTTGAGGCCAGCATGAAGTCAGCCCAGGCTCGTTCCAAGGTGTACTATGATAAGACAGCCCGTCAAAGGACGTTTTGTATCGGGGACCAGGTGATGTTGCTGAGAAGTTCAAGGCAGAATAAGCTCGAAGTACAGTGGGAAGGACCGGCTGAAGTCGTTGCAAAGCTTTCTAACACTAACTACGCAGTGAAAATTCCCGGTAGGCGTAAAGAAGTGCGCATTTATCATTGCAATCTTATGAAGCCTTATGTGCAGAGGGAAGCCGTGGTAAATCTAACGTTAAACTTTCCCGAGGAGATGGGGGACAACTTGATTTGCCTCAGCGGAAAAGGAAGCAACGCTCAGGAGCTTCTCAAAAAGACGGAGCAGAGAGGAGAACTAAAGAAATCCCAGCTGTCCGATCTGGGCGAGATAATAACAGAGTTTGAGGCCTGCTTCGTGGACAGGCCAGGCAGAACTGATTTGACTGAGCACGATATTGAGCTGACTTCAGACGTGCCAGTGCGATCAAGGTGCTACCGATTTTCTCCAAGGCAAAGAGAAATTCTGGATAGGGAAGTAACTCGCATGCTGGAATTGGGAGTAATAAAACCCTCGGAAAGCGATTATGCTTCGCCTATGATCTTAGTAGAAGCTCCAGGTAAAGACCCTAAGCCTGTGGTAGACTACCGAAAGCTAAATTCTCTCACCAGGGATCAAGTGTATCCTATTCCGAATATTGAGGAGAGAGTAGAACAGGTCAGTAGAGCGGCATATGTGACTACGCTGGACCTTACTCGAGGATACTGGCAAGTACCGCTCACTGAACGCGCCAGCAGATACGCGGCTTTCGTCACTCCGACGGGCAGCTACCAGCCAACAATGATGAGTTTCGGGCTCAAAAATGCTCCATTTTGTTTTTCCCGACTCATGGATAGGGTTTTAAAGGGGTGTGAAACATTCGCGGTGCCTTATTTAGACGACATTGCGGTTTTTTCCGACTCATGGGCGGACCATATGGTACATCTAAGAGCTGTACTGAGCCTTTTGCGTCAAGCTGGACTAACCGTAAAGGCCGAGAAATGTTGCCTGGCAAGGGCGACCGTGGACTACTTGGGTCACAATGTAGGTCAAGGTTTCAGGAAACCCAGCGAGATTAAGATTTCTGCGGTAGCAGACTACCCGCGGCCGAGCACGAAGACGGAAATTCGAGCATTCCTGGGTCTGACTGGGTACTACAATCACTACATCCCTAACTATTCAGCTTTGGCTAGCCCTCTGACCGACGCTCTCCGCAAGACAGAACCGACAAATGTAGTCTGGGACGAACAAAAGGAAGCCTCCTTCGTAAACCTGAAGGCTGTGCTGATTAGCCGTCCGGTATTGCGAGCTCCAGACTATGGCCGAGAATTCACGGTCCAGTGTGATGCCAGTGATCGAGGGTTAGGTGCTGTTCTCTGCCAGAGAGATGACGACGGTAATGAGCACCCCGTGCTCTACTTGAGCAGAAAACTGAGTTCTAGAGAGAGGGCTTATTGCGCGTCAGAGAAGGAATGCGCTTGCATTGTATGGGCCATTCAAAAATTGCAGTGCTATCTTGGAGGGGCCAAATTCACCGTAGAGACGGACCATTGTCCCCTGGCTTGGCTGCAAACTGCGACATCGAAGAACAGTCGCCTTCTTAGGTGGAGCTTGATTTTACAGCAGTACAATTTTGAAATAAGATACAAAAAGGGGAAGTTAAATGGGAATGCGGACGCGCTTAGCCGCTCTTTCTAAGCGGTCCGAGATGTTCCTCACCATGTATCCAAATTGATAATCAGGTTTTATTTTTTTTTTCGTGCGCTTGAATATAGATGACTATGTAAAGCAGCACGTTTGGTTTTCGAGGCATACGTGGGTCCTGAACGTCTTGAGAGTGGGCTTTTCTCGAACAACAATGGCAGTTTTCTTTTGACCTGGTCTCTTCAGACGGGAGCCGAGTGCTTGCTTCGACATGTGGTTGAGTTTCAGATAGCTCAAGCAATTTGGCCTACAACAATCAAGACAACGCGACATGCAACAGCGAGCTTCAAGCGTTCACGTGCAGGCCATTAAGTCGTCTCTTCATGCAGCAGCTGCGGCTGCTGCCCTCCGAGTCTCTTCTGGCGGGGGAGGAGGCTGTTACGACCAAGCATCCGCATTTGCGCGCTCTATTGTTCGCCTGTGGGCATGGAAAAGTTTTGTGAATATGTGGTGATGGTCCATTGGCTCTAAGTGAGCCTGTTTCCAGGAATCCTGTTTTGTAAGCATGTTTTGCTTTGTGGACAACCTGCAAATGCCAAATTGGCCCTGTCAAGAGAACGTCTGGAAAAACACAAAGAAACGTCCCCCTGCGGGAAATAGCAGGAAGTGCTTTCTTTTGTTCACCCTTCCAGTCGAGAAGTGCTATCCTCCAGTGATGAATGCCTCCTATCCAAAGGAGACGACAGAGTGACATGTCCGCTGACGTGCAGGACAAGAGAAGAGCATGACTCATACGGCCATTAAGTGATTTCCCGGGAATGCAGGAAAGATTTGCAATTGTCGAAAAGGGACCATGTTGGGAGCCCTATGCGGCGCCACGTGCACTCGGGTTTCTGAGAAGTAAAACCCCCAGAACCAGCCTGTGGTTTCTTTGCTGAAGAATAGAAATGTACCTCCTCTCCTCGCCGTTCCCAAGCTTTTCCCGCCAACAAGTGATCACGCCCAACGAATGAATGCCGGACCAGTCAGTGCTTCAGACCATCAGTGCAGTGAAGTGTTCGATTGGATGCCAATACCTGAGGGGCGTGCCCTGGATTTGGTTGGTCAGCATCTTCAGAGAGGGGCTGGACATAGGGGGTTTTTAAGGACGCTGCAGAGCACGAAATGTCGCTCTGGGCCCTGGGTAAACGGCTCATCCAGTCGCTTCTCGCTAAGAACTCTTAACGCTTGTCATTTTGCTGATGTACCCTTCTTTTTCGTGTAAATATTGTAAATACGTTTTCTCAAAGTGCCAGTAAACCTGCTTGTACATATTTTACCAACTTCGAAGATTCGGTCCTTCTTCAACCCCGAGTCTCTGCACGCTACCAAGTGAAGGCCGGGTCGACATAGCCCCAGCGTCACGACATGCTATATAAATCAGGCGATGGATCACAAAGCGTCAACAACACGTAAGGCAGGACGAAGGGTCTGAACATTAATATGTTAGGAACAGAATAATGTGTAGAAAGTAACAGCATTGTGCTTAGGGAACTACACGCTGTCAGTATTAAGGAACCACGTACGTACACTTATGGCAGGTAGCGACCGATAATTCGAACCACGAGAATCAAACAACTTAAGGAATATGAGGGAGGTGGATGGAGCCCATCTCGCAAATATTCGGAGATCAAGGATGCCAGTTTGCCAGTATCCATCGAGAGGAGTGTGTGTAACAGCTGTGTCTTCCCGAAACTCACCTGTGGGGCAGAAACGTGGAGCCTAACGAAAAGGGCTGAACATAAACTTAGGACAAACAGCAAACCATGGAAATGAGAACGCGATGCGACCTTGAGGGATAAGAAAAAAGGAGAGTGGGTCGGGGAACAAATGTGATAATAAACTTCCTTGTCAAAATGGAGTGGAAGACATGGCCATGGGCAGGGAGTGCAGTACGATCGACGTAAACATAACTGAAGGTTGATAAGAGTAACGGACTGGATTCTAAGTGAAATCAAGCGTAGGAGGCGGCAGCGGAAGGTATGGTGTGCGGATGATATTGGGAAGTTTTCATCATCATGATCATCTTTGTCGTCATTGACGTCATGATCATCATCGTCATCGCCCGGTCTGTACTCACTGCAGGGCGAAGGCCTGTCCCATTTTCCACCAGTGAACCCAATTCTATGCTACCTGCATCCACTTGACTCCTGCGAATTTCTTGACCTCATACAGCCACCTAACTTTCTGCCACCCCCTGCTACGCTCACCTTCCCTTGGAATCCAATTGATTACTCTTAAAGACCATCGGTTGTCCTCTCTTCGCGTTGCATGTCCTGCTTATGCCACGTTCTTAATTTCCACTAGAATGTCAGTAACTTCAGCTATTTCTCTGACCCACTCTGGACACTTCCTATCTCTTAAAGTTACACTTACTATTTTTATTTCCATAGTCCTCTGAGTTGTCCTCAACTTAGGTAGAACCATTTTCGCTAACCTCCATGTTTCAGCCTCATAGGCGAGTACCGGTAGGATGCAACCGTTATACTTTCCCCTTGAGCGATACCGGTAAGCTGCTAGTCATAACATTTGAGTACCTTCGAAATGCGCTCCATACCAATCTTTTTCTCCTAGTTATTTCCCTTTCCTGGTCCGGATCTGCGGTCACTACTTGTACTAAGTAGACATATTCGCCTACCAGTTCTAGCCCTTCGCTACCTATATTAAATTGCTGTTCCTTTCCCAGGCTGTTGAACATTACCTTAGTATTCTGCATATTAATTCTAGCCCTACCTTTCTGCTTCTTCTGTCTTGATCATTAATCACTAAGCTCTGAGTAATTGAAGGAATGTGGGAGAAGCTGTTCTCCTTCAATGGGCATGGTGAGGATGGTGATGATGATCATCATGATTGATGATGTTCATATCCATTTAGATATGCAATCATGATGGGCTTGGGCACGAAAGCGCGTACTGTTTCACAGCTTCAGTGCTTAGTGCCTGAGTAGGTTGGAGCTTAATTAAATGCAGAAATTCTTAAGTGGTACGAGCTCCAACTACGCCGACGAAGTTCCTCGTAGAGCGGCGCCCACCAGCGGTCGTGAAAAAAGAGAAACAACTCGGTTTTGTTATGGACAACAGTTACATATTTATGCAATATGTACCCTCTTTATCCGACTAGGCTGACCGGAAAGGTGTCAATTTCACATTTTTGTATATGCGCTGTGCAAAAAGCACATTCATAGGAAATATTTTCAAAGCTTTCAAATGATTTTCCTGAATGTGTTTCTTGCTCACGCTCTCTGAAAGAACCCCGAAAGCAGATTTTGTCCACGTTGCTCAGCGCTGCTCAGCGCTGCTCAAGCGTACCAGTTTTCTCGTTTCTGATTGATTGCACGTTTTACTCGAGGTGCAGACGTGTGTCGTCCCGGGACCTTCAGCCCAGGCGGGGAGTTCCGGAATTGCATTCCCTGCGACTTCGACTCGTACACCGATCAGCACGGCTCTCCCTTCTGCCTCTCGTGTCCGCCAGGCAAGACTACTTACAGGCGGGGAAGTTCATCTGCAGATGATTGTGGAGGTACTCGAAGCATTTATGATAGAACGATCGACCGTTTTAATTTTCACGTTCAATTTATTCAGTCAGCACCACGTCACTATATTCGAAGCGCGACAAGAAAAACACAATGCGAACAAAATCATCGGCTTGACGGCAGCCGCGGCCCCGTAAGAATATCGGTGGCCGCGGCAGCAACAGCACATTTTCTCGGCGATTAGAAGAAGTGACAAAAGCAACATGCTAAAGACACACAGAATGAACAAGTAAGGAGTCTCACCCCGTAACTAGTATACCGATAATATAGTCATTAACCTTTCAGGCACTCGTGTTTTAACGGCGTCATTTTCTGCCATCACAAATGAAAACACAGGAAATACGATTGGTAAAGAAATACATGATAAATGCAAAAACCTTATTTGGCATTGAAATTGATGAACAAAAATTTATGCAAGCCATTGCAGTTTTGATTTATTGGCTGTAAGAAAACGAGGACGGGTGTTTGAGGAATGTATTTTGTTCAGAATATGCAGTAGCTGATCTTCAACCCTTTGTTGTCCATGATTCGTACTACTGGGTGGAACTCACTAGGGCTCCATGTAGCGAAGTATTCTTGTTTTCACCTTACGTCTTAAATTTGCGATGTCTTGCAATATTCTACGTGTTCGTTTACATTTTTCAGTGAAGCAAGATCATATTTCCAAACAGCTGTTTTGCGGGAACAATGTTGAGTTCAGCAAATAGATGTGCAACTTGCGAGCCTAGTTATAATACAAAGGGCTTTATTTTGCAACATTGGAGTGTTCAAGAAGAGGGCTTTGTCGGGCTGGTTGGTTCATGTTGAATGGAAGGAAGGAACAGCTCAAACGGACGGGACGTGTAGGAAAGCAAGACAGACACATGAGCTTATGTGTCTGTCTTGCCATCCTACACATTCCGTCCGTTTGAGCTGTTCCTTCCTTTCATTCAACATTTGAATGTTATATAGCATCGTTTGTGGTTTCCCACGGAAAATGGGCGTAGGTGACATGAGTATTGAGAAGTAAGTTATATATTAGTAGCTTTATATCCTGACTCTATGTGCCTAAATTTGTTTAGAACACCGCGTGCTTTTGGGAGCGTCATAGTCCCGTTATAGGAATTGATTTATGTTTGTTTATATGTTTATATTTACCTGATAAAATTTCCCTCCCTGCCATTCCTGCAATTGCCTCACCGTGTATGCAGTATTAGTAAATAAATAAATAAAATTTAGGGTCACTCCTAGATATTACTCAGAAACGAATCTGCTACCACGATTGTACAGCCATATTTTTAGTCCTAAACTGAGTTGCTTTTGTCGCCTGCATTTGCAATTAGCGAGTCGTTTGGCTCCATCTATGCAATTTTTTGAATGCTCAGTTGTCATTTAGAACTAGCTGTTGTGTAGTGGTTGCAATGATGAAGGTGGCGTCATCGGCAAATAACACGAATTATTGGTCTGGGTTGATCAAGAGAATGTCGTTTACGTAACACCTGCATTAATTGAAAGAAAGGTTGATTGTGTGCAATTTATTGCTAAATTTTGGAGGCGGAAATTACGATAACTTTTAATAGGCTAGGTGTGGCTCCTCGGATGCTTTTATAGCAATGTGTCGTGACGCTGGGGCTATGTCGACCCGGCCTTCACTTGGTAGCGTGCAGAGACTCGGGGTTGAAGTAGGATTGAATCTTCGAAGTTGGTGAAATATGTACAAGCAGGTTTAATGGCACTTTGAGAAACTTATTTACAAGATTATTTACACGAAAAAGAAGGGTACATCAGCAAAATGGCAAGCGTTAAGAGTTCATAGCGAGAAGCGACTGGATGAGCCGTTTACCCAGGGCCCAGAGCGACATTTCGTGCTCTGCAGCGTCCTTAAAACCCCCCCTATGTCCAGCCCCTCTCTGAAGATGCTGACCAACCAAATCCAGGGCACGCCCCTCAGATATCGGCATCCAATCGAACACATCACTGCACTGATGGTCTGAAGCACTGACTGGTCCGGCATTGTTTCGTTGGGCGTGATCACTTGTTGGCGGGAAAAGCTTGGGAACGGCGAGGAGAGGAGGTACATTTCTATTCTTCAGCCAAGAATCGATAGGCAGCTGGTTCCGGCAAGAGGATTTACTTCTCAGAAACCCAAGTACACGTGCGCGCCGCATAGGGCTCCCAACATTGTCCCTTTTCGACAATTGCAAATCTTTCCTGCATTCCCGGGAAATCACTTAATGGCCGTATGAGTCATGCTCCTTTCTTGTCCTGCACGTCAGCGGACATGTCACTCTGTCGTCTCCTTTGGAAAGTAGACATTCCTCACTGGACGATAGGGCTTCTCGACTGGAAGGGTGAACAAAAGAAAGAAAGCACTTCCTGCATTTCCCGCAGGGGGACGTTTCTTTGTGTTTTTCCAGACGTTCTCTTGACAGGGTCAATTTGGCATTTGCAGGCCTCCACAAAGCAAAACAGGCTTACAAAACAGGATTCCTGGAAACAGGCTCACTTAGAGCCATTGGACCATCACCACATATTCACAATACTTTTCCATGCCCACAGGCGAACAATAGAGCGCGCAAATGCGGATGCTTGGTCGTAACAGCCTCCTCCCCCGCCAGAAGAGTCTCGGAGGGCAGCAGTCCCAGCTGCTGCATGAAGAGACGACTTAATGGCCTGCACGTGAACGCTTGAAGCTCGCTGTTGCTTGTCGCGTTGTCTCGATTGTTGTAGGCCAAATTGCTCGAGCTGTCTGAAACTCAACCACATGTCGAAGCAAGCACTCGGCTCCCGTCTGAAGAGACCAGGTTAAAAGAAAACTGCCATTGTTGTTCGAGAAAAGCCCACTCTCAAGACGTTCGGGACCCACGTATTCCTAGAAAACCAAACGTGCTGCTTTACATAGCCACACATATACAAGCGCACGAAAAAAAAAAAAAAACCTGATTATCAATTTGGATACATGGTGAGGAACATCTCGGACCGCTTAGAAAGAGCGGCTAAGCGCGTCCGCATTCCCATTTAACTTCCCCTTTTTGTATCTTATTTCAAAATTGTACTGCTGTAAAATCAAGCTCCACCTAAGAAGGCGACTGTTCTTCGATGTCGCAGTTTGCAGCCAAGCCAGGGGACAATGGTCCGTCTCTACGGTGAATTTGGCCCCTCCAAGATAGCACTGCAATTTTTGAATGGCCCATACAATGCAAGCGCACTCTTTCTCTGACGCGCAATAAGCCCTCTCTCTAGAACTCAGCTTTCTGCTCAAGTAGAGCACGGGGTGCTCATTACCGTCGTCATCTCTCTGGCAGAGAACAGCACCTAACCCTCGATCACTGGCATCACACTGGACCGTGAATTCTCGGCCATAGTCTGGAGCTCGCAATACCGGACGGCTAATCAGCACAGCCTTCAGGTTTACGAAGGAGGCTTCCTTTTGTTCGTCCCAGACTACATTTGTCGGTTCTGTCTTGCGGAGAGCGTCGGTCAGAGGGCTAGCCAAAGCTGAATAGTTAGGGATGTAGTGATTGTAGTACCCAGTCAGACCTAGGAATGCTCGAATTTCCGTCTTCGTGCTCGGCCGCGGATAGTCTGCTACCGCAGAAATCTTAATCTCGCTGGGTTTCCTGAAACCCTGACCTACATTGTGACCCAAGTAGTCCACGGTCGCCCTTGCCAGGCAACATTTTTCGGCCTTTACAGTTAGTCCAGCTTGACGCAAAAGGCTCAGTACAGCTCTTAGATGTACCATATGGTTCGCCCATGAGTCGGAAAAAACCGCAATGTCGTCCAAATAAGGCACCGCGAATGTTTCACACCCCTTTAAAACCCTATCCATGAGTCGGGAAAAACAAAATGGAGCATTTTTGAGCCCGGAACTCATCATTGTTGGCTGGTAGCTGCCCGTCGGAGTGACGAAAGCCGCGTATCTGCTGGCGCGTTCAGTGAGCGGTACTTGCCAGTATCCTCGAGTAAGGTCCAGCGTAGTCACATATGCCGCTCTACTGACCTGTTCTACTCTCTCCTCAATATTCGGAATAGGATACACTTGATCCCTGGTGAGAGAATTTAGCTTTCGGTAGTCTACCACAGGCCTAGGGTCTTTACCTGGAGCTTCTACTAAGATCATAGGCGAAGCATAATCGCTTTCCGAGGGTTTTATTACTCCCAATTCCAGCATGCGAGTTACTTCCCTATCCAGAATTTCTCTTTGCCTTGGAGAAAATCGGTAGCACCTTGATCGCACTGGCACGTCTGAAGTCAGCTCAATATCGTGCTCAGTCAAATCAGTTCTGCCTGGCCTGTCCACGAAGCAGGCCTCAAACTCTGTTATTATCTCGCCCAGATCGGACAGCTGGGATTTCTTTAGTTCTCCTCTCTGCTCCGTCTTTTTGAGAAGCTCCTGAGCGTTGCTTCCTTTTCCGCTGAGGCAAATCAAGTTGTCCCCCATCTCCTCGGGAAGGTTTAACGTTAGATTTACCACGGCTTCCCTCTGCACATAAGGCTTCATAAGATTGCAATGATAAATGCGCACTTCTTTACGCCTACCGGGAATTTTCACTGCGTAGTTAGTGTTAGAAAGCTTTGCAACGACTTCAGCCGGTCCTTCCCACTGTACTTCGAGCTTATTCTGCCTTGAGCTTCTCAGCAACATCACCTGGTCCCCGATACAAAACGTCCTTTGACGGGCTGTCTTATCATAGTACACCTTGGAACGAGCCTGGGCTGACTTCATGCTGGCCTCAACGAGTTCCTTAGTGTTATGTAAGCGATTCAAGAGGTTCAGAATGAATTCTACTACTGTTGGGTCTTCTCCGCGCCCCTCCCAGGCTTCGCGCACCATTCGCAAAGGTGAGCGCAGTGACCTTCCGTACACCAACTCGGCTGGGCTAAATCCAGTGGATTCGTGCGGCACTGACCGCAAAGCAAAAAGCGCTGCAGGCAGGCAGGTATCCCATTCGCGCTTGTTTTCATAGCACAGTCCCCTCAGGACTCGTTTGAGAACAGAGTGCCATCTTTCTACGCTGTTGCTCTGCGGATGATGGATCGAGCTATGCACTACCTTAATGCCGCATCGCTCGAGAAATGAGGTGGTGAGGACACTCGTGAAAACGCTACCCTGATCACTTTGGACCTCGGAAGGGAATCCAACTCGTGCAAACACTGACAGCAGCGAATCCACTACACTCTCGGACGTCACCTCGCGCAGCGGAACAGCCTCTGGAAACTTTGTGGCTGGGCATAACATAGTGAGGATATAACGGTACCCTGACTCTGTCACAGGAAGTGGCCCAACTACATCTATTACTAACCGGTGAAACGGCTCGGTAATGATTGGTACTAACACCATCGGCGCTTTCCACTTATCTTGCGCCTTTCCAACCCGCTGGCACGTGTCGCATGACCGTACAAAATTTTCCGTGTCCTTAAAACATCCAGGCCAATAGTATTCTTGCAACAGCCTCTGCTTTGTTTTCTTTATTCCAAGGTGACATGACCACGAGCTGCCATGGGAAAGTCGCAGTAAGTCTCCGCGGTACTTTTGGGGAACAACTAATTGGTCCCGCTCTACTCCGCGCTTATCCTTGAATAAGCGATACAGCACTCCCTTTCTCATCTCGAAAGAAATATTGTTTGCTGTCTTAGTGGCGCGGTGGCGCTCCCTTATCTCCTGTATCTTGGGATCATTGGCTTGCTCTATAGCTAAGTCCTCTCGGGTTCCACTTAAAAGTCTCGTGAGATTACTAGACACTGGCGGCAAGAGGTTACTCTCAAGAACGTCCTCATTCCGCGTCTCATCAAGCTCACTTTCAAGTTGACATATCTGAGATGCCTCGCTCTCAAAGTTTTCTGACCTGCTATCTTCCACATCGACCACTGTTTTAACTGCCGTTTCTTCCGCTGTGGAATTTTCTGGTATGAGCAGTGTAGCTAGTTCTCGCGCCCTTGAACGTGTTAAGGCTTGCACAACTCTGTCTCCGAACAGGATGCCCCTCTTTCGCAGTAGCATGTCCGATTTGTTGGAGAACAAATACGGATAGCACTTAGGAAGCTTTCCTGAAACGGCAGCCTCGGTTGTTAATTCGCCGAAAGGGCCCTCGATGACCACGTTCGCGATCGGCAAGCACACACTCTGTTCCTCAACTACCTGTCGGATCCATGCACACTGTCCTGTATAGTCGGAAGGCGATACATACGCCGGATGGACAACATCCATCGTTGCGGCCGAATCGCGCAGTACCTTGCAAGGCTTCCCGTTGACTACTAGGTCATGCAGGTAGGGTTCTAAAAGCTGCATATTTTCATCGCAGTCCCTGACATACGAGAAAGCAATCTTTTCTTTCCGGCAGTTGACGGCAATGTGACCCTGCTCATTACACCTAAAGCATGTGAGCGGCTTCCTAGCCTCAAGCTTATTCTTTGTGTTCTGCACGTTGGTCACTTCCCCACTTTTCTCACTGCCGTCCTTTCTAGGGAATTTGCCTGAAGAAACCTTCATTTCTTCGTTTCCAACTCTAGCAAAGTGCCTTTCCTGACGGTTTTTCACACTGAACTTGGGATTGCGGGGCCTATCCACTGCTGGGTTGCTGAATTGTCGGCGCGAAGCATATTCCTCAATAAGTTCGGCAGCTTCAGTTGCCGACTTAATTTCGCCTCTGTCCTGTAACCAATTTCTTTCTTTTTCTGGGAGGCAGTTATAAAACTGCTCCAAAAGAATTCGCTCGACTACAGCGTCCCTATCACTGTAGGAATCTGTGCTCTTTAGCCACTCGCCCAAATTTACTCTTAAATTGTACAGGAATTCAGGGTAACTCTCGTCCCTGGACTTAGTAGCGTTCCGAAAACGTTGTATGAACGCCTCGGCGCTAAGCCTATACTTTCTCAGAAGGCAAGCTTTGACCTTCTCGTAGTTGTCCGCGTCCTCCTTGCTTAGCCGCGCGACAACCTCCGCTGCCTCGCTGGGCAGAACCGTCAATAATCTCTGAGACCAAGTGTCTCGCTGGAAGGACAGTTTTTCGCAGGTTCGCTCAAAGTTAGCCAGATACAGACCGATATCCCCTGATATCACATATGGCTGCATGTACTTTGACATCTTGAAATCTGCCTCCTTGTTGAGACGAGGTACCGCTAGCTGGGGACAATCGCCCGACCTCTTGCTCAACTCTAGTTCTAATTTCCGGAGCTCAATTTCTAGCTCCAGCTTTTTTGCTTCTCTTTCAATTTCACGCTCTTTCTGCTGTCTGAGCTGTTCCTTTTTTTGACCGATGAGGTTCCATGCTTCACTGAGCTCCTCATCATCGGTTCCCAGATCAGTGATTGCCTTTATAATCAAGGGTTTTCGTGCCAAACCACTTGTATCAATTCCCAATTCCTCACACAATAGCAACAGGTCCGGTTTCTGCAGCTTTTGTAGGTCCATGATCGCTCCGAGTGTCGGCTACTTCCAAAACAACTGTGCAAACTACCAAACCTAAAGGCGTTTCCACACTCTCTTTACCAGTTCTAAAATCTAACCCTGTTCTAGAACCTGGTCCACATCAGAAGAAAAGCCAAGCACTCACCCACACATGCGATCGATGTTCCGAGCTGCTGTCTTGTTGGCCGATTGTTGCGCCTGCTTGTTGCTTGAGATGCCACCTCCGATCACAAGGTGTTGTGGCTTGTAGCTTCAGATCCACCTCCAATCACCAGATGTTGTGGCTTGTAGATTCAGATCCCAACGCTGGGCACCAGTTTTGGGGCTTGTAGATCCAGATCCTACCGCTGATCACCAGTTGTCGTGACGCTGGGGCTATGTCGACCCGGCCTTCACTTGGTAGCGTGCAGAGACTCGGGGTTGAAGTAGGATTGAATCTTCGAAGTTGGTGAAATATGTACAAGCAGGTTTAATGGCACTTTGAGAAACTTATTTACAAGATTATTTACACGAAAAAGAAGGGTACATCAGCAAAATGGCAAGCGTTAAGAGTTCATAGCGAGAAGCGACTGGATGAGCCGTTTACCCAGGGCCCAGAGCGACATTTCGTGCTCTGCAGCGTCCTTAAAACCCCCCCTATGTCCAGCCCCTCTCTGAAGATGCTGACCAACCAAATCCAGGGCACGCCCCTCAGATATCGGCATCCAATCGAACACATCACTGCACTGATGGTCTGAAGCACTGACTGGTCCGGCATTGTTTCGTTGGGCGTGATCACTTGTTGGCGGGAAAAGCTTGGGAACGGCGAGGAGAGGAGGTACATTTCTATTCTTCAGCCAAGAATCGATAGGCAGCTGGTTCCGGCAAGAGGATTTACTTCTCAGAAACCCAAGTACACGTGCGCGCCGCATAGGGCTCCCAACATTGTCCCTTTTCGACAATTGCAAATCTTTCCTGCATTCCCGGGAAATCACTTAATGGCCGTATGAGTCATGCTCCTTTCTTGTCCTGCACGTCAGCGGACATGTCACTCTGTCGTCTCCTTTGGAAAGTAGACATTCCTCACTGGACGATAGGGCTTCTCGACTGGAAGGGTGAACAAAAGAAAGAAAGCACTTCCTGCATTTCCCGCAGGGGGACGTTTCTTTGTGTTTTTCCAGACGTTCTCTTGACAGGGTCAAATTGGCATTTGCAGGCCTCCACAAAGCAAAACAGGCTTACAAAACAGGATTCCTGGAAACAGGCTCACTTAGAGCCATTGGACCATCACCACATATTCACAATACTTTTCCATGCCCACAGGCGAACAATAGAGCGCGCAAATGCGGATGCTTGGTCGTAACAAATGTCACAAGCTTAACCTGTCGAAATCCTTCGAAAAATGGACGCAGATCCCGAGTGCTAGTAATTTTCAGTCAAATCTTGAAGTATTTTCTTCAGCTGAAACAGTGCATGGACGGTTGGTTCCGCATGGCTAAAACAGAATTTATATTCTATATAATAAATAAAAAGCATTTTTCAGTTCAGTTCAGTTCAGTTCAGGCGTTCAGTCGTGTCCGACTCTTCGTGACCCTATGGACCATGTCACGCCACGCTTTCCGGTCTCTCACTATCTTTTTAACATCACATAGCTTCATCTGCAATGCCTCGAGAATGCCATCTAACCATCGCGTTCGCTGCCTACCCCTTCTCCGGCGACCCTCAACCTTTCCCAACATCAAATCTTTCTCCAGCGACTCCTCTCTTCTCATCAGATGACCAAAGTAGCTGAGCTTTAACTTGAGAATTTTACCCTCCAATGAGCAGTCAGGGTTTATGGTCGACTGTCGAAAATGCTTTAAAAAGCATTTTTAAAGACAGGTAATTATTGAACGAATTAGCTTTTCTATGCCTTAGAAAGGAAAGGACCGGCATTGCCACATAGCTTGAATGTTTTTACGGCCACTTTTTGTTATAGCAGTTAATTTTGCAACATGAAGGTGTACATGATAGTCTTCAGAAGATAACCAGAGGTTGTAATTGAACTCTAGTGAGGTGACTAGCTTGTCTAGGCCATGCCCTCTGTGAATAATGCTCAGGTCGACAGTATCATTACAGCGGGATAGAACTGACCTGACGCTGCTTTGGTTCGTTATCTCACGGAAAGCAGCGGCTGCTGAATTCTGTCCTACTGCTTTTAATCACGTACAGATCGAAGTGCGACGAATTACTGCTGTTACGTATGCCTTACTATCTACGCTGGTAACGCATTTTTGGAGTTGTGTCTTTTGCATCATTAATATGCTCAACAAAATATTGTGTAGTAACAACACAGATGTGCCTTCACTGCAACTGGCATTGTATGTTCGTTACAACAAAAGCACCTGCCTTAAACTACTCTGCCTATGTTTCAGTTTCGTGGAAGATATATGCTTTATTATTCGGGCTGACAACTCTGACTTCGCTAATTTTGTTCATTAGGTGAGTACCGTTGGCTATGAATCTGTGAACACCATTTGTAAACAGCAGATGAATAACGGTCAGATACACAGTTTTGTATTTGCAAAATATTTTGTCCTTGCGGCCGTGTAAGGGTTGGGACGTGACGGGCCGAAGTCTAATGTGACGATTTGTGGCTGTTTTACAAGAAAAGTGATTTTCGCATACATCGCTGGGGAATTTCGTTTATAGAGCGCACGTACGTGGACGAATAGCCTGGTGCAATTTTGCTAAGTTTCATTGAGAAAGAAACAAGTAGTCAGCCTGCTTGTGAAATTGATATTAATTGTTTTTATTACTGCTTGTATTCGAGTGAGGTTAGTAAGAGCTGCTTCTGCTTGAAAAGGACGTCTTTGCAGTATCACACTCTTTTCTGTACGAACATCGAGCTGGGCGCTTTTTCGCATTAGCAGCCTCGGCGCGTGTAATTAGTCCGGCATTCGAAAACGTGCATATCTCTGTTCTACGCACAAATCTCTTCTATGCATTTCGTCTACAGAGTGAATTTTGTCGTGGAGGCATTAGGGGTACTAACGATGGGGCTTGATGCTTAATTTTTAAAATTGCAGCAAGCTGCAAAAAGGATAATCATGGATCCTGCGTTATGTGCAAGAAAGATAGCAGAGTGGGCCAGGGAACACGTGCTAGTTAATGACACCTTCTCTGAATTACAAAAAGAGCCAGAGGGGGAGGGGGGGGGGGGATTTAAAGTGGACATCGGATAATCCATTGATGCTCAGAGCAGGGAAAGTAGGTGCAGTAAGGGGCGGCAGGGAGTCAAGTGGCCAGAAGAGGTTAGCAAGCTCACAGTGATCTAGCGGCCGAGGATGACAAAGGAGAGGGTTAATTGGAGAATATTGTTAGGAGTTTTTCCTGCAGTGACCATATTTGAGATGTGACGAGGATGGGAAGCATAAGCGCCCGCGCATGAACCAGCTGTAATGGTATATTAAGATAAAAAAAAAAAGCGGTTCTTGCGCTTCTACATATTCCCTGCTGCCAATGACATCGACCAATTCTCGTGGATAATATCCTTGGACCTGCTAGCGGGACAACGCATGATGTGGCGTCATGAGAATCATTCGATGCCGCTGGTCAAATGGCCACCTTTGAGGTGCATCTGCCGCATTTTTCTGGATCAGCATCTGACTACAGCAACACATTCATTTAGCAATTTTGCAACCGTCTACTATGACAACAAATTTTTCTTCATTTGGTGGCAGATGATCTGGTCCGTATCCTTTGACAAATCTACTGAAACATGTTACGTCTCCTGCACTGCCCAGCCCTTTAGCGCACCTTGTACCATGTTATCCCCACTGTCAAGAGTGCAGAGGCGCATTATTTCCCGCGCACTACTTCCACACTCTTTGTCGGTTTCCACATAAAGTTCCAGTTATTAAGCGAAACTTTTTTAAACGTTCTGCTTATATATGTGGGATGGTGTTTTAGATCAAAGTTCACTGTATATGTGGAGCAACGTTTCCGTTAAATTTAAAAGTTTTGCGTGGAACATATATGTAACTTAAAAACCGTTCCACGTATTCTGGACGATGTTTCAACCTATATGATGGCTTCTTTCCTCTACATTGCTGCCAAACAGGGGTGCTCAACGTGCTTGGTGCACAAGCAACATTGGCTCCGGATCATTGAGTTCGCCCTTAGCCAGCAAATGAGTTATATGCCCAGTTCTCATCCACATCGTTCGGCTACCAAGTTTAAATACAAACGGGACCCAAATATCAGACCTAACCTAGTACATACTCTTATAGGTAAGGGATGTCCCGCAATAATGGAACCATTTCTAATGTGGTTTGTCAAGGCTGTGGGCCCCATGATTTCCAATTAAGACGAAACTCAAGAATGCACGGGATCAAGTGACCTGTGCACTATCTAATTTGCTCACTACAAATCGCGTTTCGCAATATACCCTGATTTGAAGAATTGCAGAACGAATGAATGTGCTATGGATCTTAGAGTAATATATTTCAGTAGGGTAGAGGTGGTTCTCGTTTTTATGCACACTTTGCTTTTGTTTTGTGTTTTGCTGTTGCGTTGATGCATGCGCAGTTGAGTCGCTGGTACTGTGTTACCGTTAATATGGTTCAGCTTACGCTGAAGGTCTCTAGTAGGTACCATCATCGTTCACCATAACATGAGTTTTATGTACTGGCTTTGAGGCAAATTATGTGTTTCACTACTCCGGGAAGTGATACGCGTACAACATACACTGCATCCGATATTCTCCGCGTACTTACTCACCTGGGGCATGTAAATGAAATCTGGTCAGCAAGCAGCTGCAATGCGAATGTGTCAGGAAAAAGGCGCATATATGGACAAGTTGATGATAAACTGCTGCGCATTTAATGAAATTTTGTATCGGTCAGCACATTTAGGTTCAGAACTCTTGCTTTGTTCTTTTAAACAAGGACATCACAAGCATGGTCCTCTGAGCAGAGCATTCGAAGCCATATTTTTGAAGACAAGCTTTCACGGTTCTTTCAGGTAAGCTGACATCTCTATTCGTTCTTATCGGTGACTTTTCCCTGATAACTATTTGGCACGCGTTCAAACGCTTTTGCTGTTACCCGATACATAGGCCGCTGACCTCCAAGCTTACGTTCGTGATCGTCCACTTTCGTGGGAACAGGTGAGGGAGTTTTCAGGCATCGAAGGTAAAAGACGAAGACACAGATACACCAGGAGGCGGGGCTTCGCGTCATCTGCTACAGCGCTCGAGCGCTGTTGCAAATGCAGCCTATAGCAGAGCTGTTTAATATGCACAGTCGAAAAATTTTGCATGGGGCCCGTGTATCAGAATACGATGACCTAAGTTGGTCAAAATTCGTGTGTTTACCAATAGTGGTGACGCCCATGGTCATTAAAGCAAACTGCCTCCAAGTTAGAAACATTTAGGATTGTGATAAATACGCAATCACCTAGAACAAAATTATATAGTGAGATGTAGGAGAGAGAGAGAGCAACACTCGTGCGGTTCAGAGATGAATGTTTTGTCCAGAAGAAAGGAATTTGTATAGGTTCTTGTTTAGCTTCAATTCTGAGCGATATATTTTTAGCACAGTGGGGGGGGGGGGGGGGGGGGGGAGGGGGGAGTGACAAAAGAATTTCTGAATGTTTAGGTAAGAAAAATTGTTAACTGTTTTAGATATATTGATGACTATCTGATGCTTGCTAATTTGAACAATTTCCAGGAAAGCAGCTGCATTGTTTCTAGTGTTTTAGATGTGTTTAATAGGTTGTCTGGGGTAATTCAATTTTTTTAATATTAAACAGGAACTAAACATTTAAATAGGACATGCATTCTTATAACATGTCTGTTTTTTTTTTTTTTTTTATTCCACCTTTAAGCAAGTGAAGAAAGTTATTTACGCTTCTGTAAGTGTTTCCGAGCCGTTTGCAGGGAGAGCTTCTTGACGAGATCTTAAACGTTGACCCGCTTGACAATCTCGTCTCCGTGCACTTTCCGCTGCGGCAAATTTCTGACATAGTTGTCTGCTATGAGTCATGATAACCTCTAACTTATAATTTATTGCTTTTGCACTAGTTTTTATTGCTTACACTCAGAATAATAAAATGCGCAGCTGACCTCAACAGCAGTAATGGCAGCAATTAGTCGGCTTACCAGCTGGTACGAACTGACTCCCAGCTGAAAGCCAGCTAGAACCGACTAACTCCACTTGGCCACCAACTGGGACCCACTGGCTCCCACCCGGTAGGCATATGGAACCTAAATAGTTCCATTTAGGCATATGGCCGGTAGGCCATTCGGCATATGGAAACATTTAATGTTAGTTGAGTACTTAGAGTACACGTTCGAGCCGCCACCGGCAACGGTGCAATGAACGATGCTGTCGAGAGCGCCGAGAACGAAAGAGATGTCACATTTGCGCAAATCGGTAGTCGGTACCCGAGTGCGAAACGTGCATGAGCTGACCTGCTTTAGCAACGTTCTCTTTACAAAAAAAAAAAAAAAAAAAAAAAAAAAAAAAGAAAAAGAAAAAAAAAACTTTTCAAAAGCAACAAATAAAATAGACACTGTATAGGGGGCAATCTTAGTCCACGGCGCGTTTATACAACCTTCGAGTACCGCTCGACAGTGCAGCAACAAGCGCACGTACACTGCAGCCGCATCCCGTCCCTTCTTTGAGGCATCGTTTGCGCGGCGGGTCGGTAAACGGAACGCCGAAAATGGTCTTAATTCAGCCGCACCACAAAATCAGAGAAGTTCACAACGCCTGTAGCGCCGGATTGCAGCGCCGGATGCAGCGAACTTACCGCAACGGTGCCGGCGAGAGCGGTGGATGGGCGCATGGCCGGGCGCTATACTCACTGGTCGTCGATAGGCCTATATTGTTTCGCATCGACGCCACCGCAGGCGACGCTTTGGGATCGATCAGCGCAGCAGTGAATGCCCTGTCAATTCCGTTCTCTCATGTCCTCTCACAATGAAATGAAGACATGAATAATTACGGCGCCGCCTTAAAGAGCTAATCAGATGAGTCGCAAGCATCGGCGGGTGCTTATACAGAGCTGTATGAGAAACTTGCTTGTATCGCAGTTATCACTTCTGTAAGCACTTCGGCGATCTTCAATAAGGGTTCATTTTTGACATTCCTTTATTCCTGGGCTCATTATTTTAGAGAAAAACAAGTCTTAGCAGCTTTCCTTGCGCTGACGTAAGGCATCAACTGACGGCTTGCCGGAGGCACGGCCGGCCTGGCTGTGGAAGATGTGCTGCCTTCGGACGATGCTTGAGCGCGATGTTGCCGCTCGAGCCGAAGGAGATTTCAGACACTCGGTTAAAGACACTTGCAAATGCAGCTTTGTTCTGCCGATAACCGCATAATGCATTTCGTTAGCTGTACCTAATAGGTAATGGTTTGTGGGGTTTAACGTCCCAAAGCAACCCAAACTATGAGACGCCGTTGTGGAGGACTCCGGAAATTTCAACCACCTGGGGTTCTTTAACGTGCGCTGACATCGCACAGCACACGGGCGCCTTGCTTTTCGCCTCCATCGAAAAGCGGCCGCCGAGGCCGAGATTCGATCCCGCATCCTTGGGAACATAGTCGAGCGCCGTAACCACTGCGCCACCCCGGCGGGGTACCTAATAGGTAATGACTGCTGTATATCCGAGAACGGCGACGAGCTGTGTAGCAACAGTGAACAGCGACTAGCGTCTGAAGTTCAGTAACCTGCGTGTAAGCACTGTGAAGTCAGCTGTGAAACGAGGGCATCAGCCTAATTAAGTGCGAGGAAAATGACAGAAGATACATTTAGATACAGTTGCGTTGATATAATTGGCATCCTAAGTAGCCGAATCGCTGCCAATGTTCAATGATAGTCATCGGCACAGAAATTATTAATGTAGAACAGGTGATTTTGAATGCAAGAAATTCAGACCAAAGCTTTAAAACTTTCTTATCCTCAGGGAAACTATGAAGCATCGCGCTGCCTGAACTGCCAACGTTCATGCAACCGAAACCTGCGCAGATCGCTTCACGCACTCACACAATGTTTTTCAATGACGTGAGGTAAATACTTTTTGAACGTCCAACGAGGTTGATTTTAACTGAGCAAAAGAGGCGCACTGGTATGACGGCGTCGAAGCGCGGGGCGCGCTGCTCTCGACCCTGTGTCTGCTGGTCGACCTCGTGGAATCTTTGAACATGCGGAATCGTTAACACAGAGAGTACAAACGGCACCGGCACAAGATTACGTTGATCCGTCGATCACCGAACCGCGGGATGGAGCGGAGCACGCGTGCGAATTAAAACCCCTTGATACTTTGAAAGTTACGCCAACGATTGAACTTTGCCGCCGCCGCGCTACCTCCTCGCCTCCTCCTCGCCCCTTGCGCGCCCCTTCGCTGAAGGCCGGCTCTCCGCCCGATTTCCTGAGCGACGATTGGTCTCCCTGCCGTTGTCATTGGAAACCGACGCGCGTCTGGCGTTTTCCTTGTGTTTTCTTTTTCCTTCGCGCCATTTTTCCCCTAGTCTCGGCGAGCGAATATAGCGCGCTGTGCTTTTATTGCAGCGTGCAAGCTCTATGCCGTGCTGTTGTGCGTACAACTGCAGCAAGCGACCTGAAGATGGTTATGCGGTATTCATGATATCTCAAGGCAAGCGTGACGGCTTGCGCACGAGTCAATGGATTCACAAGATTAGTCGAAAGACGTTTATTCCTAGAAACAACAGAGTTGTTTGCGACGTCGAGTGCCTTTCTCACTACCCGTAATAACGCGTCACCTGACGCTGCGTTTTTTATTCCTGCTTGCTGCTCAATATTTTTGCGGCGGCAGCATGTTCATTGTATAAAAATAAGTTGTCCTCTGCAGCATGCTGAATATTCTGCGGGGCTCCAAGGCTCCATCATTTAACACGCTTCGACTTCTGTACAGTCAGAAACAGGGCGCTATAATCTGCTTTTTGCTGTCAGAAATAACTGGAAAATTACAGTCTCTCGATTGCATTTGTCGCGATTATGCTAGGATCTTTGGCCTCCTTCACTAAAAATCAAAATTCGGGCTTGTAGAGGAGCTAGCCTTTCCAGCTTTTACTTGTAGTGTGCGTCGGTTACTAGGGAGCAATGAATGCTGGCCCTGAAAAACTCTTTGGCAAGTAAACCCGAGGTATTGCGGGTAATCTGCACTAGTTAGGTCTATGGCATTTTTTTTTTTTCAATTCTTGAATGTGTCTTGCCATGCTTCGACGCACGCGTGGGTTAAAAAGTATGCGTTCGTTTTATCAGGGATACGGCCAATGAGCAGGAGGTGTTCATATGATCACACACGCTTCACTTTGACCATGACTACAAGGCGTTGGCAGCTTACCTTCGCTTTGAAAGCTGGAGCTCTAAAAGCGCGATTCCGCGTATTCATTTATTGCGAGAAAAGTTATCCCATCGATGTCAAATCAGCCGGAATTATTGCATCAATTTTATGTATTTACGAAACTTAAACAATCAATGATGATTATAGTTATTATGTAAAAATAGGGGAACATTTTGCGAGCAACAATTCTCAACACTGTTGCATATTACTCATTTCAATTGTATGCAAGATTTTTTTTTTTCACCTAGCCTGGGTAATTATCTCATCGCTCTATGTTCTAGCTACATTTCACTGAAGACCAGCTTGAGCCGCCAATATTACACGAACTCGAAAAAAAAAAAAAAACAGACCGAACGCAGTTCCATCAATTTTCTCTCACCGACCTGTCCTGAAGTAAAGGAAGCCTCCTCGACAGAGACATGAACCTCGCGCTGATAGTAGTCAGTTATTTCTGTGGCTTGCTCTTTTCCCACCTCCATTTATGAGAAAACAAGAAAGTATAAGAATTAAAAATCAATGTATAGTTGTCTCGTCAGATATTATGAGATAATAGAGATATGACTGTTATTTCTGTGGCTTGCTCTTTTCCCACCTCCATTTATGAGAAAACAAGAAAGTATAAGAATTAAAAGTCAATGTATAGTTGTCTCGTCAGATATTATGAGATAATAGAGATATGACTGACAACGTAAGTCAATGAAAATTGAAGTATATCAATGGGTCATGGGACGGCATCAGATTAAATAGTGATGGTTATGAATAGTGATAGGTAATGATGGTGACTGTTACGGATAATAATAGTAAATTATAGTAATAGGCCCGGATAGTAAGGTGATAGTGTTCGTTGCGGATAGTGACAATTACGATAGGTCTCTGGCATTAGTAGATATAGTGATAGATAGGATAGCGATAGTTAATGAATTGGCAGTTATATGCTTTCTCATTTCCGCACGTTGAAGACCTATGTGCACCTTGTAATTTTTTTATTTGATTGTTGCGTTCAATGAAAGCAAGCTCTTTTACACAGCGCATGAGACCACAGCATGCTTGCCCCAGAACTTCAGTGTATCGGCAATAGGGCCCACCACTTCTGCCAGTGTACCCTGCTGTCTTCTAACCACACGCGAAGTCAGAGAGGGGCCACGTACTCATAAAATTATTTAATTCCTCCATCAGCATCATATCAAGACTGCCGTGGCAAACCTGTTCCTTGCCTCGAAGCAGCAAGGAACAGCTCAAAATTTGATTTTATACAAAATTAACTAATGAACGCAGATTATCGCGGATCGCTAACTAGCACAGTGCCATTACACTTGGCCTAAGCTTTCCAACGGTATACGGTTCGGTGTTGCAGCTAAAATTTAGATTTTAATTGCAATTTACTAAATATCAATTAATTTGGCCCAGTAATTGATTGAAATACATGTGCAATTAACCAATAATCCAATCTCATGGTTGATCACGTGACATATACTATGCTTAGAGAGATAGCTTGACAGTAGCGAAATAGACTAAGTCCTGCTTTAACCTTCTCTAATCTTGAAGTTCAAAGCACTAGCCTGGATCGTTTTCTGAAGTTTTACCGCGGTGACAGATTTCACGCTCTAAAAAAAACAAACACAAAGTCAGAGGCAGTACTAGATTAAGTGCACAAAGTAAAACCTTATCATGAGACTTAAAAAGTGTCTGAAAGCTTTGTTTATCAGTATTCCCCATTCAAACAGTTCTAAGAAGAAACCAATCAATTCATGAACTTTACTATCGGCATTCTCAATGCTTTTCTCGCAATTTTTCAAAAATTTTGTGCACTCCTGGAGCGCAGACCTGGCCCAAAAGCTCGCGCTTCACTCACTGCTGCGGCCGGCCCGCGGGCGTCAGGGGGAAAAAGCGTGTCGTGCGCAGCGCTCGCCGCCGCCGCGCGAGGAGAATCGAGGAGGAAAGCGCGGCGCGGAGGAGAGTGTCGCTACTTTCAAATTATCAAGGGACTTTAGTGCGAATCGTGCCACTGGCTGGCCAGCACTCCGAGATTGACGTCACATCCGCCTGTTTCCGGGTTTCGGTTTCCCGTCACCCGGCGCTCCCGGAAGTGACGAAGACGTGACCGCGGCGCGTTTTTAACAAGGGATTTCGGCTTTTCTTAGTGACAGAATTAAGAAAAAAATGACTCGTACACAAGATGCTTTCCAATCACTGTGTTTTCTGCAATTTGAAGACCATTTCAGCTTCCCTTTAAGAGTTTAAGCGTTTCCCTAATACATTTAGATACTGATACTCTGATGCTTTGATTTTTCAAATGCGATTGCGGACATTGGTTTACATAACTCTTCCATTGATATTATTGAAGATACATTTATCTTCGATACTGCCCATTCTCACTGTAACATTGGTTTATCTTTCAATTCGCCTTGACAGATTTCGGTCTTTGCCGCCGTGATCAAAACCTTTAAATTCGCTTTAACCAGTGAGGTGCCGTAACGTCTGAATTATAGTGTATCAATGCACGCAAGCTGCTCGATATGCATTTCGTTATTGCTATTATTCTGATTTTGAAAGAAAACAACTACATCTCATTTACACGAAACTACAATTTTTGTTACTGCCCCACAGGAGAACAACGAAGACTGTAACCTTTAAGCACATCAGTATGCCTTATGTGCACGGAGTTTGAGCGAACTTAATGCACAGAGAAAACAAAAATTACACCATAAAGTCACCGCTGTGTCTTTGATATAAAATTTTGCTTCTGGGGTCAGAATCTCAGGGCCGAATCTGCCCTGCAAAATAGAGATTTGAAATGATCCACAGCGCCTCTACGTTGTAAGACATCTGTGTACACTAGAGTACCACAGGCAGGCTTAGTTATTTCGACGTCCTGTATTGCGGCCTTTCTACGAGCCTCGGTAGAGTTCCGAGGCTCTATATATAATACACTATGCTAATTTTGAATGACCGAAGTCCTACCTAGAAGCATTAACAACGGCACTCTTGAGGAGCGCAGTGCACATTGACGCGACAGGTCAACATTGTTACTTTTGTAATTTTTACCACTAGAGGCAGCGATATATATGCATACAGCTCGCGTCACCAGGTTGTTTGGTTCCATGACGCGGGCAAGTTAACAGTTAACTCATCTCCCTTGCAGCCTCAGGAGGCAAAGGTTCTCGCATCACCCCACTCCGGAGCTTCGTTCAGTGGTAAGTTTGTACTAATAGCAGTTGTAATCGTTGCAGAAAGCTAATTTTATTTTATTTATTTACACGTACTGCAGCCCCTTTTTGGGGCCATTGCTGGAGTGGGTTAGACAAATATATTGTAAACGTGATACAAAAGCAAGTAAGCAATAAAATTTAAAAATTTCAGGAAAAAGAACGCATAGGAAAAACTTGTAACTCAGAATAGCAGCAACACTGGCATACAGTACCAAAACGAGAATGCAGAAATACGCTGTAACAACAAAATACATAAAATCAGGTTGAATAAATTTTTAGCAGGAAATGGCTTAATAACAGTGACCTAGTTGTTCCAGGGATTAAGTGTCAGAATTCAGTATCTTACTGCGTAATTACAAGCTCTAGGGCAACTAATATCCTTTTTTACCGTCAGCACCTTAGGCATGATATGGTTATTCAAATTAAGTCTTTTCACATAACTAATTCATGCATGATCATTTTACCCTCTTACACATAAAGAAGGACTGTGTTATTTCGTCTTTGTGATCGCCCGTTGATGTACAGCGGAAAGTCAGTTGGGCTCACGCTGTTTTCCCTCAAAGTACCCTCTCTCATCGAATTTTCTGCCCAAATTTGCTATTAACCCTTAAAATAGCGCCGTGCTACCTTTTCTTGGATGTCGATCCCTGGCGTCAAAATCTAGAAAAATGCACATTACGGATATGTGCTGATACAAGGGATAGCTGATCTACTCCGGCAAATAGCTGCTTTCTCTCGCTCGAGAGAAAAATATTGAGACACAGTCCGATGGCGGCCTGTGGTCCACTGGATGGTTTTGTATTGACGTGTACCATGGATCAGGAAATGGCGAAGTTCTGCAAAGTGGGAGCCATATGAGTTGCAAGATTGTACGCGCGGGAACAGATATGTAACGCCATTCAATAATTATCTATTACCATTCGATACAGTGCAGTGCATTATCTAGTTATGGGTAAATTTCAGATAACAATTCATATGTAGTCGTTGCTGTTGTGTGGTAAGTTGGGTTTGTCGAGCTTGAAGGACACTCAGAGTAGAGACGAGAATATTCAACACATTTCGTCTAACACTTTCGTATTTACCTTCGGGTCGCATTAGCCAGACTGGCTAAGCCCAGATCATCAAAGGCTTCCCGCGAAGAAAAGCGACCCCTCTTGGCTCCTCTCGAGGCTATCACTAAGGAGGCTAAAGGCACACAGACGGATGTGAGTATCCTGAATAGTTTTGGTTCTACCATGATTCGCTTTAATTGGCGTTAGTGAGACGCTTAACCTTTCTTATGGAAAATAATTTGCCGCAAAAAAAAAAAAAAAAAAGAATCCAGGTATTGCCCGTTTAGTGAGCCGAATTTGCGGGGCTGCTGTAAGAAAGGTGCCATCACTGAATGCTTAGAAACAATACGAAGTTTCCGGTAAGGTTACATTGGCGACATTTTTATTCCTGTGGTTACGCTAGGATAAATCCTAGGTTCAATTTTTATGACATCAGGGTCACTGTTTGAGTGCCGTCATGGCTACGTCGATGTGTACATAACTGGGTTGTGAGTAACGCTAGTGGATGGACGTAACAATGACACGTAACGCATTTTCGCCGTGAACAGTTCACTCATTGCACTTGCAATGCGAAATACCGTGCTCATAGCTGTTCGTGTCCGTATAAATGTGTGTTTTCTTTTGTACAATATGAAATTACGATCATATTTCATAGCGTTAAGGTGTGTCTTGCCGTATGTCGAGCAGATGTTTTTACTCAGACTGCAAATGCCTCTCTGGCTCCTTCGCCGCTCTCCAGATCTCCGCTCTGATCCGATCTATTCACCGCTCCGTCCAGACGGACCCTTCGACGCCTCCTCCTCCGCCTCCTGGTGAGCAAGATAGTGAAAATAGTCGCTCATTGTACGTCCATGCTTATACATCGCGCAAAAATCCACGTATTCTAGACAAAGTGAAAAGTGTCGTTTCATGCTAGGTTTCTTTCTTTTTTTTTTTTTTTTTTCTTCTGGTGAAAATATGAACAGATAGCCGAGGAAGGGCACAATCCATGGTGCGTTCCTTCTTACTACAGAAACTTCTTATATGCATGCAGCATTTTCAATTAAAGTCTGTCCGGTTCATTTGCTGTGGAGCACAACGTGCCGCTGGACATTTCATTTTTGATGTTTTTTTTGTTTAAATTTTATTCATTCCTATGTGACTTGAATTCCGAAACAACTTGTAGGTTCAATATACGAGATGTGCAGCAGAACTACTCAACGAAGTATTCGACGAATCACTTATAAAAGTAAAACACTTTAACCGCACAGTACAGAACAAAGGTTGTATGACTTGAAGAAAAAATACACACATCAATACACAGAAAAACACATACATTGAAATACATGGAACACAAAATAACCAAGCACACATAGCTCAGTAAAGCCTTGATTAATGATTTTGCATGAACCGCGTCAAAGAAACAATACATTTTTCAGAATTTATTGGCAGAGGTGAGTTGGTTCTGAGGAAGACCATGTGAATACTAGGGAGCGCGCTGGTAGGAGTCCAATATGAAACATTTTGAAACGGGATTGGAATGAGACGGGGTATCTGTTGCATTCATGCTGGAGTAGAAAAAAAAAAAAGTCCGTCGAGCCGGATTCGAACCAGCGACCTATGGATGTCCGCTTTGAGTTCACCTCTACAGTCCACCGCTCTACCAACTGAGCTATCGACGGAACGGGTGTTGCCTGGCGCCCGCCGTTAGTGGCGGGTGGCAAGGCGCGCTATTTGACCTATATACTCGCGTATATATAATCGGACGACGATCATGTCTTTGGCGTTGCTCAAAACTGGTTCAGCCGCTCCGTGACGTGGGACTGTTACATTCCCCCTCTTGAGCGTCAGTGCATTTGTGCAATTTGACTTCTTTTTCTTAGCGCGGAATTCGTCAGAACAGTGCGTCGGAGCTTTTTCTTTTTTTTTTATTAGCATTGAACAAGCAACAGCAGTCTTACCTTAATGCCTGTAGTTTAACAGCTTATTTTTCTGGGAGCTTTAATGCGCAGTGCCCATACAGAAAACTAGATTGGCGAAATAATTACTTTCTTTGCATCTAGGGAGCACGTATTGCTTAAGAATATACAGTGTGGGTGTAAGAATTGAAACTTCATGTATGCATATTACAATGCGTTTAAAAAAAAAAAAAAGGCGATAGCTTTCTTTCTTCTGGCAAAGGGGTCCATGTATGTTCCGGTTTCAGCGCAATGTTTTATGAACTTGGTTTGTGTTCAATTTGAGAGACGTTATTTCCTCTCTCAAATAGACGTCTGTGTATTTCGTTTGCACAGGGCGTCCTACGAAGCTGGGCGACAAGGAGCCCACCGCTGCCTCTGTTGCTAAGGTACGGGCGGCGACCGAGCAAGAGACCATGTTCGAAGAGCTCCTGGCCAAGACTGCCCGCAATGCGAGGCGATTGGACAGGCGCAAAAATACGCCGCAACCGAGTCACCACAGTAAGTTTACAGAACATTCTACCTGTCAGCTGAAGACATTTAAAATTATCAACACCTTTTAGGACACCTATAGGAGAAAATTTTGTTTGTCAGGCACTATCAATGCAGTACTCAGAGAACATACGAATGACCAATGAACCGCACCTATAATAGAAGGTAGTAATCGGTAATGAACGCTGTGTTAGAGATTAGCAGTTCTTTTTTTTTACGTGGCTTAGCACTGCAGTGCTAACTGAATGCAATTAAAACAATCTGCCAAAGGTTGGAAGCTGAAACGAGATCATAGTGTCCCCTCATAGCCTCGTTTATTATTCCATTTTAACTAAACGTTGGAAGAATGCAAGATGAAATAAATGTCTTTTTTTAGTAGTGCACTATTTTCGCTCCTTTTGCATGGTTGAGTTACAAAACAAAGTTACTTGTGCTTCGAGTTAATTAAATTTAGTATTTCCGGTTAGTGAAGAAGGAAATTGCGGGAAACGATTGGTATTTGCTTTTGAGAGTAGAACGTGACTACAATTTTGCATGCCCTTAATATTTGCGTTTAAAAGTAGAACGGGCTTGCGTTGTCGGGTCCAGTTTGCATCGCGCGTTCACTACATCCACTTTTATTGAGCTTGCATCAACGATCCTTCTCAGTTTCTAAATAGCGTGCCTGTCTCGAAATTCAAAGGTCCTGGGTACGATTCCCGCTCTACACTATCTTTTCGAAGTTTTCTATTCCTCCTACTTATGTTCACAGAAGTGTAGGAGCTTCCTTGGAAGTTTTCGCTTCTATCGGGACATATGTAAGTCGTTCCTGAATTTTATTTCCCTTTCATCTATCGGAATTTCTGACTCACTTTCACCGACGACGACAATGAAGAGCGCGAGATCCTTAACTCTGCTGGTTTAAAGACTCTTTCTTCGAAACTGATAGCGAGAAAAAAAAAGCGATATCTCTAGATGATTCTTTGCTTTGAATGACATTACTTCGCTTTTGGTGGTTATACAACTTGCGCTTCTGAGTTAGTTTGTCAGGTCTATAATAAGAACAGAGGTTGCAAGGTAATGTTCAGTTGTAGCATTGTGCACCAACTTTCATAGATTTATCAGGTACAAATTGTGGTGACGCGGCGGCCATTTCAATTGTATTTTTATTCTTGCGATTTAGGCGGCAGACTGTTCAATCCGGCCACCTCGAACCATCGGAGGACTCAGGTGTCGCGGCTGAGGTCACGACAGCCACTCAAGTCAACGATGGTGTGGCGTTCTCCCAACCAATCGCCACACAGCAAGTCTAGAGTAAATGCAGCGCCTGCTGCGCCGTTGTCTCCGCTGGCGGAAGAGACTGCTGTGAGGCTGCACTCGAGACCTAACCTTCGCAGCTCTCGGCACGACTTCAACACAACCTTCCACAAACTTCCAGCCTGGCATTCGCCTCCGGAAGACCGCCGGATGACCTCGTACAATAATCTCGGTTCGCCTCAGTATGACGTCAAACGGAACGCCAAGCATTTTGTTAGAGCCGGAAGTTACGAGTCCAGCGGATCAAACCAATCAGTTCCGCTTTACAGGCCTCACCATTTAAGGCCTCGGCGTCCCGTGTGGGATTCGACACTTGCCACTGGAGGGCGCGACGTTCAGCCAGCCAGCATTGCCGTCTCTCCAACGCGCGACTACCAGATGGCGCGTCGGTACTGGAAAGAGGCGCCCCCTGAGGGTCGGTTTGCTGCCTGTCCCCATCATACAGAGGAACATGGCATCCCACCGCGCGGTGCCATTTCGTCTCCCGGGGTTCGGAAGAGAGCGGGAGACGAGCACATGTTCAGACGTTTTGGATCACACACTGCGTGGGTCACAGATGAGTACGCCAAGCATAAGCAGCAAGGACCTGGCTACTACGGATCACCTTAGTCCTCGCTCTCGCTGTTCCCCTTACTTTTTCAGATCATTCCTAATAGCCTTAAATGCGTCTGTCCCTTTTTTTTATCTAAATTAGCGAAAAATCACCAGCCGTTGAGCTATTGCAAGCACTTTCTTTCCTGAGCACGTGGGAGAGTTCCAATGTCTCGATGTACTCTGAAGGTAGCAGTGGCATTGGTGAATCAGTGCTTGGGATCGGAGGGAATAATTTCGTGCCGCTCCCAGCATGCATCAGGTAGTGCGTCTGGGGCGGGACATATGTCCAAGGGACTTGCATTGCCATAAGGTGGGCTTTGGTAAATGGCGCAATGTTAAATGTCCAATAATGACGTATTTGAACATCTCAACATCGAAAAAGCAAAGAATTTAGCGCGCGTGATCAAAATGCCTGCTGCTTGGTATTCCTAGAATCTGTAACTCTGGACCAAAACAAAGCACTGCGACGGGAAGGACCTTTGTGTATGGATATAACCCACGTTCATGTCTTGTCTGCTTCTTAAGAAGTGCCGATGTTTCAGAATATAACGATACACTTGTGCCACTTAAATGCAGGAATTGTTTTGTACTTGTTGCTGGAGTGTTCACTACAAATGAGGTAAAACTTTGTGGACTTTGAAGTACAGTCTTACGATTTATATATATATTATATATTAGTCGTAAGAATGTCCTTCAACGAACGTCTGTTCTTTTAGGACAACCTGGCACACAGCGCGAGATGCTCTGCGTAGCATCGAGCGATGATGATGATGGGTCTGTACAGATGAAAGAGGTTCGCTCACACAAATCCCACCGGCAAGAAAGCGGACATTCTGGTCGCTTATTACAGGGAAGAGGGACGGCAGGCGTAAGACTTCATGCGCGAGAGGTGGACGACCTCTTCGGAGCGTCGACGCTGGTCGGTAACTGTGTCTGAGGGAACAGCGCCACAGTCCAACTGAGACGTTTGTTGTAGCACTCTTTAAGGGCCATTTGTTGGACGTACTGGGCTTAGCGTTCTTGTCGGGCGACTTGAGTGTTCAAACGGGCAAGTTCGCAACAGTGGGCTATAGGCTTCCAAAGCACCGTCGAGCGGCGCTGCTGCTCCTGACATGGAGCGCCATCTCTGACAGAAAAATAGAAACTGGGGATAAACGCGGCGGCACCACCTAGCCATCGCGTGCAAGTTTTCTCCTTTCGCTCGCTCGCTTCTGCGCACGTGCAGACGTTTCGCGCTGCTTTCTCGCGCGGGCACTCACTGGACGCCGCCGGCTCGCTCGCTGCCTTCACGGCGTGCGCCGTGCGCTTTCTCTCGCACGAGCACGCGCATTGACGCGCCCCCGCAGGCGCACCGCGACATGCAACCCGCATTCCGTCTTGATTGGGCAACCTGACGCGTACTTCCATGAAGGATACTTTATTATAAGCGGGAAACTTTTTATTCACGTCTGCACTGTAGAGCAAACGACAGACGGGGATGAGTAAATATTGATTGTGAATGCGTCCCACGTTAGCAAAAAGGTAGGAATGCATCTCGAGGTAAGTCCGCTATGTAATTATATTGTCGTACATAATATCTTTAAAAACTGCTAAAGTATCATCAGTACTGTGGAATAAAGTGGCCCGCTCGTTGACCATCGTCTTGGCCTGTAGCATGCGATCTATACGATTTGTTTTTTTCATTATTACGACGTTAGCAAAGGAAATTTCGCAGTAGAATAAGTATATAGTCCGAAGGAGGTGTTTCATCAAAGACAAGAACGCTAGCAATCTCATACGTGCTCCGTGCGCTACACGCGATATAACCGGCTCGCTGTCTCGGAAGGCAGGTGAAATCCAAGCTTGTACTACACAGTGTTTTATTTCGGTTCTTATTAAATGGTTTCGCTTCATTTATAATATTTGGTTTGCACTCACGAACCTTGTGACGCGAATGGGATGCTCCGTGCGAGTAGTGTTGGTCGAGCCATAGCTGGGATCAGTTTTGTACTGCACTTCCGACATATCTTCGTTAATAATAATAATAATAATAATAATAATAATAATAATAATAATAATAATAATAATAATAATAATAATAATAATAATAATAATAATAATAGTAATAATTAATAATTGGTTCACTTATTGGCCAATTTGCGAAAATCTGTAAAAGCGTCTCAGCAAGGCATGTTTTCCAACGCCGCCCCCACCCCCGAAAAAAAAAAAGGCCTCGTTCCTAGATATTTTCTTGGTCAATCTAAAAATGAAAAGGCAGCTGTGGACACTAGGGCACATTCACACATCAGTCCCGATTGCGGACGTCACATCTGTTGATTTGGTTGCTCTCAGAGCACTCAAAGCAGGGAGAGAGCACAAAAAATCGGCAAAACTAGACACGCGGGGAGCGACGAGCAGGATAATCTTCCATCCTCTTCACTTTATATGCATGGTGTTTAACCACTGTACTTTTTTGATGGCTCTCCAAGCCGTCTTTGTCAACTGTCAACATTTCTGAGTTTACGAAGAAAGGGGAAATTCGCTCTTTTCGTTTCCACAAAGAACGCGAGACTTCTCAGAACGCTGTCATGGTGTTGGAAAACAGGTCTTGCGGACACGCTTCCACAGGAACCTGCAAAGTTTCACACGTGAGCCTCGAATTTTTGCGCTTCGCCTACTATTGTGGCTTCCCATGACACAATGCTACTTAGTACATCCGTTCTTCATCAGCGGAAGCGTTTTTGTATCGCCAAATAACCGCCAGACGCAACGCGA